>NC_046659.1:74418578-74453661 GCF_010883055.1 Belonocnema kinseyi | reverse complement strand
TAATATTTTTTGAAATGTCGTGTATATTACAACGACACGAAGCAGAAAATACTTGATACATTTTTAATGAAGAAGATTAATTTTGTACCAAAGAAGACATTTTTCAAACAACAACCTGAATTGTAGCAAAAATATTATAGTATATACTTTGCATTTAAGCGAGAAAACGAGAGAATTCGTTTTCTTGGTTAAAGAATCCTCTTTTGGATTAACTAAAAACAACTCTGCCGTGGAAAATTTATTTTCTTTAATATTAAAGTTGATTTCTTTTTTTAAAGCTGAACTGTTTGGTTAAAAAATATTTTTTCTTTCTTCTAAATCATTTTTTTAACTGAAACTTAATTATAACACTTTCAGTTGAAACTTGCTGTATTTTTTTAAATACTTGGTCCATTTTGGTAAAGTTATCATCTTTTTGGGTTAAAATTTCAAATTTTCGGTCAAAAATAGACTGTTTTTCCTGCCGCTTCAAACATGACCTATTACACTTTGCGTAAAAAATTAAGCATTTTTCGTTAAAAGTAGAACTACTTCCTCTGTAATTTTCACATAAAACCAATACCTTTTTATATAGATGCGAATGTTGAAATTGATTTTTAATATAGTGCTTTTGCTTTTAACCAAAATAGTTTATTCTCAGCGCAAAATGTAATAGCTGATTTTTCAACCAAGAAAGACTTATATTAAAATGAAAAACGGTTCAGTTTAACTAAAAGGTACAGATTTTCAACAAAATAGTTGAAGCAAAAACCGAAAATAGTTTGTTTTTGACAAACAGTTTGCATTTGTACCCCAACAACATGACATTTTTACCAAAATAGATAAATTTTTTACCAAAAAGAGCGAATTTGGGAACAAAATACAGGAAGTTTTAACTGAAAGTGATATAATAAACAAGACATAAATTTTAAACAAAAAATTAATTTTTAACAAAGAAGTTCAAAATTCTGCTAAGAAGATAAAATTTTAAACAAAAGGATAACTTTTTAACGTACAATAATAACGTAAAAATAATAATTTTCCATTGGAAAAATATAAAAGCATAATTTCTATGTAAAAAATGAACTTTTAAGCAAAAATGTTTGGACTTGGACTTTCTTAATAGGTTCCAGTCGTTTAGCTCGCAGTCAGTCGAGAAAATAAGTTTTCATGTTTAAAAAATCATCCTTTAGTTCAATTCTACTGTTAAAAATTAATTTTTCTTAATATTTTTAATTTTAGTTTGTTATTCATCTGTTTATTAACAAAATTTTCTAGTTTGTTTAAAAATCTTTCTGTGATTGAGAAATAATTTGTTCAACTGAAAACACAACTTTTACATGTTTGATTCAAAATTATTATTTTAAAATGAAAATTGATCTATTCTAATTACAAATTGAACTATATGACTGGAAATTAAAGCTGTAACAAAATTTGATACATCTTCAACTAAAGAATCATGATATAATTCTTGAAATTAGACATTAATATATCATATCAACTTATCAAAATTCTATCACCAGAATGTATTTAAAGAATTGCAAAAACTTTAAGGATTTCATCCAGATTTCCAACTTTTTTTTAGTGATTTCATGAGAGTTAAAGTTGTTATGAAATGTTTAAGGGCAATTCAGATGCCGATGTCTGTAAATATAGAAAGTCCATTTACTTGAAAAGAATTTTATTGACTGGAAAACAAAAATTTACGATTTTGCCAAGGCGACACTAGAAGGAAGAACATTGTTTCTCTAAAAGAATTATAGAAAAATGTCTCTTCATACTCCTATCTCGCGTTGTATTTGACATGTTTTCGAAAAAGGACATTTATTTTATAGAAATTTATTTATGTTTTCAACAATGAAATTTTATGGTTTCATAAAAAATAAAGAAGAATATAATTTAGTAGTCTCTACAATTTTTATGTCCCACTTTTTCCTTTCCTGTCAATAAATTCAGAAATTTAATTCAAAATAATAAATTATGAAACAAAAGGTTAAATATGTTTTAGAAAGACCTATCAGTATTTGATTAATTTCCAGTTTAAAGTATATTTTTTTGTGATTTTTCGTTCCATGTCATTTGTTAATGAAGAAGATTAATTTGTTGGAAATTGTTTTTCTTAGAATATTTTTCTGAAAATAAATTTATAATTAAAAACATCACGCGATTGGCTTAAAGAAGCCCTGTCCCCCACACCCATATAATTTTTGTTATATTTTCGAGGCCTCCCACTCCCTCATTTTTACCACATGTTTAATTTTCTAATTTTTCATAAACTATAATGTTTAAATTTAGGGAAAATGACTTAAAAATAAATTTGAGCATATTTAAAAAGGTATTGCTAAATCGTCAAAATTTGTCAAAAAAGCAGTTACTTCTCTACCTGTGATTTAAAGAGATCGTGGCTAGTACAACTTTTTATAAGGAATTACAATTTTTTTGAATATTCATCTTTATCATCAAACAATGTATAGGTAAAGCAGGTATAGCTCTAGTAAATAACGTAGTATACAGCATCAGAAATTTCAAAAGAATTTCTAGAAAATTTGGAAAAATAAATTTCAATCTGAATTTTCCTTCCATTATTTTAAATCAGCTCGGTGAATGGAATTTTCTACAAAAATTCTTATTCCGTGTTGGTACATTGGGTTTTCGAAAACCAATGTGTGTGAATTGTGAATCCCAGTTGCAATAGGGAACTTTTTGAAAGAATTTAATTGCATTATAAAATAAGGAATTTTTAGAAAGAATCACGATTTTTACTTAGGACGTGGATTTCCTAAAAAAATATGCTTCTGAATAGGAGCAAAAAATTTTTAAAAACATTAATGATTCATATCTGAAACAATAAGTTGTTCTGAAAATTATAATTCTACCTTGGAACAGGGGATTTTTTTTAAGAATTATAATTTTGATTTTTAATAAAACCTTCCGTGTTAATAGTAATTTTAATCTGAAACGTAAAATTAAAAAAAAAATCGGATTATTTTGTGAAACAATGAATTTTTGAATTAAAAAAATTATACTTCAGATCAAAATACGGAATTCCATGAAAGATATAAAATTTTATCTAAGAACGGGGAATTTTCTCAACGATTTTTGATTCTGACTTGGAATAGGGAATTTCTCTACAGAATTTAATTAATTTTGCCTAGTATCAATAAATTCCCTGAAAGAAAAATATATCGATAATTCAGATGTAAAATTAGAAAGCTTGCAACAGTGTAATATTTTTAATTTGGTAAGTAGATATTCCGAAAAGAATTCTGATTCACGTTTAGGACACGAAATTCTTGAAATAAAAATTTAATTCTGATTAGAAATAAGAAATTTTCCGAAAGGAATAACATTTTAAAAAAGAACAGAGAATTTTCTAAAAACAGTTATAATTTAGATTTGAATCAAGGAATCTTTCCGCATTATTAAAATTATTTTATCTCTAAACTTCAGATTATAGGAATAAATTATCATTCTGATTTGCAACGGGAAATTTTCGTATAAAAATTATAATTCTGATCTGAAACAAGAAATTTTTCAAAAGAATTACAGTTTACATTTGATCCAACCCGAAAAAAATAATTCCAAGTGATTTTAAATTTATCACAGACATAGTTGCAGATGAAGTTGATCAGATATGTATAAAGATAACTATGTTTTACATCATAGCTTAACTCATCATAGTTTGGTTTAAGTAATCAGAAAGATTTTAAAAAAATTTTATTTTCCTAAATTTAAGGTGAGACTTTAGAAATTCATAAAAAAGTTTTAGTATGAAATTTTATATAAAAATTGTATATACATGTAAAAAGACTAAGTCACCTCCAGCAAGATATTTCCTAAAAAATCATGACATTGAAAAGATGAAATTCACACATTTCATCTATTTTAGCTTGACTTATTAATGCCTCGTGTCTAGATTTACCGCAAATATTTATTTGTAGATTTTATTCTCCAAACTTTGATTTGTAACATGAATATTTAGGAAGAACTTCAGTACTTCCTAAATAAAGAAAATTTCTATAGAAACTTTACAGATCGAACAGAATCGATCAGTAAGTAAAACAATCCATTGTTGATTAAAATTAAATTAAAATGTTAATTTTCGTTTTACATGCAAGGTAAAACTTTCAATATGTTGAAAAATTTTCAAATTGAAATTTACTTCCGTGAACACGTAGGGAGAACTAAGTTTCTAATTTTTCATAAACTACGTTTTATTTCAGCGAAGAAGATATAAAAATAATTTAAAAACATTTAAAACGTATTTTAAATTCCTAAAACGAATTTCATTTTTTAAGAAAATAGATATATCTTCACGTAAATTAATAAATGGTGCCGAATTATAATTTATCCTAGGCTTAATTATTCCATGGTCCATGGCCGTAAACGTCAGAAAAGAAATCGGAAAAAAATGTAATTAGACTACTCCAAAAAACAATGTAATGAATTATACTGATAATAATGATAATTTTGACTGCTATTACAGATTCATCATTATTTCTTCGCGTTCATAAAAAGCGTGCAAGTAATCACAATTCAAGAAAATTACATCTTTTTATACTATACTCAACTAAAGAAAATAAAAAAGAGACTTTACTTAGTGCATAGTATGATTTGTACTTTGATTTAATTTGAATTAATCAATTTTGAAAAAACGATCAATTTTCTAATTTTAATATTCAGAAAACTTTAAGAAAATTAATTTTAAATACCTTAACATTAAACATTAGCATTTTGCCACGGAGAATTCCTGCTATTAGAAATTTTACAATTTTAACCACAATAATTTCAACGTGTTGAATTATAATAAAACTTTAGTAATACAGCCCCTTCTTTCAGTTGCAGAATATTTATTTTCGCAACTAAAATTTTTGAATAATGAATAAAACAATTGAAGAACTTAAAATAATTGTAAAAGGGGTTCGCGGATGCGTTTATTCTTGCAAAATAATTAAATATGCAGATCATTTATTTCCCCAATTATGCGCGATCATCAACTTCGTACAAATTTTCATTATTTTACACGAAAAAAAAAATTTCAGAGAGAAAAATACAGAACAATGAAATTATCAAACTAAAGTATTTTAAAAAAAAGTAATTTGTTTCAACTTTTCCTTCTAATTTCTTTTAACCAAAAAATTATTTGATCCAAGAAAATGCGAGTTTTAAGGCCTTTTTAGACTTTTGTGAAAAATGAAACTTTTTTTAACTAGAAAGAAAAATTTCGTCTATTCGACTTTCTGCTGTTGTTCTCAGTAGTATTTTGTACTTAGTTTTAATTATAATTACAATGAAACTTTTAAAATTGAAATTTAAAACTAGAAAAATTTGTATCGCTTTAATTAAGAACAGTCAAAATTCAATCATTTCTTATTAAAGGTTTAGGCTTAGTATTTTTAATTTTTTTAATTTTGTGAATCTTAATTCAAAGTTTTAATCTTTTTAAATTTCAAACTTAAACTGTAATTACAGTCTTCACACTCCCCCCCCCCCTCAATTTTCCTTTTTTAAAGAGTTCATCTTTTGCTCCTGTTTTCAAGAAACTCCCTTTTTACCTTAGCTTCTTACTTTGCCGATTTTCCACCTGAATGTGAACTGAATTTATAGAACCAAATAAGAAAATAGAACTTTTTTTGTTTACTATTTATTCGTTGTGGTAAAAAATTCGATTATTCATGTCGAAAATTTGACTGTTTTCTTAAAAATTTTCCGTTTCGTATAATATGTAACCTGCTGGTTTAAGAATTCCTCTGTTATGAAAATTTAACTCGGCGGTTGAAATTGAAAATTTAACAGTCTTATAAAAAATTTTATTTTTTTTAAATTCCACTTTTTTTTTTAATTTACGTTTTGGCTTTCAAATTAAACGATTCGGCTAAACCTTTAATTAATTTGTTCAAAATTCGTCTCTTTTGCTTGTAAATGGTTACCTTTTGGGTTGAAAATTAATCTTTCGTGTTTAAATTCGACTGTTTTCTAAAACGTTCATTTTCTGAATATAAAAGCTTAGTACTTTGTTTTAAATATTCGTCTCTTTGGGATAAACGTTCAATTAATTTGTTGAAAATTCAATATCTTTTGAATTGAAATTTCAGGGATTTGAAGCTTTGTAAATTAAACTTAATATCGTATTTGTATTAATTGTATTCAAACGATATTGAACTGCTTTTCAAAATAGTTATTCTTTTTAGTTGAGGTAAAACAACATTTTGAAATAAGTAATTTTATCCTATGATTCAATTTATTTCTGAATTTATTTAAAGAATATTGCTAAGAGAGAATATTTTAATTGTAAATTCTTTTTCAATATTAGGAATAATTATGTTCTTAAAATTTTAGAGAAATCGAGGAAAACCTTGAATTATTCAGGAGAAATTTCGTTATAAAATTTTGAAAGCTTTTAAGGATTTTAAAAATATTCAAGGTAACAACAAAATATTCAACGGATTACCAGAAACATTTATGATGATCTCTTATTTTGACAAATAAATTTTAAACGAATGTGTAAAACTATTTTTTTAATATTTAAAAAGATTGATAACATTTATACGAAAATGTCTAGAAAGTGTTCTGAAATCTTCAAAATCTTTTTTGAGTTGCGCTAAAATCTTAAGAAAATTATTCATATGTAATATTTAGAGAAAATGAGCAAATTAAATAGAAAAATAAATGTTTGCTGGGAAATTTTATTTTTGTTAAAAATTGTTTTTGTCCTCAAATTGAAGCATTACATGCCCATAGCTCCTTATTGACAGGACTTGTGTATGTAAATTCTCTTGAAAATTACGAATATCACATGAAATAATTTTTTGTTAAAAAGTAATTATATTTTTATACATTTAAAATCTTTTGGCTTGCAACAAATTTTTTAATATTTAAAAGGCAAGAACGAAAATGTTTAATATTATTCATAGCATATTATACTTAATTTTAGCTAAAAATTGAAGTGATTCAAAAGTCAAGTACAAATTAAAGCCTTGACAAAGATAGCGTTAAACCGACAAAAATAGATTTCTTTCCAAGAATTTTCTGGTTTGTGTGGTGGTAGTACAAATCATATTGAACGAACTATTTTATATTTATATATAACAATATATAACACATTTTTTCTGGGTTTTACATTCTGTTATTATTTCTTTAGAAATTAATATATAAATTCTAATTTTCTCATAATTTTCATGTATATTAGTTCGTAAACGTGAAAAATGAGAGGTTTTTAAATTTTGCTGTTTCAAAATTTTTAAAATCAACCGATTATTATTTGGGCACATGCATATATGTATATTTCAGAATTATCATTTAAAAAGTCTTGATATTTCCTGGTTTGTTTCTGTTCCAAGAGAGGTTTGCCAGTTATCGAAATTACAAAACGAACATTTTAAAACATGACCATTTGTTTTTCCTGGAAGTAATTTATAACCCTAAGATAGCGTTATTACAAATAAAATGCTTATTTCTTTCAAGTTGAAAGCCTAACAAAATTAATCAGTTTTAGTTAAGAATTCAGCTATATTGTTGGAAATTCATCTTGTGAGTAAAAATCCAATATTTATTATTCAAAATGCAGATACTGTTTGTTTAAAATATCTTGGTTAAATATCTTGGTTAAAAGTGAATTTCTTTTTGATGATATATCATTATGCAAATATAAAATATTACCGCAATTAATGATTTGACTGACAATTAGAGAATTTAGCTGGAAAACTATATTTTTGTTAAAAGTATAAATTTATTATAAAAAAGTTATCGTTTTGTTGTGAATTCATAAAAGAGACCAATTTCATTTTTATCGCTTTTTTCTTACACATTATAATTCTTAAAATATGCACACAAGAAATTTTTTTATCATGCAGGGTTTAAAAACATTATAGAACAACTTTGAATGACTTCCAAGCATATAATTTTTCATTTTAATTTCCAAAGATTTTTTAATAGAAGATTTTTGAGAATTTTGAAACGCTTCAAGGTATTACAATTTTTTCTTACGTTTCGTTAGAAAATTTGACGTTTTTGATTTCAGAAAATAATTTTTCGAATAATAATGTTAAATATATTTTAAAGTATTTAAAAATTTAAAGAATTAATCTTGGAGATTGCGAGGCATTAAGTTAAAAAGTTTGATCGATTTTTCACCAATTATTTTAATAGAATATTTTAAAATATTTTCAAAATTTCGATGATGGTCAACAACCCTGTAATAGGAGAACATTAATCTAACCAATCTAAAAAAAAATACTTAAAGTTGTGACTCTAAGAAGAACTTTATTTTTGCCAGCTTCAAAATGCTATAAATTTTATGTTTTCGAATTTTTTCGAAATATATTTTTGTACAATTTTAATATTCCATCGGAACTAAAGGATAGAAAAAAGAATTTCTAAAAACTGGAGGAATGGATATTGTCCGCTTTTTTTTGCGAAATTAGCCTTTAACTATAAAACTATGATAAATCTACTTATAAGTGCTAAACGGATGGAAGTCTGGGCAACCAGTTTTTCAAGTTTTATCATGTTTTTTTCGACTATCTCGAATTATATAAATACGATAGCCACTATGCACCCTTAAAAACTAGAATAAATATAAAAAACTTTGTATCAAATTTCTTAAATTAGAAGCAGAAGGTGACATCTGAATTTGCATGTACCTCTCCCTAAGAAAATATAATTACATTTTAAACCAAAGGTAAATACGACATTTTAACAATATACGTTCATTGAAACAATTGTTTAAATACGTGAAAAATGTTCACCAGAAATAAAATTGTTTATTTTATTGTTATAAAAATTAAACCAAAGATAAATACGAAATTTTAACAAAACACGTGAATTTTACTCTAAGAAATACAAATTTTCACCAGAAATAAAGCAGTTAATTTTATAGTCAGAAAAATGCTGCCAATTTTTTTTAACTGCAATAAGAAAAAATTCGACTGAAACAGTTAAATTAAAGAAAAAGTTGAATTTTCAATCAAATAATGAAATGTCAAATTACCAAAAAAGAATATTTTCAACAAAACACGTATTTCGACTGAAAGGGATACTTGTTTAAACAAATTTTAATTTAAAACAAAGTACAGTATGGTAAAAAGAAATATTTCGGGTTTCAATCGGGTACAAAACTTCGAATTTTCGCCGACGTTCCGTGGACATTGCTGTTCACTTCTTTAGTACCTAATCCTTAAAATGAATAGTTCAATTATTAATAAAAACCTGAATTTTTAACCATTTGTAATGAAAAACATGAATTTTCCAAATAATAAATCAAGAAATGTTCATCAAAATGTTATCATTTCACGAAGTCGTGATCTTGTTAACTAAAAGAGGTGAATTTTCAACAAAGCATGTGATGTTCGATATTTCAACCAAAAAAGATTTTGATTTTATGTAAAAAACCGTTGAAGCCCATCAAAAGAGTCGAATATTCAACAAAAGAGTTATATTTTCAACCAAGAAGAATACAGTTGAACAGAATTGCATTATTTTCAGAAAAGTAGATTTAACATAAAAGAATAATTTTTTATCAAAAAAGACAAATTTTCAACCATACAGTCACATTGTTGACCAAAGAGATTGATTTTTATCTAAAATTAGGAATAAACCAAAAATTTCATTTTCAAACATGGAGTTAAATTTTTTAACAAAGCATTGGTATTTTTTCGCGAGATGACGAATTTTCAACAAAAAAGATAATTTTTTTCCAAAGTTTTCAAGTTTGCACAAAGTACATTATTTAAAAAAAACATCATCGAATTTGTAACCAAAAACATTCATTTTCAACCGAAAGCAATTATTTTCAACGGAAAATATTAACTTTCAACCGAGAAGATTCATTTTATATAAAAATCTGGATTATGAAATAAAGTACGCGAATGGAGTTTGGACTAAATAGTTAAATTTTTGAGCTTTTAGTGAAAATGCTCATTTAAAGTTAAATTTTTTTTAATTTTCGACCAAATAGTTTAATTTTTAACTAAAAAATGTAATAGACTGAAACTAAAGCTGATCATCAGAGTCTTTACTTTCAGCCTATGACTAAAAGCTGTACTCCAACTTAAAAATCTGAATTCTCTCTTTATTTGAAGGAATTTTTGTTTAAATCAAAGAAATTTAATTCAGAACGTGGATTTATATTTTTAATGACTAATGCCTGAAAGGTTTAATTTATAAAAGTTTAAAATTTTACAGTTAAGCGGCATTTCGTTTACAATTCTTAAATTTGAAATTGTTAACACCTTTCATTTTATACATGTGAATTATGGAGTGTTAACATAAAAAATCCGCAACCAAAAATTTTGTGTAATCTTCCATTTAAAACAGTCCAAATTTAAGTGCTTAATTTTTCATTCTCTTTTGATTTCTCCTAATGTAAATAAAAGTTTGTATTTCCATGACCGTGACAAATTTTCACGCACCCGGAAAAATTCAGAAAGAAGCACCACATCACCTAAATATATATGTCACAGGCTACCAATTTTTAATGGGAAAACAAAAGCAATTAACAAATCTAATCTACTCAACCTTACGTTTCTCACATTTAAAATAATCTTTTTGAAATGTATGCATGTGAAAAAATATATTAATTCCGTAAAGATATAAAATTTATAAAGTTTAAACTGTAAGGTATTATTCTCAAAGAGTATCATATATAAGGAAAAATTTCTTTAAAAATTTTAAATATTCTTCTTTTTTTAATTTTGAACGTCCTTTTTTATAACTATCTTCATTATTCGAACTTATCAATTTTGTAAAACACTAAAAATTACGGATAACAATTTAATTTTTAAATTTTTCTTGGTTTTTCGAGAAAATTCAAGAAGGTGTTTAAAGATTTCGGATGTCAAAAATGTATCCGGAAAATGCCTTATGAGGTCTTTTTTATTTTACAGAATTTTACGAAAATGTTGGAAAACTTCGGTTCAGTTAAAAGATAATTTAGAACTTGTATAAGTTTAAAAAGGATATGATTGAATCAGTTCAAGAATATTTGTAAACTCTTTAAAACTTCAAATATGACTAATATAATTATAAAAAATACATGAAAATAATATAATTAAAAGTTGTCGAAATTCTATTTTGGGAATTACGTAAATCTCTTCAATAAATAAGAAATTTTTCAAATAAGAAATCACTTTAAGTTTTCCCAGGAATCCTAAGAAAATATGTTTATTACCTTGGAACCCTCAACAACCCTCCAAAATGTTTCGAAATTCTTTGGTAACAAAAAATTTTCGAATCTGTATTTAATTTGCATATTAAAATTGTTTTCATTGTAAATTATTTCATTTTTTGACAAATTAAAAAATCTTTTAAAATGTCTTAAAATCTTTTTTTAATATTCTCTTAAAACAGAGTTGACGAAATAAAACATAATTTTTTAATTCAAATAGGAAATTTAAAAAAACGTGTTAATCATCATGAAATCTTTAAAAACGGGTCTCATATTGACAACGAGGCGACTAAAGCGCGCACGCGCTAGATCACAGTGATCCAAGATGCTATCTGTTATTTCAGTATCCCTGGACACAAACCCATTTTTATGACTTTTTATGGCTTCTGGTCGTTCTTTATTACTTTTTTTAAAGCATTTTTTTGGAGACTATGACTCATTATTATTAAAAAATGCGCTGAAAATGCATTACAAACCTAAAAAGGCGATGTTCTAATTTGTGGGTTTTAACAATTTCTAAATTTTTTCTCCGTAATCTCCAAAGCGACATATGTTTTCATTTAAATATTTTAAAATAAATAATCCTTTGTCATGATCCTTGCAATCTTGAAATTTATTTTTTACTTTCTTGAAGTCCCTAAAAAACATTGATCTATTCCGTTTCTAAGGGACCAATTAAAATTTCTAACAACGCTTTGTATTCTTTCACCTTTGGACACCAAATAAAACTAGTCAAATTTAAATCGGTAAATCAACAAAATAGTTAATTTTTCAACCAAACTGATGAATTTTCAACCAGAAAGATTAAATCATGCCTATAAAAAAGATCCGAAAACGAATTTAGTTAAATTTGTATTAAAAAATAATAATTTCCCAAGCAGAAAAAATTCTTTTTTACCAACACAATAAATCTTTAACGAAAAATAATCATTTTCTTCCAAAACTGAATAATTTTTAACAAGATAAATACACTTTCAACCAAATATTTTAATATTGAATGAAAACTTAAATAAATTACAGAAATTTTCAAACAAAAAAAAATTTTTAACTGAAGAAGATTGGTGATCAGACAAACATGATAAAGTTAAATTTTGGGTTAAACAATTAATTTAAATAAAAAGAATTCATATTGAAGCCAAAGCAAAGAATTTTAGACCAAAAAGATTAAATTTTTACCAAAAAGATGAATTTTTAATAAAATACACGAATTTTTAACTTAATAGTTTAATTCTCAACTGAAGAAGATAAATGTTCAAACAACGATGAAATAGTTCAATTTTTCAATAGATCAGCCTATGCAAAATGCAAAAAAACACTAATCAACCAAAATTGTGCATCGAGAAAATACCGAAAATTTTGTCTTTTATGACTTTTTTTAAAGGACATGCAGTTCTATTTAATTCGTAAAAAACAATATTAGAAGTAAAAAAAATCAATTTTTCGATGAACGACTAAAAAGAGTTACAAATTTGTTATTAATTATTATATAATGGAATGGGTCGTTTTGGTTCTAATCATAAATAATAAAATTAAAGATTGCATTTTTGAATAGACCACACCAGCTATTGTGGTTTTTGTTTTAATCACGAAAAATGATATTAGAAATAAAAAAATTACATGTGCTGAAAAACGACACAAGGTACGAAAAAAATGAGTAGATGAAAGTTGTTCAACCAAAAAGGATCTGCAGATTTCTTCCTGATTTTTTTTTAGATAGGACAAGTACATTCCATTTTATTAGTAAAAATTAAGATTACAAATTTTCAAATATCAAATTTTTGGAAAAACTACATAAAAGACAAAAAAAAAATGAAAAGTCAAAGTTGCTCAAACGAAAATGATTAGAAAATTTTTTTATAAACTTTTTTTATAAAAATATATTTAAAATAAAAAAAAAATAAAACATTTTTTTGCGGAAAACAATATTTTTCTGTCTAATTTGTAGCAAAGTATATCAACGGATTTAATGAAATAACAAATATTTTAAACCAGTATGATTCATTATTGTAATACTTAAATTACAATATTTGGCTTTGTCATAAATAACTTGTTCAACGTATATATAAATCTAATCTTTTAGTGCAGAAAAATTGTCTTTCTCACCTCATTTGTATCGTCATAGTTTATTCAGTTTATTCTACTACAAAATATTATTAAAAGTTAACCTTTTACATTGCTATAAAAAATTGATGTTAAAAAATAGAAAAATTGCATCTTTGCTGCAGCGAGAATTTTTTTTATCTAATACGTTTCAAAATGGCTCATCAAACTTGTTTTCTTGCAAAATATTGTCAACATTTAAGGATTATCTTAATATTTATCCTCAAAGAAAAATGCTTTGCTATCTTATACGTATCCTTAAAGCTTATTCAACTTATTTTGCTTCAAAATATTGTTTAAGCTAAAAAATAATCTTAAAAAATACAGAATTTTCTGGATTCTTTTAGGTATAGTCAGCTATTTCTATGCAAATAAGATAAAAATGTTTTTTTTTTCAATTTAAATTATTTATAATAAACATACATTTTAATTATTAACAGTATTGTGTAGTTAGGTAAAACTAGTAAGCTACTTTAATATATATATATATATATATATATATATATATGCAAGAAAAATTTTCCCCGAAAAAAAGGACAAACATTTTACATTTGTCATCTTAAATTATGTATAAAAAAGCTCAATTTTAGGTTTTAAAAAAATGTTGCAGGTTGCTTAATTTCAGCAGCTACTTTAATTCTCATTAGATAGAACAAGATTTTCTGTGTGCCAAACAAGAAAAAACACATGCCTTTAAAAATATTTATAACAATAGAATTTTATAAGCAAAAAATTCTTTGCCTTATTTGTATGCTCAAATTGTAATTCTAGTTGATTTAAAATATATATGAGCATTAAAGCTGAGAAAGGTCATATTTTTCTAATAAATGCAATTTTTTACATTTGTTTAAAAAAATATATAAAAACTTTTTAAAAATTCATTATATCGTTCCTTGTGCCTGTTACAAATCGAATGCTCTTTAGTTCTAAAAAAATATTTTTAAGAAGGTTGAACATTATGAGTAAAATTAATGTTGGTCCTTCGCGAAAATAAATAAAAGTAAATATGATTTATTTTATTTATATCTGTCAGATGTAATAATTCATTAATTTATTCAACTCGTTTTGAAATTGTTATATACTCCTGTTATTAACAAAAATTTATTCTCGAATTTTAAATTATTTACGCCTTTAATATCAGTAAATAGAAAACAAGGAAGATGATTGTGCATTAGCTGTCTTATCTTTATCGAAATAAATCTATGTGTATGTTATACCTATTTTTAAGTTTCAAGAAATTGTGATCTCATTGTTTCGAAAAAAGTTAAATTTGTTGAGCAATCTGGTTCTTCTTTTTTTAATTTATAAACTTCTCATCTTTTTAATTTCTATACCCTTTTTTAAAATTAATATTAACAGCCTTAAGTGAATTCACATATTCCAAAAGATTAATATTTAATAGGCAATTACTAAATAATAATATTTAATAAAATAAATAAATAAAATACATGAATAAGAATATTTTCTTTTAAATTATGGAATGTTTTCATAATAAGTATACCGCTTTTCTTGGTATGCATGCCTATTATTTATGTTTTTTTTATATTTAAAAAACTTTTTATCACCTTTTCCCTCATTTCAAAAATTCATCTTTTTCCCCTGTTTTGAAGAATCTTCCCCATTTTTCATTTTTCTTATTATTTTTGCTTAGATATGAACTGAAATAATAGAACCGAACAAAAAAATTTTTTTGGTACGGAATTCATACCGTAACGTACTCTACTATTTGGTTGAAAGTTCGTGTACATATTTTGTTCGAAATTTGTCATTTTGGGCAGAAAATTAATCTTTTTGGTTAGAAATTCATCTTTCTGGTTAAAACTTCAACCACTCGGTTGAATACTGTACAGCTTTATTAAACAGTTATTTTTTGTCAAAATTGATTTTCTCTATTTAAAATTGAACTAATTTTTCAAGATCAATTTCTTTTCCTTCTAAATTAATTTTTTGTAGCTGAAAAATCAATTACACAATATTTATGTGACAATTCAAGTATTTTGTTTAAAAAATTTGTTGTTTTTGTTTTAATTCAAATCTTTTAACGTGTTCCTGTTTAAAATATCAATTAATACATTTATCATAGAAAATTATTTTTTATTCTTCTTTTATTCGTAAACAGCAACATTGAAAGTAAAAAAAAAATTTCAAGGAACGAAACAAGCTGAGAAAAAAAATGATTCAACAAAAGTTGTTTCCTCAAAAAGAGCTACAAATGTGTTAATGATCATAACTTGAAAAATAAAGAAAATGTTCTATGCTTGGATTTGATTTTAATAGTAAAAAATAAAATTAAAAATTACAAAATTAGATTTGTAGATAGACGACACAAGCTATGGAAAAAATGAATAGGGTGAACCGAAAAAGAGAGAACATTCATCCAAATTAGACATGAATGTAAACAGTTCTTCAAAAAAGTTACTTTTTCCCCAAAATAATTTTTTTTTTGTTGAAACTTGGACTATTTAGTTAAAAAATCGTTTCTTTTTCTTCGAAATGTATGTTTGTAGCTAGAAAATTAATTACAAAATTTTTAGCTGATCGTTAAGAATTAATTTTTTGCATTGACCCTTATTCAATAAAACAGAAAGTTAAGAATTACTGCCAATTTTATGCACGATGTTCAATTTTTAATTTAAAACTATCAATTTCCAAGAAAAAAATTTAACAAAAAGTAAATTTTCTCCGATATAGTTGAATCTTCAACCAAAGAGGATAGGTTTTCAATCAAATTATTAAATTTTCAACCAATAACTTGCATTATTATCCAAGAAAGATGCAATTTGTAGTAAAATAGATGAATGTTCAAATTAAAAATACAATTTATCAAAAAAATTGTGGAATTTTTAACATAAAAAGGGCAATTTTCAACTAAAAAGGATGGCATCATAACAAACTTGTTGAATTTAAAAAACAAATAATAGAATTATTAAATAATAAAATCTATAACTATAACTTAACTTTCGCTGACCATTAATATTCAAGGACCTTTTGCAAAAATTTTTTTTTTTCAAATCTCTGACTATCCCCTGCCGAATAAAATTCCCCGACCTGTTTCAAATTGTCGCTCACGTGCGTTTTTTAAAAAAAAATGTAAACAAAAGTACCTCGGTGACCTCTTATTGTATACACTAGAATTTAGTGGCGAGCAGACTGGAACATTGAGGACAAAATTGCTTTCAGCCAAATGATTAAATGCTGACCTTAAGAAAATAATTATTTCGTTGAAATAAATTTTATTTTCCATGGGTATTTCAATTTCTTTAATAAAATAAAAAAGTCCTTTAACCAGCAAAGTACATCATTATGCGAACACAATATTTTATTTAGCTAAGGAAATGCCTCATTGTTATAAAGTAGCTTAATTCCCAACTAAAGAGGTGAATCTTAGGAGTAGAATGAATTTTGAAATAAGATAAATTACAACGAAAAAGTTTATTTAAGACCAAACGGCTTATTTTCCAACTAAAATTATGCATCTTAAACCAAAAAAGAAAGGTGGTTTAACTTTAAACCACATAGTTGAATTTCATTCAACCAAAAATTGCAAAATTCCTAACACTTAATATAACAGTTGATATTTCACGCTAGAATTACTTTACCTTAAACAGAAAACAACTAAATTCAACAAAAAACACTCATTTTTAACCAGAGTTGAGTTTATAAACAAAAAGAATGAACTTTTAACCCTGAAGAATGATTTTCTAGAAAAAAAAACAAATCTTTAACAAAATACTTTAATTTACAACCAAATATTTTATTTTTTTACTATAACATATAAATTTTAAATTGAAAATATCAATTTTTAACGAAAAACATAATAGTTGCATGTGATGTGAGATTTAAATTAAAAAGGTGAACCTTCAACTAAAAAATTTAATTTTAACAAAGTTGTTCAACTTTTCATGAGGTAGTTGAATTTTCTTACAAAAAAGGTGAATTTTCAATTAAAATTACGAGTCCTCAAGCACAATCAAATGAATATTCAATAAAAGCATTCCACTAAATAACTACTTCTTAACTAAAATGAATAAACTTCAACGCCAAAAAATGGATTCATAAGACAGTAGTTCTAATGTCTAGCGAAAAAAAATGTTTATCGAAAAAAATGACCAAAAATACGAGTTTAAAAAAAAAGTAGTTAAAAGAATAATCAAAACAGATTCAATTTTAACCAAGCGTTTGCATTGTTAACCAAAAAGATTACATTTCTGGCGAATTAGTTTAATTTTATACAAAAAAAAATGAATTTCCCAGCGAAATACATAAATTTTTAACTAAAAATGATAGAAATCAATTCTCAGTTGAAAAAATTAATTTGTAAAGAGAGAAAATTACTTTTCAATAAGACAGTTCACGTGTAGATGAAAGATATCAATTTTAACAAGAAATATGTTTCATCAAAAGAGTTCAATATTCAACCATGAGGTTAAATATTCTGGAAACAGGACGAATTTTCAACAATATAAGTACATGAATTCTCAACCAAATAAATGAATTTTTAAATGAAAAAAGTAGAATTTTTAGCCTGATAGTAGAATTTTTGAATAAAACGAGATAAATTTCGTACAAAAAAAATAACAGTAAAATTTTCAATTAAAAAGAGTGAATTATTTATTAAAAGTATTTTGGTTCTCAATGAGGTTTAATTAATTTACATTAATTCAGAATAGGTGAAAAAGTGTGAAGTCTGAAAGGTATCACGATATAGAAATCGATGGGTTCGACGAATATTAGGCTATCTTTCTGCTGCGAACAAAAATGAGGCTAACTTAATTAGCTAAGTTTTCGCGAGGAATAATTAAAGTAGTAGTTTTCAAAAAAATCCGTATGAATTCAGAACTCTAGTATTTTTATTACAGTTTTTAATGTAAGTTAGGCTGCCATAACTTTCAAAACAAGAAATTTTAAAAGATTTTTATTTCTTTTAACACTTACGTGTTTACAAAATTTCATACAAAATTAAGTTAGCCTAATTCTCAACGGTAATAAGTCGATACCCTATTATTTGTAGAACCTATGGATAAATACTAAACGATATCTTCGTACATAAAGTTATTTGTTTGCCCCCCCCCCCCAAACCCCAACCCTCCACGCTCATAACCCCATTACAAACCGTAATTTTTAGTGTGATCCGCTCCCTTTCAAATTGGTGTCCTTGTTCATGAATGGCCCCTCAGCTACGATTAACTGACAATTTAAGACAACTGTCAATAAAATACAATTGGGAACGCAGTCAATTATTAGATTGATTTTTTAATTTTCGAAGAAGGTTTGAAATCAGTTAATTTCAAATCAAAGAGCTTTTTTATTGTTTGCATTTTTCTTGTGATAAAAAGTAGAAATTTTTAAGCTTTTAATTTTCTTTTAACTAAAAAAGATAAATTTTGTATTACCAACTTCTTCATTAAATTAAAAGAAATGAAACTTTTGTTTTTGTATCTCTTTCTGTATGGCAGGTAAATATTGAAAAATAAATTAATAAGAATTTTGGAATATTTGCTAGGAAAATTTAAGAATTAAATAATCATTCTAAAGAAAATGTGAAAAACTAAACGATTTGAAACTGAAAAGTTAAAAATTTTGTTGCATTAGCAACCAATTTTTGAATTATCATATTTAGAAAATTAAATTTCAGGACATGACCTAGACCTGTTCTGTCGCCACTTAAGGGCTCTTTTACGTAAATAGTGTAAGGCAAAATACAATGAGTATATGCGTGATTCCTCGTAATTTTGAGGGTCGATTGAGATTGTCAACAGTATATATACTGAAAAATCCACAAAACTATTCATTACCTGCGCTGATATCTAAATTCTTAATAATTGTTTCCGGTAATTTCAAGAAAATGAAGCCCGACTTAGGTTTTCTGTGTTTTATCATAGTGGCCTTCTTCAATTATATTGGTAAGTATACTATCTATAATGTGAAGCGCATTTTTGTAGCATTAAAACTATTTCTTATTCCAAATAATGATAGTTTTAAAAATAATTCATATTCTTCTAATGGCCAATTCCCTCTGAATCTGCACGAAAAGAAAACTTAAGTGCTAATATAAGAAACAGAATGTTTCACTTAGTTTGTTTTTAATTTAAATTTAGATTCACGTTGAGTCAATATTTATTTGATTTCAAAGAATTACGTCTTTTTCCTTCTTTAAGTGAGAGAAATGATTTGTTTTATTTTATTTGTTTACTAAAATGTTTTTTATTCAAATAAAGTACTGGAAAATATATCTGCATTTTTTTAAATTACATCAAACTTTCGCATCGTTGGTCAGTGTGGTATGGCAGACGTGACAAATAGAGAATTCTATTTGAAAAAGTGGAATCATCAATAAAATTTCTAGCTTCACTCATATAATAAGAAGGTAACATTGTGAAACTGAAAATAGGCTATGTAATCTCAACAGATATAAAAACAAACATGACGTATTTACTATTGTCTCTTACGAAATGAAAAAAAAATCATTTGCATTTTCAATCTATTTTACCTTAGGTGTTATTTTTTGGTATTGTCAAAAATCATAAAAAGTTGCTCGCGGGAGAACGAGAAGGCTTACAGTCCTGTTCGAAACTAGTCAAAACATTTTTTTTATGCAAATGATTTTTTCTTAATATCATTAAGTACATCTTTAAATTAAAAAGCATTTTGGCTGCAAGAATAAAGCAGCATGAATTTGGCTTAGATTTTTAGTATAAGTTTACAATAATGTGGTTTTCAATTTTCTAAGCAATTTTATTATATCTTGAAATAAGTTGTTATGTTTCTCATTGAGACAATTTTAGAAAACAATTAAGAGATTTTTTTAAACAACTGGTTAAAAAAAAATTTCACATTCCAGATGCTTCTCGTCTAAGTGCATAAGCTACCCTTCTGGCGGAAACATATTAACACCAAATTTTAATAAAGTTAGTTTATTTTTAGCAATCCGAAGATGTAAAGAAATAGAATTGTTTTCCAGATTTGGCATTTATCATGGGAGTAAAGGTATATGAAGTTCATAATCAAATTACAATAAAATAAGCTGAAAGTATTAATTTATGAATTGAATTGAAAAACGATTAGTGTCCAATTTCAGAATCTCGTTATAAATAAGTTTCCAAAGCTATTTCGTCGCCCTTATTCCATAAAGCTTCATCTCGCGTTTACGCGGTGTAACACATCATGTCGGGTTTAATAATTGTATATTCTATAGACCCAGTCAATGAGTATTGCCCACCCTGAGCGAAATTAATAGAAATAAAAAGTTTTATATCTCTGTCAAAATTCATGTATTTACAAACCTCCAACGTGGTTTTAAACTTTGCGCCATTACTTTTAAAATGCAGTTGGTTTTGTCAAAATTAAAAATAGAGTTTTTTATAGTGAAAAAGCAATCATTGTTAAAAAAAATATTTTTTGGTATAAAAAAGGGTGTGTAATTTTTGAAGAAAATGTTTGTTTGAAGAGTTAACGAAATAAAATTAAATAGAGGCGTATTTGTATTTTCTTTAAAAAGAGTCTACGATTACATTTTTTATAAAACCATTTTAAAGTTATGACATTTTTTTTGAAAATAAAGAAACTTTTTTCAACGCTAGATATCCAGGAATGTATAAATTATAAAAAAAAACTCTAAAGAGAAAAAATGTTTTTTTTTGCATTTAGAATAAGTATTTCTGACGACAATATAATTATTGGACAAATTTTGTTTACACTCCTTTCCATTTTATATATATATTCTAACTTTTACACATTTTTATGTATAAAAGTAAGGAAATATTCATTAAAAAAAATATATAAAATGGTAAAAATAGATTTTTCACACAAATTTTTTGTCCTCACAAATACTTATTTTACACGTAAAAAAATGTCTCTTTGGAGTTTTTCTTTTATAATGCATCTATCCCGAGATAATCAGCGTTAAAAAAGTATATATTTCAAAATAAGGTCATGACTTTAAAACGGCTGAATAAGAAAAAGTCGTCTTGGGCTCATTTAAAATAATAAAAATAAGCATTTATTTCACTTTGATTTTTTTAAATCTACAAGTTCCTTTAAAAATTTCACACGTTTTTTCGAAAGCAAAAAAATGAAAATAAAGCAATCATATTGCTTTTTAGTCTAAAAAAGACTCAATTTTCAATTTGAAAGAGATATAAAACTTTTTGTTTCGACAAATGTCGCTCAGGGTAGACAATACTCGTTGACCAGGAGTGTACTTCCAAATCGTGTGTACAAGCATAGGCCCTGGAGATATGCATCGACCAAGTGTGACTGACACTGATCAAATTTTAAAACAAATATTTTTATTTTTAAATATAGTCGTAAAAGATAAGTTTCTAACAATAAACGGAATAGTAAAACTGGCAGCTTAAAAAATTACTTTTGATTTTACCCCATTTCTTAAGATTCTATGCAATTGTTGAATTGATGAGTCTAAAATAAGAAATTTGTAACAAAAAGGTTGAATTTTCCACCCGAAAATTTAAATTTTCAATAAAACCCAATAATTTAAGCAAAGAGATAATTTTTCAAACCTAGACGCCAAATTTTAAACAAAAGAGTGAGTTTTTAAGGAAAAAAATGTCCTAGTTAAGGAAAAAAAACATACATTAAATAGCTGAATTTTTAAACCAGAAAGACGTATTTTAACGAAATAGCTAAAGTTTCATATAAAATTATATATTTAAAAAAATTGTTTGGCAGCAATTAGTTCATCTTTCAACCACAGTTACATTGTTAACAAAAAATCTATTTTCTACAAAACAATACGAATTTTAAATAAATAACGAAAAATTGCAGTCATACAGTTCCATTTTTAATTAAAAAATATTACTTAAGGAGAAAAAATAGAACGAAAGTATAAAATAATAGATTTTCAATCAACTTCTTCGATTTTGATGGAAATGATTAAATTTTATACCAAATGGTTGACGGTGCTATTAAATTGTTGAATTATTGAGCCGAAAATAAGAAATTTGTACAAAAAGGTTGAATTTGCGAAACCGGTAATTTTTTAATAGGCAGTTGTATTTTTAATCAAAAAAGAGATTAAAAAATGTTTAATTTCTAAAGAAAGAAAATTTTTTAATCAAGAATGAAAAAAAATTTCAAATAATTAGGTAAATTTTCAAACCAAAAAGACAACTTTTGTATTCAAAAAACAAATGATCAACAGAACTGTTTAATTTTTTCAGATTAATAAAATTATCACAAAATACTTGAATTTTCAATTAAATAATCAAGCTTTCAACTTAAAGATTTTCGCATAAAAACAACAAAAATTTAAGCCAAACTTTTGAATTCTGAAAAAATATGCGGATTCTCTAAAAAACAGTTAAATTTTCAACCCGAAAATATGCATTTGCATGCAAATAGTTAAATTTTTAATATTTGAACGTTAAATCTTTAATTAGAAATGGAATAGTTAATTTGTCAATTGAAAAATTTATTTAAAAAATAAAGACAAAAACAAATTTTCATCTGAATATTTAAATTTTAAACCAAATAAATGGATCTAAAGGGTGTTTTTAACGTTGTTTGTTTCAAATTTAAATAAAGCGCAAGAAAATTCGTTGTAAACAATTGTTGTTTGTTTATTTTGGTAGCATATGGTATGCAATTTAATCTTTGAAAATAATTTCCGACAAATGTTCACTGGAACTATGTTTAACAAATCCCATTTGGTCGGCTAAATTTTTGGTCACTTTTTCGAGAACAACTGGAGGAATTTCACGAACAACACGTTCAATTTTGGACTCTAGCTCATCAGTTGTTTGCGACTTCTCAGCGTAGACGAGAAACTCAATGCAGCCCCATAAAAAAATTCCAAGGGCGTCAGGTCGCGAGAGCGAGCTGCCCAGTCGACATAACCCCTTTTTCAAAATGATTTGCCTATCGATCATCGATTCAATAAATCGATGGTTTCAATGGCCGCATGACTTCTTGCGGTAGACATTTGTCGGAAATTCTTTCCAAAGATTAAATTGCATACCATACGCTATCAAAATGAAAAAATAAATATTTGTTGTCAACAAACTTTGGTGTGCTTTATTTATTCAAAAAAACAACGTTAAAAAACACCCTTTTCCACAAGCAATAACCTTAATTTTCAACAAAGTAGTTCAATTTAAATCAGTTTGTTGCTTTTTCAAACAAGAATATTAATTTTCTACCAGAATATATGAACTTACAACAAAATATATACAGATTTTTACAGAATTTTGATGAACACCAAAAATTTTACCGAATTTTAATCAATGCCAACACTTGTAAACACTTTCAATACTTTGAAATTTTCAAAAAATTAATAAAATTTGAGAATTCCTAAGATTACCAAATTTTTAAATCATTTCAAAACTTACTCAGCTTATCTCAAATTTTTAGGCTTTTCAAATTTCTTCAAATGACATTAATTTTTAATTTTCGTGAAGATTTTAAAAATGATTAGCATTTACTTTTAAAAGCGTTAGAAAATTAAAAGATGTTCCTACATTGAAAATTTTTTTAATTCTCTGAAATTTTTAGAATGAAATAACTTTTTTTTAAATTTCTCCATATAAGAGAAAATCATGCCTGTGTGAATCATTTCTGTTGCTATTAAAAGCTATCACTTGTCAACCTTTATCGGAATAGTTAAATTTTCAATTAAAACTATTTTTCAACTAAAATACGGATTTTCAACAAAATAGTTAAATTTTCTACCCAAGAGTTGGATCTTAAAACAATAAAATTTTCTTAAATAAAGTAGTTCAACCGTCAACCAAGTCGTTGAATTCTTAACCAAAAAATTTTAATTTTTAACGGAAATATAACAGTTGGAATTTTTACTAAAAACGATCAATCGTCAGCCACAAATATCACTCTCAAGTTTTCTGATGAAGAAGTTAATTTTGCGTATAAAAAAAACAAACAAGTTTTTAGGAAGATATAAAAATCTTCAACTAAGTGACAGGATTTTTAAACAAAAGAGATTAATTTCAAGTTAAAAATTTTGTAGTATAATTTTTAATCAAAACGAATTAACTTTCAGCTTAAAAATATTTGAATTTTTTATTGTGTTTTATTAATTCCGTTTGCATTAAAGCGACAAAATTAGACAAAGTACGAGCAATACTCTTACAAAAAAGGATGTTTTAGCCTATTAAAACATTAATTCTCTTTCAGTACTATAAGTTTATTTGTCCAGTGAACAAACGCCTAATGAATCTGTGTTTTTCTTACAGTGGTGGATGCAATGCTAGAAAAATTTTATACAGACTTGTATACAGCACGAGTTAATACCATTAGTGCTGGATGCTACGTTACGGCGTATCTTATTAGGAAAGGCGCCTTCCATGGATTTCTTTATCATCCAGCTCCTAATGAAGTTGATGTCACTACCGTACGAAATCGCTTTCATGTAACATTGCCGGGTAACCGGAAGCTTATTGCAGATCTCCAACCACTCCGTATTGATGATAATGAAGTTTTAGGACAGCATCGCTTTTTTATTGACACAGGAAAAGCCTATGTCTTATCCGGTGCGTTGACTGGTGTCGATGACAAAGATCAGGCTCGCGTTGTGTTTACAGTGACTTTTCCTGAGACTGCAAACCTGCCTGTTAATCTTCATTCAAGAGTAAATTACCTCGAACGCACATATCCTAAGTGGGTAGATAAGAATTATAATCTTCGACATTCAAGGAATAAGAAACTTATTGCGAGTGGTCAACAAAACCATCATTTTCAAGGTATTTATGGCGGTTTAGGAGCAAGGCCGTCTCACGATTTCTCTGATAATAAGAATTAATGCAAATGATTGGACCGACAAATCCTATCTACAAAATTATCTAGTATTCAAAAATTGAAATAATTTTAAAATTTCAAAAATTTACGAAGTTTTTGAATGCTATCAAATTTTTATTTATTTAAAATTTTTTTCAGAATTTCAACATTTTGTTTTAATTAAAGAAATTTTCTAATTTTTCATAAATTTCAAAGTATATCCAAAATTTGTAGCATTCACCAAATTTTTAGGATTTACCAAATTTTCAAAAATACAAATTTTTTTAAATATAGTGAAAATTTAACAAATATTTGAGTTTATAAAATTTCAAAGAAACGCAATATTTTCAACGAATATCAAATTTTTTTAGATTTTCAATATTTGAAAAGAATATCACAGAAATAAAATCAGAATTACAAGAACTTATCAGAAATAACAAAAATTTTTAAAATAATTTAATATTTTTCAGAATTTTAATCTATGCCAAGAATTTTATAGGATTTTGAAATTTTCGAAAAATAATCTAAATTTCAGAATGTTTAAGTTTACCCAATTTCAAAGGATTTTAAAAATTATTCAAAAATTTTTTCAAATTTTGAGGATTTTTAAACATATTGAAATGATATATATTTTAAGCTTTTAAAAATTTTAGGAAAAATGAAAGTCTTTTAGAATTATTTAAATTTGCTTCCACTTACAATAGAAATCTTCAAAAATCTCAGTTTCTAACATTTTTAAATTCTGCTGATTTTGAAATTCTTTGGAACTCTCTTAATTTTTGAAAAATGTAGAAATTTATATATAGGAAGTTAAAATTTTCAAAGAATTCCACTGTTTTCTGAATTTTTTTAAACTTTTGGAATTTCATAATTTTTTTAAAAATTTTCTTACGTAAGGAAAAATCGTATCTAGTATATGAATCATTTCTGTTGCAATTAAAAGCTATCCATTTTAACCGATAATGGAGCACGGTTCGCTTAAACGAACTTTAAATGCGAAGCCGTTGCACTTCAGGTTTTTGTATTTGTTTCCTTATATTTTTGGGAATATTTTAAGAGCAAAAGGCAAAAATTCCCCACCTGTTTTTGCAAAAAACGAATTTTTCGAATAAAATTAACTTATATTTTTAATATTTCAATTTTCTTATTTCTCTTTGGTTTTGGTATAAGACAAGTCAAATATTGCATAACAAGTATGTTAAGTAGATCAAAGTCAACTATCTGTGATATTTTTATGGGGATCTAAACCATTTTTCACGTCTTACAATTCGAGAAATCTTCAGAAATCCAAGAAAAAGTGCATAAATTTCTTATGCAAAAACCCGAAACACAGGATTCTGAAGACTTATAAATATTTTTTTTACCTCCAAAATGTTCTTGGTCATAACTGTGTCATTGAAATAATATTTTGAGCTCTGTCAAAACAATTCAAGACCAGAGAAAAATTAGTTTTCAAACTATCTATTTTTTGAGGAAATCCGAATTTATATGAAAAATCAATATTTTGTACAAATTAACATAAAGTGTATAATTTCATGATCAATATTGAAATGAAAATAACGCAAAATAGAGATTATAAAATAGAAGATAGAATTGATAAAATAGCTAAAATATGAAAAATTAAAACATAAATAAAAAAATAGATAAAATAAAAGTTTAAAAAATTAATGTTTACTTTATTCTACATTTGATATTTTCAATTATTTGTTTTTCGAAACTTAAAAAATACTTTTATGATTGTGTATATCGTATAACACAGTAAAATTGTAATACATATTTTAAAATTAAATCATTTAACCGTATAGTAAAAATGTATGTTTTCAGTTACTGAATCTCACATGCTATTATAATAATATTTATTCAAAATAAGACATTTACATGCATTTAAAATGTAATTCTTATGCTAATAAGTTTTATGTTCAGCATATTTCATTTGTTAAAAAATTGATATTTACCAATATTTATCTTTAGAATTTTTTATATTTCAATATTTATCATAAAATTGTACACTTTATGTTACTTTGCAAAAAATATTGATTTTTGATGTAAATTCGACTTACCTTAAAAAATGGTCTGAGAAATAACTTTTCTTTGGTCTTGGATTGTTTTGATAAAACTGAAACTATTATTTCAATACCGAATTATGGCCGAGAAAATTTTAAAGGTGAAAACAGAATATTTATAAGTTTTCAGAATACTGTATTTTGGTCTTGATATAAAAAATTCATGCACTTTATCTATATTTTATGGAGTTTTTTTCGATTTGTAAGACGTACACAGAAACTTTTTTTCGGTCTTAAAATGATCCAGAAAATATGAGAAAACAAATTTAAAAAAATAACATGACGTGTTATGACTTCTTATTTAAAATTGGTTCAGGCAAACCGTGAGAGTAGTTACATTTTCTAATAAAACAATCAATTTTTAAGTACAAAGCCAAATTTTGAACAAAATATTTACATTTTCATATAAAGAGATGGATGTCCAGGGCAATAAAATTATTTTTGAATAAAGTAGTTCAACTTTGAATCAACTTTTTGAATTCTGCATGAACAAATATTAATTTTTAATTTCGATAATGAAATTAATTTTCCTTACATAAAAAAACAAGCAAGTTTTTAGAAAAACAGTGAAATCTGTAACTAAATAGTATAATTTTAAGCCAAAAAAGATTATTTCCAAACCAAAAATATGGTAGTGGACTTTATAATTAAAACAAATTCACTTAATCAAAGTAGGCGCTATACTTATACAAAAAACTGTTTTCTTCGTATTTACTCGCTATGGGTTATTCATCCAGACAGCAAAAGCTTCATGAATCCATGCTTTTTTTTACAGTGCCAAATGCAATTTACAGTTCTGGAGGAGACAGTAATGGTGAACGTGATCATTATCATCTTAAGGAATTATGCTACGTTACCGTCTATATAATGAATATAGGTGCTTTTGGTGGATATCTATATTCTCCAACTAGTCGTCCGAATTATGCAGAATATAGGCTTATTGTAAAATTTTCGGATAGCAGGAGGTTCTTTGCGGATATGAAACCAATCAAGATTTTATATGATGAAAATTTACCGGAGAATCGCTATTTCATACAAATAGGAAAAAACTTTGTTGTATCCATGAACTTAAGGCCTCGAAATGTACCAAATGAGGATCGCGTTGTATTAGAAATGCGACAGTCTCCTAATACCCCTATTTATAATTATGGAGAGTTACGTTACTACGAAGGACGTATTCCTGCATGGACGAAAAAGGAATATGTCGAACATGAGAGAGTTGCTTCAGGATCAGGGGCATCCAGCAGTTCAAGATCTTAGAAAATCAGAAAAATGTTTAGAATTCTGTTCACTTAAAATTTTTTTGAAGATTTTAAAGATTGGTAGGGTTTTTATATTTTCAACAATTTTGAAAATTAAAAAAATAGTTAAAACTTTACGATTTCAAAGAGGGAAAAAAATTTTAAGTATTACAAGATCCTTAAAACTCTCAGGAATTAAAAAAAAAATTTATTTGAAAAATAATAGAAATTTCAAGATTCAAAAAATTATCAAAGTTTGAAATATTATTTAAAGTTTTTTTTTTTAATTTAGATTTTCTAAAGATTTTAGACATTTTAAGAAATAAACGAATTTTACAATTTTCAGAATTCCAAAATCTTCAGAATTTAAAAGTTTTAAATATTGTTAAAATAAAATATTTCCTACATTAAAATTAAAACGTAATCTGCCATTAGTCCTAAAAATGCAAATTTCATAAAAACTAGTTTTAACTGGTAGAAATGTTAAGTAACGTACAGTAGTCGTAAAAATAGTCTTAACTAAGAAAATTAAGTTTGCTGTTGCACTAGCTTTCAGGTAATCTCTTGTTACAATAAAGTTAATACCTTACTCAATAATAACTAGTCATATTGTATTTTAGTTTATTGTAAAAAGTCCAGAGGGCCTAATGAAAGAAGATTACAAGAAAATAAACAATAATTATTACAAGAGTCGGAAAAAGTACCCACCGCCTTGGCGCAATTGATATTTTTCATAAGAAATATAGGCTCTCAGACATTTCTCGAAACATAGGCATAATTCCTGCTGATAAACTGACATTTCGAAAATGTTATTTTAATTTTAAGAGGCAATCAGAAAGTTTTAGTTAATGAGAGAAATTTGTTTGTAATCTATCAAGTATCAATGATGATGAAACTGTAAAACTTTTGTAAATTTTGAAAATTTCAAAAATTGAAGTAATGCAAATTTGTCGCATTTTCAAAAAATAAAAAAATTCAAAGAACTACTTCATAGTTCTATCAAAGTTATTATAATTTTCTAAATTTCAAAAATGATTAAAAATGAAATAACATTATAAACATTATTATAACATTGTTAAAGTTATCAAAATTTCTAGAATTACAAAGAACTTTAAGATTTATAGAATTTCAAAAAACTTGAAAGGATATTAATAAATTTAATACAATTTCAAAAAATTACACAATAACATTCAAAAAAATTTTAATTCTCTGAAATGCCCTAAACTCTTTGGATAACCGCTAGCCGAAAACAATTACTGGAAAATACACAATTCGAAAAAAGTCCCCAACCCCTTGGGGCAATCTATATTTTTGAAAAAATATTAAGATTTTCATCAAAATTGTGGTTAATTTATAAATTTCACGCAAAACCTTGTAATTGTCAAAAACTTTCAAATTCCTATTGAAGTTAAAATAAAATTTCCTAATTTTCTCTATATGATCATAGATCATGCCTGTGTGTCAAAACCGTATGAAAGCCTACATTTCCATTGAAAAATATCAATTGTTCCAAGGGGCTGCACACTTTTTCCGAATAGTACATTTTTTATAATCGTTTTGCAAGAATAGAAAAATTAAAAAAAAATCATTTTAAAATTTTCAAAATAGTTTTTTTTTAATATTTCAGTCTTCAGTTTTATAAATTATTAAAATTCTGTAAATTAAAAAATTCTACGTGTTTTTTTCAACTTTTTTATTTCTTATACCTTTTTGATTCTTCATCAATTTTATTGTTTAACCATTTTATGTTTTCTTTGAATTTATTTTTTAAACAATTTTCTTTTTTAATTACTTTTTTTATCAATCGTATCATTTTCTTAAACTCTATTATTTGTTTAAATAATATTTTTGAAACCATTTTTTTTCCTGAAATTTAATTTCAAAAACTATTTTATTTTCTAAACAATTGCTAAAGTTTGCATAAATTTTATTTATTAAACAAATTTATTTTTGAAAAACTTAATTTTTCAAACAATTCATTAATTTTTTCAATATTTTAGTATTTATTATATTATAGATTAATATAATTTATTATCATTGCTTAAATAATAATAAATTAATTAAGAGAATAATAATACTCTATGATAAAATTATTCTAATAAAAATTTACATAAATCTGAATTTGTGAAAAAAAATAATAATGCATTAGTCAACAATAATTCCAACTAGTGACTGTTTATCAAAATTCGAAAAAATATTGTATGTGGTGCCATCCAGTAAAGTTTCGTTTCCAAAAGATTCATCAGAAACGACACATTCTGACTCAATAAGAGATCGATCTCTTGAGCAACAGCAAAAGGGTTTTACTCTTAGGATTCAGCTCCCTAAAAGATTCAAATCCTATAGAGAGTCAGTAAGTTCGATCTTTCCATTCTTTCGATCTTCTACTGATTCCATCCATACCAGAGTGGGGGCAGGGATCGTTCAGTGAAGAATTACTCTTCTCGGGAATCGTTCCAAGCACCAACGTGCCAATTCTGAAAACTCATTAAATAATAATCTCTACATTATCGTATAAAAATAAAATGTATCCAAGTACATTTATATGCGTGAAACAAAATCAGTGGTGAAAAGAGTGTTTATATATATAAATAAAAATTTGTCATCAGGACAACCGCAGGATTTCGCCGGGAGCTGATGCTAATCTGGAAAACTGCACCCATTTCCAGCGAAATGGCGGTAAAATTTCAGCCACAACCACGTATCACGACCGTGAGATTGTATTGTTGACACGCAGGGATGCTTTTTAGGCCATTAGCGAGTGAAAGCTTAGCACTTCCAAGAGCGCCGATGATAAGGACGATTAGTTTAACAGAATATTCCGGGTACAATCGTTGCAACTTCCTTATAAGGTCTCGATACCTCCCTATCTTTTCATTCTCCTTGGGTTTGATGTTTCCGTCAGCTGGTGCCGAAAATTCGATAACGAACATGGTTAGCTTCTCGAAGTCAAGAAGAACCATGTCAGGCCTTGAGTAACAGAGATGGTAATAAAGCACTCTTAGTGCCGCATAGTGCCTTTGAATGTAGGTCGTTCCCGTGTGAGTTGGACTACTAGATAGTATGTGAGCTAAACGCTTGGGGTGAGCATGGCACGCCCTACAGCTATCATCAGGAATGTTTTGGCTCAAAATGTGGCGACGGTATGTTAAAGAGGAAATGACACCGTCTTGGTATGCAAAAATGAAACCCTCCGTACCAGACTTCAATCCGGGCGATTTCAGGAAAGCAAACGTTAGCTCACAAGACATTGACTGATCCTTTACATTTCTGTGGAAGATACCGTGCATGATCTTATTGAGGAGCTGTTCACGAAAGTTTTTCTCTTGTGCTTTCTTAATCCGGGCTTTCAGGAGCGAGTACTCGAGATAGATAAGATTTGATGCATTTTTCTCACCCCGAATACTGAAGTTAAGTCCGAATGTTGCAGCAGCCTCCTCCGCTGCTTTGTACAGAAACTTTAAGAAGAGGGTCTCTTCCATTTGCGACTCTATGCGCTGTACCCAGAATAATTCTGTTGTGAAGACATTCAAGACTCAATATTCCGCGACCACCTTGACGACGTGAGATGTACAGTCGCGAAACAGAAGATTTGAGATGCATGCTTTTGTTCATATGCGTAACCTTTCTAGCAAGCATGTTCGCTGCAGATACTTTGTTCCTCGTCGACAGTTCGGAAGACCAAATCTTTCGGATGAGACGTTTGTATCTGCTTCGGGGAGTATCCTTTATAGATGTCACATCCTGAATGCGGCTCTTTGGCACGCCCAGGTATGCATAAGTCTCTCCAGCGCAAATGTGTCGTATAGCGCTTCTATCGATGAGCTCAGGGTCTTCAGGGCTGCCATTAAGTTTTTCTCGCTTCAAATAAACCTTGGCGCATTTGTCTAACCCAAATTCCATTCCAATTTCCTTAGTATATCGTTAGACAATCCCTCGAGCTAGATGTAGTTGCTCTTTGTTTTTAGCATAGATCTTAAGATCGTCCATGTAAAATACATGAGTGACCTTGTACTTTCGATCTGCAGGTTTGCCGCCAAAGTACCCGTCGGAATGGCAAAGTCTGGAGATAGTGGCAATAATGTTAGGCAAAAGATGAGTGGGCTCATGGTGTCGCCCTGAAAGACACCTCTCTGAAAGGTGACCTTGTCAGTTGTCACGCGATTTTTTCCAGATGGGATAGTAAATCTGGTTTTCCAAAGCGGAATCGATCTCTGTATGCACCTAACTATTTGCGGATGAAACTTTAAGATTTCCAAAAGACAGATGATAAGTCTATGGGAGGTCGAATCGAAAGCTTTCCGATAATCGATCCAGGCCATCGATAGGTCACGCTGGTAGAATGCTGCATCTTTGAGACACATCTATCGATAAGCAGGTTCTCCCGACATCCCGCTACGCCTTTCTTTGAGCCTCGTTGTTCATACACTTCTTGCCACATATGTTCAATTGCACGAACAATCCTATTATTTAGGATAGCTGTGAATATCTTATAAAGTGTGTTCAGGCAAGTGATTGGCCTGTAATTCTTCGGTTCAGCTAAGTTGCCTATTTTCGGCAGGAGTATTGTGCGCCCTTCCACAACTCACTCCGGAATCGGCTCTTCCGACTTTAAATGTGAGGTGAAAATACAAGCCAAATGCTGATGGGTTGAAAAAAACTTCTTCCACTAGAAGGTTTTGATACAATGTGGTCCCGGTGCGGAATATTTCTTCATGCCTCTTAATACTTTTTTCACCTCCTCGGTAGTGATGGGTGAGCATTCTTGATCGGGTGTAATGAGGGCATCACATAGCTCCTTGAAACTATTTATATTTTCTGAATCTTCGTCCAGTCTATGCTGCACTTCGTAGACTTCTCTCCAAAATACTTCGACCTCCTCTGGTTTGGGTGGCTATTCGACAGTAACTGGAGGGTCTTGGAAGAGTCGAGATGGGTCAGAGAAAAACTGTTGAATTTTTTTTACCCATCTCTCCCTCCACTCTAGACTTCTCTTAGCGTGACATAGTATCCGTACTCTCTCGAAAATATGCTGCCTGATGGTCCGCAGCTTTGACTTGTTAAGTGTGTGATAACGGGTCCGGCGTTCGCACGCGAACTTTCGAACCTTGGTGGGTAAAATTCCTGCCAGATGTGATGTAGTCAATCGCACACTGAATGCGGGACGCGTAGTATCTTGCTCAGCCTATCTTTATGGCAAGTTGATGCATTCGTCTTTTGGTCTTATGTCTTTGGCACATCTTTGGCACGACCCTCTCGTCGAATCCACTCGTCATTACAATCCTGTAGCTTTTTTTTATAAATGTACTCTTGCTTCTTTCTGTTTAAATTTATTTCACGCCCTGTTGACCACATAATATCGTTTTGATGTTTATTTTAAAAACCTATCTTTAATAATCCTTCTTATTATATATTATTGATATTGTTATTATTATTTAAAAAGTATCAATAGCGAGTCCAATGTGGCGGATAAAAAAATGTTGTATAAAAACAAGAACAACGCCAACTCAGTCTTTTAAACTCTTCTGTGATCATTAGATTTTTTAGCCACGAACTATATAACCCAGATATAGTTTGAATAGTTTGAGGCATTGCTGATTTCAAATTTGCCATTATTTTCACTAAATTAATTTGTTTAAACAAATTTTTGAGTAATTAACTAATTTTGGGGTTACTTCAGGAGTTTTTGAGTACGCTTAATTCAAAAATGCGATTAGTTTTGCAAAATTATTTGGTTTAAACAATTTCTTATACAAGTTATTTCATAAAAAACGTTTCAAAAGCATCGAAGCAATTTAAAGCACTTACATTCTCAAATTCAGAAGTGTAAAAAACTTATAAGAAAAAGTAAATAAATAATTTACAAAAATTAAAAAACCGCAAAAAATACGAAAAATTACAAAAAGAAATAACAAAAAATGTACAAAACAAAACAAAAACCCAGACATGAGTTAGATTCATGACAGTTTGAACGCGGTTGAATGCGAAGAGTTGTTGTGATCTCTCTTATAAATAATTGAATATGTTATAAAAAACGTTATGAGATGCGTTTACATATGCCATTAGTTACAATACTAATTAAATTTTTAATTAAAATTAATTTGTTTATTAAAAATCGTGATTGAAAACGTAAAAGAACTATTCTGGATGTAACTTTTGATATTGAATCTAATTCTGATATTTGTTTTGCAAAATTATTTATTAACGAAATCATTTGTTCAAAAACATTGTTTAAACAAATTGACTTTGCAAAAGTAATGGAAAATTTGAAATCAGAGATGCCTCAAACCCTTCAAACTATATCTGGTTTATATAGCTCGTGGCTACACAATCTTATAGTCACAGAAGAGTTGATTGGGTTGACGTTGGCCTTGTTATTATACAACATTTTGTTATCCGCCATATTAGACTCGCTATTGGCATTTTTTTAATAATAATAATAAAGATAATTGAAAATAGATTTTTAAACCGAACATTAAAATGATATATTAGAATATTAAAACAAACATTACATAAAAATAAAAAAATTTAGTAAAAAAAATCCCCGTTTATGAGATATTTAGGTGGCCCGATTTACATGGACGCGTCCTCGGGTTGCGGATAGAGGGTCCCTGTACCAAGGGTTTCTGCTGAATAAGGTGACAAAAATAAATAGGCAGTCGCGGACAATTGTCCAGGGGTGGTCTCGAAGGAATTGACCCCCAAGCGGAGGTGTGAAAACCGTGCCGAAAGCTGAATGGCACCTGGGTGAGGTGTCTAGAACGGTGACTCTGGGATACCAGGCGACC
>NC_046659.1:74400702-74418478 GCF_010883055.1 Belonocnema kinseyi | reverse complement strand
TCACTTGCTAATAGCCTAAAAAGCATCCCTGCGTGTCAACAATATGCTAGAACACTTGCGGGAAAAATGCAGAAGGCGGTTGTCCTTGGGTCGCTCCGTGTGATAAAATATATATTAATGAAAATTGAGTTGAATTATTAATTTTTCTGCAGAAGTTATTTGACTTCGTTTTACGACCCCAAAAACGAGTACTATTGGGCAGCATTTACAGAGTTCAAGAAATTTTTGGTGCCTGCTATTATTATATTCAAAAAGAAATTAAAGAAGTTTTGCAAAGAACTCTTGATTGATCTTGAAACATTTATTAACGTAATTTTAAGTATGAATAGTATTTTTGGGTAAAAAAAGGTTCTGGTATTCGTATTAGTCCCGATGGATATCAATAGTATAAAGAGTAGTTTCAGATACAAAGAAGAATGTAATGCTATTCATGTTACTATTCCGCAAATTTCTTGCATTTCTTGAATTCGATGATTTGCTTAGATTCCCTGAATTTTCTAAAATCCTCACATTCTATCAAATCGTTTTTATCTTAAATTAATCAGTTCTTTAATTATTCTAATTTGCTAAATTCTACACATGTCTGAATGATATGACTTCAATGAATTCTCTTAAATCCTTAATTCCATGCAATTCTTACAAATTCTAAAATTCTCTGAATTTTTGGAATTCCTTGAATTCTTTAAATTCTTTAAATTACTGTTATTGTTTACATTTGTAAATTTCTTGTATTAGTCAAATTTAAAATTCCTTGTGTTTTTTCAATTCCTTAAATCCTTTGAATGCCGTAAATTCTTCAAGTTGCTTCGATTCTTCGAATTCAATAAGTCTTTCGAATTCATTGAATTCTTAAAATTACTTGAATTCTTCGTTTTGGATTTTAAAAAACGTTCACACTAAGTATTGTATGGAATGTATACTTCAAGAAAAAATATTTAACATCTACTAAAAACTGTACTCTAATTTCTCAAACTGTTAAAAGCTGATTTTCCTTAATTTTTGAGAATTGCTTGAATTTGAGAATGTATTAAATTTGTGGCTAATCGAAACATGTCATTATTATCAATTGTAAATCACGTCTTCTATCTATTTTTGTCTAATTGAATGAGTTCATGGGGTAAGTTTTGAAATATGTTAAACATCCTTTGAAGATTTCGATTACACTGCTTAATCTCTAATAAGAAATTAGTTTTGCTTTTAAAAATATTTTTTCAGTTTTTCAGAATATATTTCAGGTTCATTCATATATTACTATATTCAGAAATTAGCTTAAATTAGGCTTACAATTTGAAACCATTAAACTTTCAAAGTTTAATTTGGAGAACCCTTTTACTTATCTCCTAAAGTCAAATAAACTCAATTTTAAGTAGTTGCGTTTTTAACACCTTTCTTGTGAAAGTGTTAATATGCAAAAACTCAAATCGATAATTGATAAACAAGAAATTGACCAATTGAAAATGATCAAATTATAGAAATTTTAATAATTGGACTTGAGGCATTTTGAAAACAAAATGTTTACTTTGAATACATGGCCAATATCATCATTTTAGATACTGTTGAAAATATTCACTCCGTAATGATATTTGAAGCACTCTGAAGTTTGCTTTTACTAGAAGCATATATGTTTAGGTCGTCCATATAAAATACATAAGTGACCGTATGCTTGCAATGATTAGTATCGCCACAGACGCACCCAGAAGAATTTCGTAGTGCAAGATATTGAAGCAGAAGTGTGATTCAAAACAGCAGAGCGCTCATGCTTTCGCCCCGAAAGACGCCCCTCCGGAAAGTGCCGTTGTTAATTGTCACAGTAATTTTTTCCGATCAGATAGTACATCTCGTTTTCCAAAGGGGCATCAACTCTATGCATCTCACTCTGAACAGATGAACCTTAAAGCTTTTTAACAGACACACGATAAGGTTATAAGAGATTGAATAAATAGCTTTCCGGTATTTAATCCAGGCCATTGACTGGACGCGCTAATAGGCTGATGCATCTATGCAGACGTACCTGTCAATTAGCGGTTGGACTAGTTGCCCTTTTCAGTAATAGTATAGTGCATCCCAGCAACAGCCACAGCGGGACTGGTATTTCCGAACTCAAATATGAATTGAGTATGCCACAAAAAGTATGGTCACAAAATTCTTTGGAGCGATTGATGTGATCAGTATCTTTTTTCAACTTTAGTGTTTTCGGGATCTTGTGCACCTCGCTCTAAAAAGTCTCTAAATCGTTGAGCTTGGGTGAATTTTTTTATTAAAACCGGAGAAATGCTTTACAGTGGTGGGCCAATAAGAAGCTTTTGATTCGCACTGATCTATCTGTGCTTTTTTTTATTCTTCTGGCGCTACATAACATTCGTATTCTGTCAACAACATTCTGCTTGATTGTTAGCAGCTTTGACTTGTTCTGTCTTGTCCATCCAATTTTCTTATTCAGTTGATGTAAGCGTCCTTTGGTCCATCGCTAGTTTTAGCTTTCGATTTGAACAGCTAAATATTTTTCAGCACCATAATATAAACACTTTATAGTCCAGAATTTGCAATCCTTCAACATATCCTCACGAAGGAAGGCATCCATTTCAGGCAGATATTGGGGCTTGGGAGAAATCTGCATATTAATGTTCTTCTTTTTGATAAAATAACTACATTCTTTTAAAAACTGCCTACTTTCTGCGGTTTATCTTAATGCTTACTGTGAAACATGCTGAAGCTCTGGGTTTTCATGGGACCATAGAGTATGCATACGCGACATAAAAACTCCGTGAACAGGGATAATGATGTCATCGCAGCAGTCCAGCAAGTCATCGTTGATTTGATTCGCGCATTCAATTTGCGCTTTTCTTCGCGCCGGTTCGTCGATATGTCTCTGTCTAAATTATTTTCAACACCCAGAACTCTAGGGTGATCGACACCATTTTTCGACACATTGTCGAGTGCTCTGGGCGTTCGCTCGTTTTGAACCGCGTCTGCAACATTCTTGTGTTTTAATGATGTCCTTGTAGAGTCCCGCATGCAATGAAATTGATGCATATTCTAGGAGGTCGCCCGGTATTCCAGAGTCACCGTTTAAGACACCTCACTTAGGCGCCATGCAGCATTGGGCACGGTTGTTCCGCCTCCGCTTAGGGGTTATTTCTGCTTGACCATCTCTTGAAAATTGTCCGCGACTGATTATTAAATATTATACCCTTATTTAGCAGAAACCGTTGGAACAGGGAACTCGAGAGATTGTAATTAATTAATATGATATTTTTATTTGTAAATTGAATATTTGAGAAGAAATTCACTACTTCCTATATAAAAATCTTTCCATAGAAACGTTGCTGATAGTAGAGAATCGATGAGAGAATGAAAAATTCTAATGTCAATTTAAATTGAAAGAAAATTTCAATTTTTCTCTTACATAGAATAAAAAATTTTGAATTTGTTAAAAGGATGTCAAATTGAAAAGTACGCCCACGCACACGTGGGAAGAACCATGTTTCTAATTTTTATAAATTACATTCTATTAAGTCATTTCGTTAAATTGTTTGTGTTTTTGAGCACTAGAAATAACCGTATAGAAAAATTTAAATGCTTAATAACAGTAGTCTCAAAAATTGTCAAAATGCGCTCACTTTTTTAGGCTTCTCCAAAATGAATGGCTAAAAAATTTGACCTTTATTTTGGGACACCTGAAGAGTATACTAGAGGACATTCCAATCAATCAATTATTTCGAAAGTTACCGTGCTAACAAACTAAAAATCTACAGACACACATACATACATGCATTGTAACAGACAGATGGAGAGACAGACATATTCGTAAGAGCCTGTTTTTCGGATTGAGAGTTCTCAAAACGTTGCTATTTGACAAAAACTGGTAGGGTGAAGTTTTACACAAATCTAATATTTTTTCTGATGAGGATGTAAAAAAAAGTACTCTCGAAGTAATTTTTAGCAAAATTACTTTTTTTCTAAATATATCATAGTTAACTTTTTCTGAAAGATTTATATCAGTAGTTTATTTTGCAAGTTATTTTAATAAATTTATATTTTACAGCGTAAGATACGTAGAGATGTCAGGATTGTCGAGTTACATGATTCAATAACAAAAATTTTCAAGGAAAGTAAATATAGCTTAGTTATGTAATGATAATAAGAATGCGGTATACGAAACTTCATTCTTGAATATGAGTCACTTTTGTCAATAATGAGGCAATCGCTATAGTTTATATACAGGTAAAAAATTCTTAGCATCTCCTATTTTACAATTTATAAGTTTTTTTTAATCATTGCCTTGCCTCCAAGAAAAATGAAGATTTTTATGTGTACCCTACTGCTTTACACTTTTATTATGCTTCTTTATTCTGTTCGTAAGTAGAATATATAATTATGACTGCGAGTATTTCATCCTGCTAAGTAATTATATAATTAAAAAAGGATGTATTTTACCAATTGTTATCAAATGAGTTGTTATACATTATTGGTTATTTTATTTTTTTATAAAATCAATTTAAATGCACTGCCACGTGGATTTTTACGTAGATGTCCACGTCGAATTTTCTTCCTCGAATACCAACATATGTGCTACAAATTTCAGCTTCTGTTTTTTTTTCTCTCTATATTTTTACCTATTTGTTCTTATGCAGAATATAATAACTAGTACGAGATCAATAATATTTTTTAATATCTTCAGTCAAGATATCAACAATATTCTGCTATTGTTTTTATGTACTTGAGAACAGTTGAAACGTTATATTATGACTTTTAGTATTTCATTGTGCTAAGTAATTGTGTCTTTATCGCAAAAATATCTTATTGTTATAAAATTATTTTTTTAGAAATATTATGTATTGCATATTTTATAAATTTATTTGTTAATTCGATTAAATTTAATATCAATATATGTAAAAATTGCCCGTAAATTGAATTATATTAGATTTGTACTCAAATGAAATTATATTAAATTTATTTATTATTTATTATAGTGGCCCCTATAGTTTTGGCTAAGTGTTCTTCTGTCGTAATTTTTTCCACGAGGGCAGGGGAATGTACAAAGATTAGGGACGGGAAAGTACGGGAGTTTAAGGTTTCAAAGACTTAATTGAAGTATTTTTTTAGGAAAATTATTTAAACTAATCATTTTCAAATTTGTTGGGTTTTGAAAATTTTTTAAAAACAGTTTCTTTAAAGAAATTTTTTAAATATTTGTATTTGAATAATTTTTTTCAAACCTTTATTTTTAATTTAAAAAAAATTTTTGTTTGACAAATTCTTGTTTTCTAAGATTTTATTAGGATTGAATTAGCGTCCAAATAGGCTATGAAACCCTTCTTGTGAGCACCCAGCTTATGGCCATATGGTCACAAGTGAGAAATCGGGTTTCGGTGAGTTTTTGGAGCTCTTTATCAATTTTGGCAGTTTTTTAAAATACAAATTGTTTTTAATATATAAAATATGGCCTTCTGCTTATAAGTTGATGTATAAATTAATTATTTAAATCACTTATCATAGTGTTTAATAATTTTCTCTTAGAATAGAGTTAGAAAGTCGCGGTTCTTTACGGCACTTTTCAAACTTATTTTCAACTTTTGAGTTCTTTCATAATTCTCGATTTTTTTACTTTTAACTACTTTAAGTGTAGTAATGATTAATTAAAATTAACAAACGTAATTGTTTATACCAACAACTATTGCTCATAAATAAATTCTCCTATAATAATGTTAGATAGTTGCGGCTTTTTCTGAAATTTGTAAACTATTTTTCAATTTTTCCTCAAAACCAGTTAACAATATTTAAATTGTCCAATATGATTGTTTTAACAAATCCCTAGTTTTATAACCATCTTATCCTACCTTAATTCTAGATAGTGTGCTTTTTTCTGAAAATTGTAACCTTTTTTCAACTTTTTCCTTGATAAGATCATAATTAATACGAGTCAAACAAACACAATTGTTCAACAAAATTCTCATGGTTTAATACTATCATCTCTTAGATTAATGCTAGAAAGTTGAAGGTTTTTCTAAAATTTGTATCTTTTTTTTTACTTTTCATTTGGAGAAATTAATAATATAATTAAACAATAATATTTCAAAACTTAATTAATTTTTAACTCGGTCTAAGTGAAAAGTGAACAAAAAGTTGAATATTTTAGAAAAAAGCACAAATTTCTAACATTATTTAAAGAGAAAATTATTTTAAATTATTATAAGCTGTTTAAACAATTGATACTTAGTAAAAACGTACGTATTATGTTGCAAATTTCTATTTTTGGGTGAAAGATAATTTTCTTGGGTAAAAATTCATCTTTTTGTTGGAGAATTCAACAGCGTAGTTAAATCTTGAACTCTTTAATTCAAAACTCATTTTTCGTTGACAAATATTTATTATTTTAGTTCAAAATTCATCTCTTTATTTAAAAATTGAATTATTTTGTTAAAAATTCATCTTTTTGGGTTAAAAAGTAAATTTTTCGATAGAAATGTTATCTTTTTTGATAAAAATTCAACATTTTGGTTGAAAATGAATTTGCTTCGGCTGTGCTGTCTATTGTAGTATTAAATTCTTTTAAATTAAAATTAGACATACTTTCTTCAAAATTAATTTTCTTGTAATAAAAGTCATCACTTTAGTCCAAAATTGATGTCCGTTGATGAAAATAGAAATGTTCAGTTCAAAATGTATTGTTTTCTATTGATAACACTGCCCTACACGAGTTTTGCGAATAAAATGGCACCAAGTGTTTCCGAATGTATTTTTCGTGCTGAACACGAACCTGGGTTCAAAAACTTCGCGTCATGTCACTTTTTTGAGAAAATAGGGGCTACAACCCCTAAAAACAGCGTTTAGCCATTTTTGAAAAATCGGATAGCTAAACCATGTGATGCTACAAACTTAGCTATTATCTGAAATTAAAGGCTGAAACATGCCCTTTCAAATGAGCCCTATGCCAAATTAATTGCATGCGCTCTTAGAGCGAAGTGTGTTTCTTCTAGACGTGGAGGAAGAAAATGAAAACAAAAAAAAACGTTTAAATTTCAAAAAATTTTCAGCCATATTGGATCAGACATTTTGAATTTTTTTAATGTAATTGCACATTCCTAATCAGCGAGCCTTTAAACCCCCGTGTAACAAGTTTCAAGCAATTAGGATTAAACTTTAAAAAATGGTCCGCCATTTTAATTTTCTAAAACCAGACTGCATATTCGTAATCAGCGATCCAACATGGCTGACGATTTCTTGAAATTTCAACGGTTTTTTCTGTTTTCATTTTCTTCCTCCACGCCTAGAAGAAACACAAACTTGCTCTAGGGGTGCATGTGATTAATTTAAGATACGGTTCATCTTATTCGCATCAAAAAATTACATTTTGCAGAGCAGTGTTATTCTTCTTTTCTCGGAGAAAATAAATCTTATAGGTTGAAAATTCATCCTTTCGGATGAAAATTTAACCACTTGGTTGCATAGAAAACTCTTACGTTAAAATTTTTTTAAATGTTTGTATAAACTCATCAGTTCAGTTTATTTTTTTTTTAATAATTAAACTACTTCTTTCAAAGTTTCGTAAACTTTTATATAACACAATTTTTTTGGAAAATTAAATTTTTTGACTGCAAATTTAAGTATTTTATTTGTGTTTGAAAATGGATCTTTTCTAGTACGATTTCAGTGTACTTTCAAAGCTCGGCGATTTTCTATGGAAATAATTTGTAAAAAATTCATTTTTTTGTAATACATATTCATAACTTTTTTTCAATTGATTTATTTGGTTGCAAATTAACATTTGAGAAACGAGAGAATGAAAATTCGGATATTGAGAACATTGACATTTGAGCTGCAAAAATGTAACACAAGCGTTTTTCGTATATTTAAAAAACTGCGAAAACAAAATTCGTGCCAGAAACTCGCAAAATCAAATTTTTCATCTTATACGTTTTTTCGGGACCCTATAAAGCAGACTGATTGGCATAATATTTGAAAAGTACTTAATAATTTGTATTAGATGTATAACTAAGCAGAGTAATTTTAAGTTACAACTAGATTCGCTAAACGAAATTGATAAAAATATATTCTTTTTGATGATAAATGCGTATTAACCTTCATTGGACTTTAAAAAAAATAAATCTAGTGTCTTTTGGTACCACCTTAACGTCGAACTCGAATTTTTTTCCTGAGATGCCAACATAATATGTTTCAAAAATTTCACTTTCTGACTTTTTTTCGTTTATATATCTCGATATCCATAGTCTTCTTGAGCAAAATATAATAAATAATACTTAATCAGTACCATTTTAGAATAAATTATGTACATCTAGATATCGAATATATTTCAAAATAATATTTTCTTGTACATCGTACATTTCGAAATATAGTGAAAACCTTCAATAGCCCTCCCTTCTATAGCGCTTCTGAGAATTGACACCACGTCGCTGGTAGGTGCAACAGAAAATGCGCGGGGTGTGCGAGGTCTCCGGTCGTCCCTCAGGCGAGCCGTCAGGCGTGAACAAACAAAAGCGGAGCGGGGCAATAGAGAGTTAGTTTCCACCCACCGTTAGTCCCAAAATCGGCGCTATAGAAGAGTTTCACTGTATCTTGAAAGTATACGTTATTTTAAACATATTATATCCAAAAGTCATGCTTTATCTTTCAAAAATGATTGAAACGTATACTTCAGACTTGCACAAAGGAAAAAACTTTGCTAAATTGTACATTTGAAGAAAACTTAAAACTAATCTCAAAAACATTAAGAATCTTTAAGGACCTATAATGTAGCCTATGAATAATAACAGACTTTATAATTATATTTTGCATTTACGAAAAAAGTGTATTTTTAATTTTTATAATTTTCTTATAAGTACATTTTTGACAAAGTCTATTAAAATACATTTTCACGTAGCGATTTCAACGTGGATGGACCAATATAAAAATTGGTGTAGTCTGATAAAAAGGGTTATTAATAAAAAATCCTTAATTTTTTTTTTACAGATTCAGTAAATAACTCAATAGGTCCATATAAGAGAGTGATTATTAATGGAATTGTTTATCATTTACCCGTTCAGGCAAGGGTCTATAAGTATGGAGATAAGCATTATATTCATGACGGTAATTATAAAAAGCTAACACGATCTAAGTTTCTTTAGAAGTTATCGTTTTTCCCTGAATTGTTAGTAATATAGAAAAAAGGACAAAATAATATAAGTTAGCCCAAACCCATCTTTCTTATTTTATCCTTATTCTTTCTTTATCTTTCTTATACAGCCGACATGTTTGGAAGCCAATTTCGACTTCCTCATCAGGGTTTATTAATCAAAAAAATAAAAGTATACGAATAATAGAAACTGATATACTCGTACTTATGAATTTATTTTTTATAACGACAAAAAATATTAAGGAATTTCATATTTTTCGAAAAAACCTAAGAGTAGCTAATTAGAGAAATTTATTCCTTATTCTTGTTAATGAAAAAATAGAATTTTTACATGAAAATCAGTTTTTATCACGTAACTTTTTGGAATAATATTTACAGTAATTATTTTCATGTAATATATGAGTTGTAATTCGAAGATATTTATATTATTCATACCGGTAGTTTTCCTATAAATATTCTTCAATAAGGAAGTCTCAATTGGCTTCGAAATGAAAAAGATCGAGAAAGAATAAGAAAAGACTTAGAGATGAGTTTTGGTTGACTTTTTTCTTTTTCACCCTCTCTTTTTCTCATATTATGTGTTTTCAACTAATGGGCCGAAAAGGGGGTAGTTTGGAAATCTGATGTTAATTTCTGAATTTTGTGAATGCTTTGATTTTCACGAAAATACTTTCTCATAAGAAGTTACATCTCATTAGGCTCTTAAATTAATTTTTAAATAGTCACTTTGCTCACGAATATTTTTAAGAGTTGCTTTATCTGTAGATAATTGACATTTTACCCGAATTAGTACAAATAAAACTATTTTCATCAGAATATTGTACAAAGGATATTTTTATATATTAACAGTTTTTGAAATTAGAAAATTTTTTATTATTTCAGTTTTTAGTTGAAAATGTATTATTCTACATAAATGCCCTTATTTTCAGGTAAAATATGAGTTTTAATTAACTTTAGTTTAAATTTTGTTTAGGTTGTTCGAAATTGTCATTGGTTCAGAAACAACGAATTTGAAACGTATTTTTTTAAATTAAATGTACTAATGTTTAAGTATCAGCATTAAAGTAATCTAAACATTTTAAACGATTTTAAATCTTATTTAAATAACACAGTTTTTATTTGAAAATTCCAATTTCAGATTCAAAACATCGTTAAGCGTTTTTTTAAAACTTTAGGACGATGCATAAATTGTAAACATTTTTTTCTGGAATTTTGAACAATATACACCTCTCTTGATACGATCCGTAACTATTGGACCACATATCTTACATAATTTTTATCAATTAAATTTTTCACGTAAATTTATTCAGGGGCCATCAAAACATACCGTTAGACGATTTGTAGGAGGAGGTGTAAAGATCAATTATTACATAATAATTGATATAGTAGTTCAACTTTCAACGACATAGTTGAATTTTAAAGTATATTAAAAAGAAGTATTCTTAAATTGTACCAAAAAGATGAATTTTCTATAAAGTAGTAGAATCTTCAACCAAAACAGATTAATTTATGACCAAGCATTAAAAGTAAAAAATACAAACATCCCTTAAAATAGAAATTTTTAAATGAAACAAACTAATTTTTAACAAAATATATACATTGTTAACCAAATATATTGTTAAGTTTTCAACTACATAAAAAAAGGAATTTTGAACAAAATGCTATAACTTTAAAAACCAAATAAATATTTAACTAAAATAATTAATCTTTAACCAAACGAATTATTTTTTAACAAATCAGTTCAACTTTCAACCAAAAAGCATTAAGTTTTAATTAGACAGTTGCATTTTTAACCAAAATAAATCAAATCGCTACAAAGGCAGATGAATTTTCCTACCGAAAAGATGGATTTTCTGCAAAATAGTTGAACTTTCAAATAAGGAGGCTGACTATTTATAAAAATTGTTAAATCTTAAACATATTTTACGTGAAGGTAGGGGGATTGAACAGTATAGAAAACAGCTTATCTAATTTGAGAATGATTCGATTTTTGTTTCTTTATTCATGACAATAGACAAATTGTGGGCCTACTCCCCTACACCAGTCCATCAAAAGACTTTACATAATACCACATAATTAAAAACTATATTTTTTACAGAGAGCGATAAAAGGCCACTCCGTCTTTTTCCTGAAGATAAACTCTTGCGTGAAGGAAAATGTATTGGAATAGTCGAAAGAAGCGGTGTAAATATCAATATTTTGAAATACAATTCAGATAGTCCAAGCGGTAATAGAAAATATTTTTTACTTGAAGATTGAACTGACTTTTTAGTGTACATAATTTTTTGGATGCAATGAAGAATTTCCAGATTATAAACCAAATTCTCAATTTACTTCAATTTTTTGTCAAATATAATAAGTAAACACACAATTAAGTACAATTCAGTACAATTTATATTTCTAACGTAAGCATATTAATAATCTTTACATTAACTAATGAGTATTTTTTGTTATAGGGTCAACTATGATAAAAAAGCGAATATTGATTAAAGATCACGACACTATTTTGAGAGGCGATTTAGGTCTTGTTGGAGCATTTGAAATTGGGTTTGGATTTCACGCGCTTCGTCCAATTGAGCCAGAATTTTCGTCACAGAGCATCACACCAAGCTGGAATCCCTCGTCGTAACGTCACAGATACGACCCCCCCCCCCTGATCACTACAAAGCCATGTTTTTCGCTTAATAAGCGCCTAAAATAAAACGCAAGATATATGTAACCTAGCTTAAACTTAAATATTTTCATTTTGAAAATAGAAAATGTTAGAAGGTCGAAAGATACTAAGTACCCTATTCCGCCGTTGGATAACTACCATTCGTTCGTTTGATCAAAGTTATTAGATTTCATATCGATATTTAGTGCTCAATTCCTATGTAATCCTCTATTTTTTTTTAATTCTGCGAATAAATATTGTTATTGTTAGTGCATTTGCGCATTATTTATATGAAATCTGACCTAGAAACTGAAACAGTGAACCTGTTACTGATTGATTCAGTATTTTAATTTATCACTGGTTAACCAGTGATTTTTCTACTGTAACTGGGTCAACCAGTAAATTGCCAACTAATATTTGTGGTAAAAATATGTGGAAACTGAATGCAATAATTTTGGGATATATTATCTTTTTGTTTAAAATACGATTTCGGCTGAACCTGTGGACCGATTTGGATGCCTGAAAAAAGCTCATAAAATTACAAAGAAAGTTGTCCGATTCTTAATTTATTTTTTCAATTTTTTGTATAATTAAATATGACGAAAAAAGTAATTTTTTTTGGATTACACGTTCCCGGTGCTGGCAAATAAGAGAAAAATGATTTTAATCGCCTAAGTTTCATAGATCTACATGATTTAAATTATATAAAGATAAATTTTATGATTTTATCAAACAAATTAAATAAACAAATGCATTATTCGAACACTTATCGACGGCAAAATTCGTTTTTTTCAATGTCAGTACTTTCAATTGGGAACTTCATTATAATTTTAGCCGCATTCATCACTATTTGATTAATTTTATTTCTTTCAAACAAATTTATTGAAAAAATGCAATATTCGGGCATCTGTTGACGGAACATTTTTTTTCGATGTCAGTCCTTTTAATTGAAAACCTAATGTTAATTTCAGCAACATTCATAATCAGTTAATAAATTTTATAATTTTTCCAACAAATTTAATAACTTGTTCTTTTCAATGCTATTCGTTTTATTTGGGAACTTTACGATAATTTCAGTAACATTAATAATTATTTGATTAATTTTATGTTTTTATTAAACAAATTTTAATTGAAAAATGCATTATTTTGGCATTTATTTACTCAATTTGTTAAAAGAATCATAAAACTTATGAATTAATTATGAATTTTGCTGAAATTAACATTAGGTTCTCAATTAAAAGGACTGACATAAAAAAGAAACGATTGTTTTTCCAACAGAAGCCCGAAAAATATATTTGTTTATTAAATTTATTCAAATAAAACTTACAAAATAATTATGAATTTTGCTGAAATTAACATGAAATTCCCAATTAGAAGGACGGATATTGAAAATAAAATAAATTTTTCGGTCTATAAGTGCTCAAATAATGTATTTTTTTATTAAATTTGTTTGATAAATCATAAAATTCATCAAGAAATTATGAATTTTCTGAAATTATCGTGAGGTTTCTAATTTTTGAAAATTAAAATCGAAAAAAAAATGATTTTTTCTGACGAAAAATGGCCCAATATTGCATTCGTTTATTAAATTTGTTTATAATTTTAACAAGAATAGTATTAGGAGAAAATTTCTTCATCGAAAGATTGTTTCCATTCAAATTTCTTGCAATTTGAATTTAAAAAATGTTAAATTATTGAAAATAAGAGAAAACACACTTTCAACAAATAATTTGTTTAAACAAATTTTTTTGTTTATTTTATCATGATGAAATATCTTTATATAATGTAAATCTAGAAAACGTCGGCGAGTACAACAATTTTTCTATTATTGACGAGCACCGGGAACGTCAAATAGAAAAATGGTCTTTTTTTCGTCATATTTATTTATTTATAAAAAAAATTGAAAAACTAAATTGAAAATCAAGCTCGACAACTTTCTGTGAAATTTAATCCGCTTAAAAAAAATTCTAAATCGGACCACAGGTTCAGCCGGAATCGTATTTTGAACCAAAAAAAGTCATTTTTCCCCACGCGGCCGCTGGTTCAAATCATTTTGACAAAAATTTTATTTCTTATTTCTATATCTTTCGCAATGTAAATATGTTCAATAATAATTCTTGATACTCCCCTGGTGATTAAATTTTTTTTATTATTATAATAATTAGGAAAAAAAATATTATGGTTTGCGGTTAGAAAATGCGCGCGCTGTCGGAAAACGTTATGTTTCAAATGTTTTTTGTGATAATAATCATCCTTAAATATGTTAAGAGCTTTACATTATGATTTTATATATAAATAAAGAACCGAAAAGTGCTTGCATGATATTTATTTCCTAATAATTTTACTATTTTTCAACAACAAACTTAATCGCCGAGAAGTATTAAAAATTATTATTTCACATGTTTATAATGAAAAAAAATTGTCATCTTTTTCTCCTGAATTAAAGAAACTTCTCGTTTCTCCAACTGAACGCCACCACGCGAATGTCACGGCAGAGCATTAATTTTCAAACCCATCATGATGAGTACTTGATGCGCTGAAATTTTGAAAACGAGACAGGCGCGACCACATATTCTCTCGACGAGACGGCGTTTCGTCAAAACTTTGTCGCGAATTTCCCAAAAATGAGAACAGTGACCGAAGACGACTTTAAACAACGAAGGCGTCAGAGTATAGAGGGTAACCTCCTCCCTATAAGAACCATCAACAGAATATAATCTGAGGTTGAGACTGCATTCCGCCAGCAACAAAAGAGTGCGTATGCGAAAAGGAGGATAAAGTGGACGCCAGAAATAAATGGAAACGTGATCAGATGCCACTTTCAGGCAAAGCCACGAGGGGATCCGTCAAGGTCGAACAACATCGTCTCTTCGCAGGTCTTTATCCCAAGCTGGCCCATAGAGTGACTAAACAACATCCTGCTGATCAATTAAGATCCATTAAGGAGCGGCCCTTTATATCCAATGTCGAAAAAAGTGACATCGAAAAATAGGTGCAACAACAATTAGAAGCAACTGAGATACTGCCTCTGTTTTTTAGAGGATTTGAGCTTGCCACATGTGCAGACTCTTACATATTGCGCTGCGGTTGCGTGTAACAGAATGATTAGCATAAAACTCAGAGGGCGAGAAAGAAATCAGATCCTCTATGAAAGTTTTGAGTTCAAGGCGAGAGTAGTAAAATAAGAGCAAAACTAAGACGGTTGTACAAATTCCGAAAAGGCAATTCGTCTCAGAGACTGACTCGTCGCGTGGAGGAGATCCTTAGCCTACATAACATGAGTTCAAGAATATCTGCGAACCTGGACGATGCAATCGACAGCCAATCGACCTGACATCGTGATGCAAGAAAAAAAGGTGGAAAAGTCTACATCATCGACATTGCTTCTTTGCTTAACAGAAATTTACAGTCAACCTATACAACTAAGATCTACAAGTATAGCGAATTAAAGCATAAAGTAAAGACCATATGGAGGAATGTGAATCATGCATCTATTCATTCCATTGTGATTTTGGCTACAGGCAATGTGCACGCAAGATGCACTGAACATCTTAAACATTTAGGAGTCAGTAGGGTATTGGTAGCAGCTCAGAAGGCGGTTTTATTAAACACCTATCGCATTATATGAAACTTTCTTGACCATCAGGAAATGAGCGACTAAAAATCCGTGGAGTGGCAGATGGCAGCTCTAAGAAAGCATCCAGAGGTGGCTATTGTCACCTCCAACGCTCGTGGCTGGTCGTAATTGTACAGCTACAAAATCATCGCAGGATGTTTCAAGCATCGTATTAAATTACTTGAATTAACCTATAACAATCCAATCTCATCAGTCACTTGACTTAGGACGTGGCTATGATGTATAACCGTATTCGCCGGAGCAAAATTTCAATAAAATGTAATAATAATAATAAAGCCTCGGTGGCTCAGTCGGTAAAACACTCGGACTTCGCCTCATAGGTCCGGAGTTTGATCCCTGAGCCGGTACCTCTGGAAATTTTTCTATGTTCCTTCACCAAGGTTCTGTTAGTTCGGAACCCACCTTAAGCTATAGGTCCCCCCATCGTGTACTTGATTGCAATCCAATCCGTCAATGAAATACAATTAGATTTTCATTAAGAACGGTGTCGCTACAACAAATATTCCTATGTCCTATCACAGTGCTTTTAGTCTATATATAGAACAATTTGAGAATTATTTTTTGGTTCAGAGTTGAAACCAAGGCACATAAATGCATTTTATCCTAATTTATTACGAGATAAAAACAAAATTTTAACTTTTTCTGGTATTACTGTGAATAATTCTTTCTCCTCTACAGATACGTAAAAAATATAACTTAATCAGATCTAATTCGGTCATTCGTAACTGTTTTAATGTGATATTACGCACAAATGTTACTGAAAAAACAAGCATAGTATATGTCAATTTCTCTATTACTATTATTACAAGATATCCTAAAGTCAAAAAATATACATTTTCTAGTAAATAAAATAAGCTGAAATAGACTATGTATGTCAATAATTCTTCTTTTTTTATTTTAAAGGAATGTATAAGTGTAAATATGTCATATGTATTGGCGAAGGTGACTTAGCCTGTTTAAAAATTTTACATCATTTCCTTATTTTTGTTTTAACCAGGATTAGAACGTTGCAGAGTCACGTAGATAAAAAGCTGTTTTTTTAAATAACATTTTAACAAGGCAATTCATATACTTTTTGTGTGAAATTATAAAATATTTCAACCAATCAAACTACGAACTTTCCATTAATCTCAGGTAGATGACTTTTCTCTCTCCGAATTATTATTTTTTTAGTAATTAGTGTGACCTTACTTATTAGAAATAGAGAGTTTTAATTCAAGGAAATTATTCTCTTAGTTTAAAATAATGGGATAATATAGGTGATTGCCAAAAAGTTAACTACTTCAAGTTTCAGTCACTTTTAACATATCCTGCGATTATCATTTTTTTCGTCTCTACATCTTACAAGTAGTAAATTACTTATGTTAAGTTACAATTTATATATATATATATATATATACGAGATGTGTTCAAAAAGTAAGGTGACTTTTCAATTTTCGCGGGCTACGTACATTCAAGTTTTAAATTTTTTGTTTTGTTGTGTTGGTACACTCGTCACGATCATATGTTCACAGTTTTGACTATATAGCTTGTGTTGTTTTTCTGGCAGAGGCGTAAAAGGTTAGAAGGGTTTGGTGTACTCTGCGATTTTCTGCTTTCGAAAAAAATGGAGCAAAGAGTTTGCATTAAATTTTGTGTGCAAAATGGAATCCAGTCCTCTACAAATCTTGAAATGTTGACAGTTGCCTACGGTGAGTCTACTCTGAGTAAGAAAAATGTGTATAAGTGGTACAAGCTGTTCCAAGAAGGCCGAGAGGATGTCGAAGACGAACCTCGCCCTGGAAGTCCCAGCACGTCAACAACAGATGAAAACGTTCAAGCAGTGGAAGAAATGGTGTTGAAAAATCGCCGAATTACCATCAGAGAAGTTGCTGAAGATGTTGGCATATCGGTTGGCTCATGCCATGCCGTTTGCGAGAGGCGATACGCAAAAAACGTCCGGAACTTTGGAAAAACAATTCGTGGCTTTTGCATCACAATAATTTACCTGCTTATTCAAAGTTGCTTGTGAAAGATTTTCTGACCAAAGACAACACCACAGTCATGCCTCAGCCTCCATATTCACCGGATTTGGCCCCCAGTGACTTTTTTCTTTTCCCAAAACTGAGGAGACCCATGAAAGGACATCGATTTTCAACGATTGAGGAGATAAAAACTGCATCGCTAAAAGAACTCAAAGCTATACCACAAAATGATTATCAGAAGTGCTTCGATGATTGGAAAAGCGTTGGCAGAGGTGTATTATATCTGAGGGGGATTATTTTGAAGGAGACAACATAGATATTGAGGAATAAATGAATATTTTTTGAGAAAACCCCATAAAGTCACTTTATTTTTTGAACACACCTCGTAT
>NC_046659.1:74392926-74400602 GCF_010883055.1 Belonocnema kinseyi | reverse complement strand
TAATAATAATAATAGTATTTAAATCTAAGCCATTTTTAAAAGCTGTTGACGTTACTGCTTGTTTCGCACTGTGCGCCGTAAACTCTTGATCTATTCCACATTGGGATAAAACTGATCTAACCCATCGGCTAAGAGTTTGAGCACCTACTGCTCTATGAGGATTCCTAATTTTGAGAAACAACGTTTTAGTGTTTTGCCTTAAGTTCTTTGTGACGTATGAATAACGTTTCAACGTCCGAGCTAAACAGAGTTTTGGATTATCCTTAAAAATGGTAAAATAAGACAGGGCTGACAGGTTCCAACCTCAGAAGTTTTTATAATAGATTCTATTCGAATTTCAACTCCATTATCAGATAACTTGATGTAATCTATAATAAGAAGGGAGAATGTTTGCATTCTATAACCGGTTCCCAAAGATAATAATATTATCAATTTTTCCGAAAGTTGTTTCATATTAATAGATTCAAGTGGAACCCAACTATAAACCTTCTCGAGGACGGGTGTAACGTCCTAGGTTCTTGAATATTTAGGACGTGTAGGTTTCAGCCTATCAATTCCCCTGAAGAAACGACTCACTGTGTTATCTGACAACTCTTTCGAAGATATGGGCGCTATTACTGACCGAGCGTTGTTTAATGTGCCATATGCTGCACCCTTGTCGAAAGAATCACTTAAAAATTCTAGTATCCTATTAGCCTCTTGATTAAAGGGATCTAGATCGCGTTCATTGCAGAAATTCCTCCAACTTTTTAAGGCAGTATAATATTGTTTTATTGTAGAGTCGGCTAGAGAAGCCATCAAAACTTTCAATGTAGATTCTGACAGATTCCTCTGTTGATGACTCTCCCTAATAGCCAACCTGCAGCTAGAGTGAGAGAAGCTGCCATGGGGTCTTGACGAGACATACAAGGAGATAAGAGAAGCGTTAATTTTGGGGAAAATATAAGTGCTTTATCTATAAACATTGATTGGAATCGTGGAAACCATGGTTGTAATGTCCAGTAGGGGACAATTACAATGCCACAAGCTACGTCTGTAATTATCTTTTGTAAGTTTCTTAAGACCATGAAAAAAGTTGGGAAAGCATAAAAGTTTTCATCTTTCCAGGAGATCGTGAATGCATCAAACGCTTCGGCGTCAGGATCGCGATTCCAAGAACAAAAAGAACTACATTTCGAATTGAATTTTGATGCGAACAGATCAATCGAAGGATTAGGGAATTTTTTCGGAATTTGCTCAATTGCATAATCTGCTAATTCCCATTCAGTGTCTACATTACGAATTCTCGATTCTCTATCAGCTTCGACATTTTCTTTCGAAGCGAGTTGCGGATGTTGAATTCCGCCCATCTAATTGACGTAAGCGATGGCAGTTGTTTTGTCGATACGTAAGAGAATCTCACAGTCGTAGAGTTCAGGAGCAAAGGTTTTGAGGGCGCGAAAGGTTGCCAAGAGTTCTGAACGATTTATTGACCAGAGTTTTTCTTCTGCATTCCAAAATCCATGGGCAGAGTCGCCTTCGCAGAGAACTGGCGTATTGGGCTACAAGATGAGCGAATGTTCTCTTGAAACCAGAGTAAGTTGGGATGCATAAAGCTTGGAAAAGTCATGCGTTCGTCATAATTACGAGTACGATTAGCTAGTAATAGAGCTTGCAATTTAGCTCGTTCCAAAGCTTTTGTATAACAACTTTATGGAGGTTTGAACATTCTGTAAAAATTTTTCGTGGGAAGCGCCAAGAAAGAGAAAATCATCCAAATACACCGCTGATGAAAAACCCTTGCTCCTTAAAAAGCTGACAACCGGCTTCATAATTTTTGTAAAAGCATATGAGCTGATGTTGAAACCGAATGGTAAACAATTAAATTCGTACAAGTTGCCTTCGAAAGATAACCTTAAAAATATTCGGTATTTTTCATAAATTGGAGTAAAAAAATAAGCATCTCTAAAATCTAAATTTGCCATATAACAATATTTTATTATTAATTTACAAGCTGTTTAAACATCTTCGATTTTGAAATGAAGCACTTCAATATATTTGTTCAATTTCTTTAAATTAAAAATTAACCTTTTTGATTTATTTTTACAATCAACTAGGAAAAAAGGGGACAAAAATTCCCCATCTACCGATTCGCAACGACTTATTGCTCCTTTGTTTAATAAATTGTTAATCTCACTCCTTAGAGACATAACCTCACTTTGAATCCAATTTGAGTTAAAGGAGAGAACCGATTGACATTTTTTCGACTGGGAGTAAAAATTTGTCTGTTGTTAGCTCGCCCACGATTGACTCTGGTCCCTCGATGACTAGCTCCTCGTGTTTAAAGACCCAGAATTCTGAGTTGGTTTTTTTGCAGGAAAAGATGGCTTGAGGGACTTTCTTATTTTCTCCATGGAACTTACCTCGTTAATCTTTTCAGTTAGGTCATCACCGAAAAGCAAAGTGACTCTGTTTGATTTATCCAAGATTGACTTCACAGATTTACTATAAGCAGGTCAATGAATGCTCTACGAGCGATTGTCTCTGCATGGCAAAGTTTAATCACTAATTTTTCGCTATCAGACAAATACTCGAGCAATTTTACAGCCTCAAGCCCTTCCTCCGAGAGCAACATATTCATTCCCTGGCCCGACGCCGATAAAGCGGAACCTGCCAGTCGCTGCATGTTTTGGAAATGCTCATCTCTCTTAACAGACGACTCGTCCATTGATAAAAGCATGACCGGCTTCACTTCCGGGGCATCCAGGAAAATGTTAAACTTTTGAGGATATTTTTGTTATGCAATTCGTCTTTGGTATCTGCTGGGAGACCATTCCTGAGCCAAAAGTCCCATCTTGAGACTAAATAAGGTTTCAACATAACCCCTCCTGTGTCAGAGGTTCCTGGATCTTTTCCAAGCACACCGAACCTCTTTTCGTCCAACACTATCGTTGGCTCGTTTCTCCAGAATTATCAGATACTACGCTTACATTTTAGTATTTGACTGTCTCCTCTTGAGATGGGGCTTCTGCAAAGAAGAAACTGGATTAGTCCTATGTACAGGCTCTACCAGTAGATCAGCACTTTATCACCTTAAGGATGATCTTCTCCATCTCAAAAATTCAGCATGAAACTTACCAGTGTTGGAGCATGAAGAGCGTCTGGAAGGAGACCTTGACAGTTCACGCGACGCGCGTCGTGAGTTAGAACGCCTTAAACGAGATCGTCCTTGAAGAAGACCTCGATCGCGACGAACGAGATGCATCGGGGGATGAGCGTTTCGATCGCTGATGATCTCTTACTTGTTTCTTAAGTCTTTTCACTTCCTTTATCAGGACACGAAAGTCCTCACTGTCATGTTCACGTTTGCGATGTTTTCCCATGATTCAAAATCATGAAAAATCAAAATAATAAAACGTAACTTGGCTCACTACGTGTTGCGACAGCTAACACAAAGAAATGAATGAAATTTCAATAGATGGACGCAGGGAGGCGATCTAGGGAATTCTTTTTTGCTTCTGAAATGTATAGCAATCTAGCGGAAAGTAGCGAAACTACAATTGTAATCCCGAGATTCAAGAAGAATCAAGAGATTTTATATACATAAGTACCATGAATTAAGAGCTAAACCTGTTTAATATTTCAATTTGTAGGGGAAACCTATTTTTAATCAAAACAAAATTTTCGAGTAAATAATTATTATAGAATTTAATCTGCTCATTAGTTCTGAAGGTTATTATATAAATAAATTTGCTTAAGATTCTTGCGGAACTTTAAATTGATTTTTAATGATTTTGAATATATTTCATCGAACAAAAGTTAGTTCTCAAGGATACATTTTAATACATCTAAACATGCTTTTCAATTATTAGAATTTTTCCTAGATTTTTTTCAACATTTCGCAAAATTGTAAAAGTAGTTTATAAATCTTTCAGATACTTTCTTGGCAATTTTGTAAATCTTTTTTAATGTTTGGAAATATTTCTTAACCTTCTCTTAAAATTAGTGTGTCAAAATAATAAATCATCTGAATTGTTCCCGGGAATCTGTTGATAATTGTTATCCTGAATCCCTTGAAAACCCTTAAAAACTTTCAAAATTTAATTTTGAAATCTGAAAAGATCTATATTTTCTTTAAATAATTTTAGCAATCTTTTAACCTTTATAAATCTTTTAAATATCTTATGAAATGATCAGAGAAATGTCTTCTTGTAATAAAGTAATGTTTCTTGGCGTGAATGGAATTTACTTTTAATTTTAAGGTTAAGAGGATTTTCATTTGTCTCAACGGAAAGTCTTTTGAAGAAAAAACATTTCATTATACCTAACCATGCATCCAAATAATTCTATTTGTGTAAAACATATATTCACGTAGTTCAAAACAAAATAGGCAAGAGGCCGAAGCTTTTGTTTTGAGACAGCTATTTCTCTGAGTGAAGTTTTATAATAATTAAACACATTAAAATCAATGTTGCAAACTCCTGTTAAAAAAAAATCCAACGACCAAATTAGCACTACAACGAATAAATAAAAATAACAAATTCTATTGTGATCTGAAAAAAATAAATAAAAAAAAAATAAATAAATTTTCGGACAAAAATAAAAAAGAGGAAAGATGAATTTGATTATTGGACGTTAAAAAGGATTTTTAATTTGGATTTAACTCTAACTTAAATTTCTTACATATTGAACCTATTTTGTTCAAATTAAAATTTTTCTTTTTGCAGGAATTCTCAGTTGTATTTTTCTTTACATCGCAAGATGCAATAGTTTCAGTTTCGTCGACAACGTTCCAAATTCACCTATTAAGAAATTAATCATTTTATACTTCAAATGGAGTTTTAAATCTCAATTAAAACCTAAATATGAACTTAATTTTAATATGATACAAATTGATGTTTCCAAAGTTTAATGAACAATAAATTTCTATATTTTCTCGTGGTTTTAATTGAATATAGTATAGAAATGTTACGGGCTGTTTTTAAATTGGTTCTAATTTTCATTAATTATGATTATTTCTTTCACGCTTTTGTTAGAAATGAAGGAATAATAATGAATCTGCATTATTTGTCAAGATTATAATTATTATTAATATAGCGTATTAAGTTATTTTTTGCAGTAGTATGACTGCAGTTTTCTGCTTTTCTTCGTATAATGTACGGACATGGACATTATAATAACTAAGCTAGGCTAAATTGAAATCCAAGACCATTTTTTAAATCACGGGAAGAGATATCTTATTTCTAAAGAAGAAAATTTCTTTTTGGAATTCAAGATGCTTTTTAAACTTTTTTAAAATTTCTTTTTTGTATCTTTATCCCTAAAGTGAAACGTAGCATATGAAAAATTAGAAACTTATTATTTCTTATTTTACAAATTAAAATGTAATGCAATATAATTTCATTTAATTTAATAAAAATCTCATTAATAAAAGTAAATAAAAACATGGCAAATAAAATAAACAAATAAATATTTCCGGTGAATCTAGACACAGGGCGTGAATGAAGCAAGGTAAAGCGGATTGACTGAACGTCATTATATCAATGCCATGATTTTGAGATAAAAGCTTCCTGGAGGTGATTTGGTCTTTTTATAAGTATCGTAATCAGTTTTAAATTTTTGGAAATTGCTTAAAATCTTACAGAATTGACTTCTTTTATGAAAAACATATATTTAATCAGTATAAATCTTTTTTGTAAGAACTTAAATGTATCATATACATATTATATAGCTCTTAAAAAATTAATATATGTTTTCTAAGTAAGAACTTTTATTATTATATTTCCAAAACATGCGAAAACCCAAATATATTTAAACTATAACTTTTTTATGAATATTTAAACTATCATCTTAAATTTAGGAAAATAAAACTTTTAACAATCTTCACGATTACTTAAACTACGCCTCTTAAGCTACGAAGCAATGCAGATTTATTTTTATAAATCTGCGATAAGTTCACCTTCAAATATCCGTCTGAAAAATTAAACATCACCTAAATTTGCTTTTTCTAGAGTGGGATATGGTGCAAATTGTGATTCTTTTTTAAAATTTCTTGTTTCATATCACAATTATAATATTTTTACGAAAATTCCTTGTTGAAAATCAGAATTGTAATTTAATTTGAAAATTCCCATTTCACAGACAAATTAATTTCAAAGTTTTTAAAAGATTGCTTGATTCAAACCTAAATTATGACTGTTTGTCGAAAATTCCCTGTTCTTTGTCAAAATTGTAGTTCTTTCAGTAAATCCCTTATTTCCGATCAGAATTGAATTATTATTTTAACAATTCCCCGTTCTAAACTAAAATAAGAATCATGTTCAAAAATTTTACGTCCAAAGTTCAAAATGTTACTCTTTTGGAATGTTTCATATTTCATATCGGAATTATACACGGAATTACACGGAATTTTTCTTTCATGAAATCTACCGTTCCAAGACAAAACTAATATAATTCATAAGAAAAATTCCTTGTTTGGGATCTGAATTATAATTTTTTTTTAAATTTTCAATGCCAAGTTAGAATAATAAATCTTAGGAAAATTTCCCGTTCTTCAACAAAATTGCTGATCGTGCAGAAAATTCCGTATTTTGATCAGAAATATCATTTTTATATTCCACAATTCACTTTTTTATACAAGAATAAGAATTTTTTCAAAAATTTCACTTTTTACATTCAAATCTTCATTATCTTGAAAGTTGAAAGGTTTTCTAGTGAAGTCCACAATTACAATTTTTCCAAAAACCCCTGTTCCACGATAGAATTATAATTATTTACGAAAATTCCCTGCTTCAATTGAGAATAATAATTAATTTTAAAAATTCTCTGTTCCAGATTTGAATTTTATTTTCCTTTCAACAATTTACTCTACCAAATTAGAATCGAAATTCTTTTCGAAAATTCCCCTTTTTGAGATAAATTTATTTTAAACTTTTAAAAAGTCCTTCCAGATCTAAAGTATAATTGGCCTGCGAAAATCCAATTTACTATCTCAGAAACATAATTTTTGTAGAAAATTCCATTCACCGAGCGTAATTAGAATAAGTGAAGAACAAGATAGATAAAAATCTATTGTCCAAAGTGTTCTTGAAATTCTTCCAAATCCTTTCATATTTCTGATGCTGTGTACTGTGTACTATTATAATAACCAAATTTTCTATGTCCTTTTCTTTAGAATATGTAAAGAAACGAATATTGGATAAACTAAGCCTCGGCTAAATAAAAATCTTGTTCGATAGAAGAAAAAAAATCCACGAAATATTGTATTCTTACAAATATATTCTCATTTTACTCATTTATAATGGAACATTTATACTTTTCCATACAGATCAAACTTAAAAGAAGACAAACAATTTCAAAATGATCCTATTATATGCATCCTTGAATTATAAACATTAACATTAAAAAATTGTAATTCCTCCTAAAAAGCTCTGCTAGCCACGATCTGTTTATATCACAGGAAGAGAAGTAGTTTTTTTTGACAAAATTGGATGATTTTGCAATGTCTTATTAAATATGTAAAAACTTATTTTAATGTAATTTTCCATAAATTGAAACATTATAGTTTATGAAAAATTAGAAAATTAAAAGTAAGGTTAAAAAGAGGGAGGGGGAGGCATAGAAAATATAATAATAATCACATGGTGATGTTTTTACTAATAAATTTATTTTCAGAAAGTATTATTAATTAGTATTAT
>NC_046659.1:74390178-74392826 GCF_010883055.1 Belonocnema kinseyi | reverse complement strand
AATAATATCAGCCTAATTAGGGTCACTGCTCTTATTAGATCGCTCGATTGCATTACGAAAGTGCGTCCTTGACTGACAATATATACCAAGAGAGGCAAGTGCAGTCGATTCAAAAATAAAAATCCAACTCTAACAAAAAGGCCTTTGACATATTGGGCTGTAATTATCTTAAGCCTTAAACATTAGTAAAATAATAATAATTTAATAATAATGAATAATATTATAAAATAATTTATTGTATTATTTATATTATCATAATTCGTTTCCAAATGATCTAAAAGATGTAATTATGAGTTTTGTTTCTAAATAATTTAAACCTAATCATCAAACATTACATCGAATAATAGTGAATTATTTCATTAGTCAGATTAGTCATTAAAAGCTTCATTTCTTTTTTCAGTTTATTTAAAGAAGCTTTCCAAGCAAAAGAAGTTGCAAATCGTTTTCGCAGATTTTATCGGTTTTACTAATTTTTGAGATAACAGTATATGTACTATAAAAGTGGGCAGTTATGTTCTTTCGCATTTTGTAAACATATTATAAATTTCAGAAAATTTCGTCATTTTTAGTCAAAATTTTGGAGTTTTTGAAAATGAGAATACCGAAACTTGTATCCAGACAATTTTACATTTCAAATAATGGATGTTTTCTGCCATAACATGTAAAAAAATTATGTAACTTTTTTGGTGAATGAACGCAAATGCACGAAAAACATTTTCCATTAATTCGGAGCAACATGAGAATGATTATTTTGTATAGAGATATTAAAAAAACTTTTATTGCTTAAGTGATGACTAATATTCAATTCATCACCTGAAAGTAAATAATCTATTCAAGTCACTTACTTTATATCAATGCAATTTCCACGTTTATGTGAATTAATATTGGGAATAACATTATTGAGCTAATAATTAATTAAATACTTCACACCATGAAAAGCCTAAATATTTATTTTTATTGAAACAATCACATTATTTTTACTTGATATTTTTAATAAATAATTTCATGTTTTTGTCATTTGGTAAGATTTCAAAAAAATGAAAACAATTCTTTAGGTTTCTAGGAAAATTGTCTTAGATTTTTTATTATGAAAAATAAACTGTAGTAAAAACTTGAAAACGATTTTAAAACAATTCAGAGGGTTCCCGTAAATTTCGAAAATGAGTAGAAGATTTGAAAGAAAAAAGTTTCAATTTGGTAAGAATAAGAACTAACATAAAAATTAGGTAAATTGCAGCAATATTTGAAGAAATTGATAAAGAATTTAAATTATAGAATATTTTCTCAAATGCAGCGTCTTGTTAAAGATTTTAAACAAAAACACTAGGAGCTTTAAAAGAAGTCTTATATAGATGAAATGTAGAAATTGAGTTTTAAGAAAGTAGTTCTACTTTTAACGAAACATGATTAACTCATGACGCAAAATGTAATAGCTAAATTTGCAGCCAAAAAAGACGAAAAGAAAACAGTTGAATTTAAGAAAAAGATACGGATTTAAAGAAAAATTGAAACAATAGACAAAACAGTTTATTTTCGACCAAAAATTTGCAATTTTATCAAAAAAAAAATGAAATTGTAACCAAAAGCGATGAATTATAAAAAAAAATACAGCCCGTTTCAACTCAAAATGGTATTATTAAATTTTCAGTTAAAAAAATGATTTAGAAGGAAGAAAAAAGATTTTTCTACCAAGCGGATCAACTTTAAAAAAAGACATCAACTTTAAACAAAATATAGTATTTTAGAAAAGGATATTATTTTAACAAAGAAGATTAATTTTGTATGAAAGAAGCCATATTTTCAACCAATAAATTAAACTTCCTAACTGAATAATTAAGTTTTCCACCGAAAACTTACAATTTTTTAAACGAATGATATCGATTCAATATTCGTTATTTTAGTTTTTTGATCACTATCTTTAGTTGAAAATTTGACTATTATGTTATAAAATATTCTTTTGGTTGAGAAATAATTTTGTAGACTGAGAATTTAACTTTTCCATTTTTGGTTCTAAAGTAATAGTTTAAATTGAAAATTGATCTTTCCTTGTTAAACATTAAACGATTTGACTGGAAATTCAAGCTATAAGAAAATTCTATATATTTTTAACTGAAGAATCCCGAATTTATTTTTGGAATGTTGAATCGCCCCCCCCCCCCTCCCGTTCTTAGATAAGATTTGATATTTTTTTACTCAGTATATCAAAAATCTTCTAATTATTTCTACTACAAACGAGATTTCAGAAAAATTTGGGAGAATTCAAATGGTTTGAAAGAAGTTCGGTGATTTGAAAGGATTTATAATAATATTAAGGCATTTTAAGTTATTTTAAAATACTAGAAAGTAATTCAAAGAATTGTAAAAGCTGTAGGGAATTCAAAGAGATTTTAAAAGTTTTTTGGGATTTCACGAGATTTGATTGATTGATGATTTCACGATTTGTCTATTCAAGTCTTTTGTCGGAATCCGTTAAAAATATATTTGAAAAAATCAAAATTTGGCAACAAAAGGGTGGTTCTGCAAATATATTTTTTTTGTCGGAAAAATTAAAATTCACTTTTTTCCAAGTTTATACCAGATAAGAAAGAAGCCGAAGGAACAACAATTTTTATTTCCAACTTTTTTCTTCCCTGTGAATTAATTAATTG
>NC_046659.1:74364603-74390078 GCF_010883055.1 Belonocnema kinseyi | reverse complement strand
TTCCGGATAGAGGGTCCCTGTACCAAGGGTTTCTGCTGAATATGGTTACAAAAATAAATAGGCAGTCACGGACAATTGTTCAGGGGAGGTCCCGAAGGAACTAGCGCCCAGACAGAGGTGTGAAACCCGTGCAGAAAGCTGAGTGGCACCTGGATGAGGAGTCTAGAACGGTGACTCTGGGATACCGGGCGACCTCTCAGAGTACGCAGCTTTATCCTTGCATGTCGGGCTCTACAAGGATAGACAAACCCCTTTCCCTAGCTTCTCGTGGGACCAAAAATGACAATACCAAACACAGTTGTGGTAAGTGCGGTTCAAAACAACAGAATGTGCAGGGCTTCCAAGAATGGGTCGGCCAACGATGCCGACCACTCTAGAGCTTGGGGAGCCAATGTAAATGGATTCAATGCTTTGGATCGGCGGAATCTCGGAACCTTTAGGTGGACGGAGCAACTGAATCACGACTTGCTAGAGTGCTACGATGCGAGTGTGGCCCCTGAACGGGGCTACTCCCAAAAAGAGGCTATGTAAGCTGAACGCCTACTCTATCACAGCTAAAACAAGCCGGCAACAGAGAAAGAGAGACGACACCGTGGGCAGGCATCCAATAGAGAAAAAGCGATGCTTTATGACCCGGAGAAACATCAAAACCAAGGTTTCCCTCAAGCCTAAAAATCTGGCCTTTAATGGATGACGAGCTTTGTGGACATTTTTCCGAAGAATCCGACCTCTGGGCTATCAATTATTATGTGTATAATGGAGCGAGAGCTTTGACTGATGCGAACCGCAAAACAAAACCAACGGTTGATTGACTACATCACATCTGGCAGGAATTTTACTGCCAAGGTTCCGCCAAGGACCGCGCGCGAATTCCGGACCCATTATCACACACTTAACAAGTCAAAGCTGCTTACCATCAGGTGGGTTAGAGAAAATCAACAGTTTCTCGCTGACCCATCTCGACCCTTTCAAGATCCTTCAGTTACTGTGGACCACTTGCCAAACCAGAAGAGGTCGACGTATTTTAGAGAGAAGTTTACGAATTGCTGCATAGACTGGACGAAGACTCAGAAAATATAAATAGCTTCAAGGAGCTGTGTGATGCCCTCATGACACGTGATGAGGAATGCCCACCCACCACTACCGAGGAGCTGAAAAAAGTATTCAGAGGGATGTAGAACCATTCCGCTCCGGGACCAAGTTGTATCAAACCCTTCATGTGGAAGAAGTTTTCTTCAACCCATCAGCATTTGGCCCGTATTTTTACCTCATATTTAAAGTCGGAAGAGCTGAGTCTGGAGTGGTTGGTGGTAGGGCACACAATACTCCTGTCGAAAATAGACAACTTAGCTGACCCGGAGAATTCCAGGCCAATCACTTGTCCGAACACACTCTAAATTATTCACAGCTATCCTAAATGATAGGATTCTTCGGGCAATTAAACCTGTGTGGCAAGAAATGTATAAACAACGAGGCTTAAAGAAAGGCGTAGCAGGATATTGGGAGAACCTGCTCATCGATAGATGTGTCTGCAAAGATGCAGCATTTTACCAGCGTGACCTATCGATGGCCTAGGTTGATTATCGGAAAGCTTTCGATTCGACATCCCATAGACTTATCATCTGTCTTTTGAAAAGCTGAAAGGTGCATCCACAAATCGTTAGTTGCATAGAGAAACTGATGCAGCTTTGGAAAACCAGATTTAGTATCTAATCTATAAAATATCGTGTGACAACTGGCAAGGTCACCTTTCAGAGAGGTGTCTTTCAGGGCAACACCATGAGCCCACTCCTCTTTTGCGTTATATTATTGCCACTATCTCGAGCACTTCGCCATTCCGAAGGGTACTTGTGCGGCAAACCTGCAGATGGAAAGTACAAGGTCACTCATGTTTTAAACATGGACGATCTTAAGATCTATGCTATAAACAAACAGCAACTACATCTAGCTCTAGAGATTGTCGAACGATATACTAAGAAAGTTGGAATGTAATTTGGGTTAGACAAATGCGCCAAGGTTTATTTGATGCGAGAAAAACTTAAGGCAGCCCTGAAGACCCTGAGCTCGTCGATAGAAGCGCTATACGACACATTTGCGCTGGAGAGACTTATGCATACCTGGGCGTGCCACAGAGCCGCATTCAGGATGTGACATCTATAAAGGATACTCCCCGAAGCAGATACAAACGTCTCATCCAACAGATTTGGTCTTCCGAACTGTCGACGAGGAACAAAGTATCTGCAGCGAACATGCTTGCTAGAAAGGTTATGCACATGAACAAAAGCATGCATCTTAAATCTTCTGTTTCGCGACTGTACATCTCACATCGTCAAGGTGGTTGCGGAAGATTGAGTCTTGAATGTATTCACAACAGTATTATTCTGGGTACAGCGCATAGAGTCGCAATGTCAATGTCGTGTAAGGTAACTTTTGCTTTCCTCGAATCACCCGGATTGAAGTCTGGTACGGAGGGTTTCAATTTTGCATGCCAAGATGGTGTCATTTCCACCTCAACATACCGTCGCCACTTATTGATCCAAGACATTCCCGATTATAGCTGCAGGGCGTGCCATGCACACCCCGAGAATTTAGCTCACATACTATCTAGTTGCCCAACTTATGCGGAAACGACCTACATCCAAAGGCGCAATGCGGCACTAAGAGTGCTTTATTACCATCTCTGTCACTCTTACGGCATTAATCTTAATATCGATTCTCTAAATGCTCCTAGGGAAATCGAGTCAATTGTCGAGAATGGGAAGTGCCACGTATACTGGAACTGTATATTCTAGACAATTGTTTCTGTTGCACACTCGATGACATGGTTCTTCTTGACTTCAAAAAGCGAACCATGTTCGTTATCGAATTTTCGGCACCAGCTGATAAAAACTTCATAGCCAAGGAGAATGAAAAGAAAGAGAGTTGCAACGATTATACCCGGAATATTCTGTTAAATTAATCGTCCTTATCATCAGCGCTCTTATAGGTGCCAAGCTTTCACTCGTTAATAGCCTGAAAAGCATCCCTGCGTGTCAACAATATGCTAAAACACTTGCGGGAAAAATGCAGAAGGCGGTAGTCCTTGAGTCGCTCTGTGTTCTTAGGCTGCACGAAACTTTTGCCGAATCGTCATACTGATTCCCTTACAGACTGTAATCACCCATCTCACGGTCTTGAGACCTGGTTGTGGCTGAAATTTGACCGCGATTTCGCTGGGAGCGGGTGCAATTTTTCAGATTAGCACTTGCTCCTGGCGAAATCCTGCGGTTGTCCTTATGACAAATTTTCAATTATATATAATAGATCCTACTAGAATTTTGAATTTTCTAGATCTTTCTAGAATTTTTCTAGCTATAATTCTACCTATAATTCTAGCTAGAATTCTAGAATTTTTCTAGCTATATCTATACGAATAAAGCGGAAATGAGTTTTTTCTAAGAAAAAAGAACCAGAATGTTTCTCTTCATTACCCTTAATTATTTACAAAGGAACAGAAATAATAAGTTAAAAATTTTTTAAAGTTTATCATGAGTGAAAAGCTAATTCCATACATATTAGACATAGCGAATTTTTCCCAGGGAAAAGACAAATATTTTCTTTTTTCAATGTAAAATACTTATGAAAAATATAAATGTTAAATATTTAAAATATTCTGTAGTTAGGTGGAACTAGTAAAAAAATAGCTTAGAGTTAGCTGTTAAAAATGTTATGCAGTCTAGTAAGTTTGATCAGCTACTTTGATACGTATTATATAGCGCAGGACTTGCAAAAATCATGAAAATAACATTTTTTCGGAAAAAAATAAACTAAAGACTGTACAAAATTCATAAAATCGTTCCTTACACCTTCTGGAAATCTATTGATCTTTAGTTCTAAGAATTATTCATAGGCGGTCAAACGAATTGCGTCAAATTCATTTTGGACCACCGAGATAATAAATAAAAATAGATTTTTTTATTTATATCTACCAGATATAATAATTCATTAGTATATTCAACTCATTTCAAAATGTGTATATACTCTTATTATTCGATATATAATTATTCTCGAATTTTAACTTGTTTACGCTTTCAATATTAGGAAATAAAAAAACAAGGAAAGTGAATGTGCATTTTACCTGTCTTATAAGTACAGAAACAAATCAATTTGTGTGTTTAGCCTATTTTTAAGTTTCGAGAAATTGCAATTTAATTGTCTTGAACAAAGTTAAATCTCTTGAGCAATCTGGAATTTTTTAACTTACCAATTTCTTATGTTATTAATTAAAATAGTCTCTTTTAAAATTTATATTTAAAACTTGAAATAAATTCACGCATTTTCACAGAATTGGTATTTGTTCAATAGACAATTACTAAATAATATTTAATAAAATAAATAAGCAAGAAGAAGGTTTGAAGAAACTTCTTCCTTTTCTTGTTTTCTTTGCATAAATATAAACTAAATGAATAGATCGGAATTATTCTTGTTCAAAATATCAACTATTACATTTATCGTTTATTATTACATTTATCGCTAAAACAGATGCATTTTTAAATCGAAGAGACAAATCAAAAAAAAATTAATTGCCATACAAAAAAGATTTTCGTTTAAATTTCAAAAATGTTCAGAATTCTCTAATTTAGAAATTAAAAGCTATTTAAAATTTTCAAAATTTAAAATAATAAATTCAAGAATTTCAAAGAATTTGAAAATTTTCAGAATTAAAATTTTTTTGAAAGAATGAAAAAAACGTATAAATTTAGAATTAGAAGAAATTTTCAGAAATAATCATAATTTCGAAAATTTTCAATATTTAGCAGAATCTATGTCCATTCCAACCTTCTTTTAAGAATTTACAAATTTTTGAATTTTCAAAAAATTATCAATATTTCAGAATTTTTACGATTTCCAAAATTTTCAAGAATTTCTAAAGAAAACTATTTTTGAAAATTTGAAACTTAAAAAAAAAGACAATTGTTTGGATTTTCTTAATATATTTACAATATTGGTGATGCTAAAATTTTCTTCACATTCTTTTAAGTCTTTTAGATTTTGAAAAATTTTCAACTTTTCTGGATTTTTTTAAATTCCGATAATTTTGAAATTCTTTGAAATTCTTTTCCTTTTTTTAATTTTAGGAATTTGTATATGAGAAATTTTTAAAATTCAACTCATTTTTAAATTTTCGGAATATTCAATTTTTTCAGTAATTTTGGAATTTCATGATTTTTTCAAAATTTCTACATATGAGAGGAAATCATGACTATTTTGAATTTTTAACCAACAAGCATTAGTTTTCAACGGAACCAAAAAAAAACCAAAAATATTATACTTAAGTATTCTGATAATTTTAAAACCAATTTTAACTCAAATTTTAAACTAAAATAGATTAATTTCAAAACAAAAACATGACAGTAGACTTTTCAATTAAGAAGAATTAGCTTTCATTCAAAAAATATATGGAGTTTCTTATTAGGCTTTATAAATGCTAATCGAAAAAATTTATCAAAGTAGGCGCCATATGACTGAAAAAAAAATTCCTGCATTTTAGTTACTAGGGGTTATTTGTCCAGTTAAGGCAAGCCTCACGAGTCTTTGTTTTTCTTACAACGCCAAATGCAATATACAGTTTTCTAGGAGAAAAAAATGGTAAAGAGAGTAATTATCATATTCAGGATGGAAACTACGTTACTATGTATATTGTAGATGTCGGTGCTTTTTCTGGATGTTTATATAGAACACCTCGTCACCGGGGTAAAACATCATATAAACTTTTTGTAAAACTGTCGGATAGCTTGACGTTCTTCGCGGATATGGAATGGTTCATGATTTCGGCTGATGAATATTTAACAGAGAATCGTTATTTTATACAAATAGGAAAAACCTTTGTTGTATCCGGTGACTTGAACTCGAAACCGGGTGACGTTATGTTACACATGATGAAGTCTCTTTATAGAAAAGACTATCGTTATTTCTATGGAAAAATAAGTTACTATGAAGGCCGTATTCCTCGCTGGGCATCAGATTCTCATAAATATATTTACATTCTGGATAGAAATATTGCTTTCGGATTAGGGACATCCAACAGTTCCCCTGAAAAATAAAAACGAATGCGAATAAGTATACAGGCAATTAATACAAGAAATTTTTTTTTAATTTAAAAAATCGAAAGAATCTCAAAGCTTTGCAACAAAAATTTCAGTATTTTTTTAAAATTTTAAATACTTCAAATATTTCGAAAATTTTCCGGAGTTTCAAATTCAATTTTACAAATTAGAAAAAAAAGTTAATTGAAGTGTTTGGAATATTTAGTAAAATTTTTTTAAATTTCAAACATTGCACCGAATTTAAAACATTTTAAATGCCAATATATTGTTTAAATCTTCAGAATTTAACGAATTTTTAAATTTGAGAGAACAATGAAAATGTCAAAAAATTTTTAAATCATTAAAATTAAAAATATTATTCAAATATCTTCAATCATTTTTAGAATTTAAAATGATTTCAAAAATCCAAATTTCAACAAAAAATTTATTTTTAACAAAATTGTAAAAAGTTAAGAAGTTTAGGATTTAAATTAAAATATAAGAATTTTACTATTGGAAATTCTTTTTAATTTCATAATTGCGAAGATCGAAATTTGTTTTTAATTAAAAATGTCATTGTATGAACTCTGCAAATTAAATGCAATCGTCAAGTCTACGCATTTAAGTCTACATATAAATAAATCCACTAGTACTAGAAAATATCTTCTTTCAATCGAGACTCTATAAATTTAAATTTGTGAGTAGTTATTTTAAGATATTATATTCGTAGTTCAAAATAATGAGATCGGAAGTATAATTGTCAAAACGTTGACTTTTTTAAGTTGCAGTTATTGTCAACATTTACTGCGATCATTAGTTTCTTCGTCTTTATATCTTACAAGTGTAGTAAAATACTTATATAAAAGCACAATTCGATGAAATTTCAGATGTTAAAAGACGTTCAGAAATGTTATGAATGAGAAATCACGCAAAATATTTTAGGAATAATACTAGCTCTGAATCATAAGATGTATTGAAATGCTGAAAACAAAATAAAATAAATCGTTAAAATACTTCTTTTTCCTATAATTTCAAACGTTTTCACCAGTTCCACACACGTTTCAAAAAATTTGTCAAATTCTGAATTATTAGTATGGCCGTATGTCAGGATACTCATCCGTGACAGAATTTTATGTCAGCCTTTGAAAGGCTGACCAGAAAGGATGTTACTACTTATGTGAAAAAATTGGGCTAATGTAAGACATAAAATTTATAATATACATGTCATATTTATTAGCCTTGCCAAAAAACTTTTCTCAAGAATTGTTACAATTCTACATTAAGATCCATATCCGTGAACTATACGAACAATACTTTCATCTTTTTTTCCAATTTTTATCTGTTTTTAACTTCGATTTTTGAGAAGGGCTTTCCTCACTCCTGCATTAGAATTTGGAACAGGTAAACAATAATTTAGGATTTAAAATGAAAAGCAGATTTGTATATTATTCCTTTTAGAATCTGTTGTTAAAATTTTAGTTTAATATTGCACTTACTTTCGATATTTTCTTCCCAAGAGTGTTTAAATATGCCAGTAAACTGAAGACTCTTGTTTTTATACGGAATTTTTTTAATTAATGAGAAATTTCACCTTAGCACTATCATTTTAAAATTCTAATTTTTATAGCAGTTTCATTAACCGAAAATTTCTAACACCTCAAACCGACACTTTACATACACTTTACAAATACAGTTCCTGTTCGATTACTTTCATTTTCTTATCAAATGTCACATTTAAAAATTTAATATACCTAGAAAACGTAACCAATAGAGCAGTTTAATAAAAGAACGCGGTTTGCTAACATCTTCTTGATTTATTCAATAAAAAGCACAACAAATAAATAAATAATAATAAATGATAATAAATAAATAAAAGTCACTACAATAAAGGACTTGCTAGTCCTGTTGCTTCATTATGAAAAAATTAGAATTTTGCACACGCTTAATATATTTCAACTAACTTTATTACCAATAAAAAATACTTTCACCTTGGATGACAACGAAATGTTTGCTGATTTCAATCAATATTGGATTTAATATAAACAAATACTTTCTACTTTTGAAAAATATTTTCATTACAGCAACAATCATTCATTATAGTTTTAGAAAGTCCATATAAAATCTTGGGATATCCTTCCTATCCAATTTCAGAATCAAATTGATCTAATATTCACTGTGTCTTGATAGATACCGAATTATCAAATCATTCTTTGAGCACATGGTATATTTTTGCAATTCTCTATACTTCTTCACCATTCAAACAATGTTTAAGAGCGAAATGAGAACAATTTTTTGGCGCCTTTTGAAAAAAGTTCCATTTTTGCATACTTAATATGAAATTAATAAAAATTTTCTAAAATGCATGATCCGCATTCGAAAAAATTAATTCAACACAAAAAGTGGTTTTTGTTTATAAAAGTCCAAAAAATTATTTTAATTTTTATCTTGGAATTTTCATCCAATGCAAAAGCATCATATAATATATATAAAATAATTTAAGAAAAATGTTAGAAAAACTATGCAATAATTTTTATAAAATGTTGGTATTTAATTGATCTCGTATTTACTGTATCATAATAAATATTAAATTACGAAATCAATCTTGAAGCAAATGATAGAATTAACAGAACTAATAGAACATATGGTAGATAGAGCTAATTATAGTTCTCCACCATGCCAAGAATAATAAAAAATAAAAATAAATAAATTTAAAGGTGTCTTAAAAAAAAAGTTTTTTTTGCGTACATATTTGTATAATATAACCAAGAAATAAAATGGAATAAAAATGTAAGGCAACATTTAACATATATTTTAGTCGCATAATTTTATTTTAAGACCATATTCAAATGTGATGTTGAATTGTACAAAAAAGTTTGTGGGTAAGTAAAAGTAGTCTTTCGATAAAAATAAATCTAATACCAAAAGTTTAAAAGAAATTTATAATTGGTTTGGTATATTGAATGATAAAGTCACTTCATTATGATAATTGTTTTGGCTATACTATAGTAATTACCAAGGAAGTTTTTAGAAACTTTTAAATATGTAGACTGTGTCACCTACACAAAAATTCCGTATTCACAAGTCATTGCTTAATAATGGAAAAACTAAAGTAATCCCTTCAATTTATTCAATCACAGAAAATCGCCGATCTTCCAAAGTACAAGGGGTGTTCAAAAAGTAAGTTTCCCTAATCTGTCGTTTCGCCCCAGCGCCATCTAGCGAGCTGGGACCGAACATAGTTTTAGTTTAGGATATACCGATAAGATCGGAACCAATCTTAGCTGCCAAAAAATTTGTTTCATCAGTACCGGCTCGGAAACTATGGAGCTACCTGTGAAAAACGTGCCCACTTGTGAGTTGCGTGCAGTTATTCGCTTTTTAACTGCAAAAAGGCTTAATGGCAACGAGATTCACACTGACAAATATCGATGTCAGGAGGCATTGAGTCCAAAATTCTGTCAATTGTAAAGCGCCTATCCGCCAAAATGATATTTTCTACTGCTGCGACTGCGTCATCTGTAATGGCAGTTTTTGGCTTGCCTGCACGCTGCTCATCATGAACTTCTCCGCGTCCCTCGAGAAAATATGTACGCCACCGACGCACTATTTGCACACTCATGCATTTGTCACCATAAATATGCACTAATTTAGTGTGAATTTCGTTGCCATTAAGGCCTTTTGCATTTAAAAAGCGAATATCTGCACGCAACTCACAAGTGGACACGTTTTTCACAGGTTTCCGATGGTTTTCCATGGTTTCCGAGCCGGTACTGATGAAAAAAATTTTTTCGACAGCTAAGACCGGTTCCGCTCTTATCGATATATCCTACACTAAAACTATGTGCGGTCCCAGCTCGCAAGATGGCGCTGGTGCAAAACGGCAGACTAGGGAAACTTACTTTTTGAACACCCCTCATACAACAAAATCGATGTTCAACTGAGTTGCAAAAAATTTGAGCCATGCAGATGCATTGTGAGAATCTAGGGGAAAGTATCATTAAGAGACTGTTTTTTTCTCATCCAGAGCAACGTGAAGTGTCGTCTACAAACTGTCAGTCACCTGTCAAAATGATTTTGTCGGGCGTTATTTGGGTGAGGTAGAATTTGATAAGCAGGTAAGTTATAATGCTAATCACCTAACTTTTAATTTTCTCTCATTTATCAGTGACTATTAGTGTCTTGAAAAAAATTGTACTCAGCCTAATGTAATTTCCAAATCTTAGGTTAGACAAGAATTTCTGTATTCAACAAAGTGAAGTTAGTTAGTTGTTGAAGTGAAACTACCTAATTGTATATGTAGACCATCATGTCTTTTTCTATACATCCTGGCGTTAGTTCAAATATCGACGGCCATGACTAACCTAACATTTGGAAGTTGCATTAGGAAGTTATCGTTTTATTTTAAGTGACTATTACGCACTGTTAAATGAAAGAAAGTTGAAAATTAGGTAAATATTATTTCAATTAGTTTCTCATTAACAATCATTTGGTCTAATATAGCAAAGCGAACAGTTGCTTTAACATATGTTCAGGTGGCTGACAGCGCGGTTCAGCACTCGACAAACCTCGGCATGAGACAAAATTCAGTCTCCAAATGATACATTTTCCTAGATGCCTAGATGCGCAACTGCGTTCAGACAAATGAATTTGTGACTGAAAATTCTCTCAAATTCTCATTGGGAGACCAATGAAAATTGAGCTGTAACAAATTTAAGACCAGCGTTTTTCTCTTTTCATAGGTGCACTATGAATTTAGATAAATTGCAATACCACGCATCTGATACATGTTAAGTCGTTAAATTTTATTTGGCACAAGAAAAATATCATAGACGAACAGATACAATTAAAACATTTTTCTTAGAATAATGTTTTTAGACGATTTACATAAATAAATCAATAAATTTTCCAGATTCTAATTTTCAATTTCAACAAGTTTTAGACGAAATTTTATGTCGATTTGTGTTACAAATAAAAAAAGTTCTGAAAAGAAGCTCACCTGTAAGAAAAAAAAGTTAAAGCTATAAAATACGTGCATTTTTCAAGAAAAATTACTTTTCATACGATTCTAAAGATATTTCTTTTTAATTCACATCTTTTTGGAATAACTCGAGGAATAAATAACAGTTTCTCAATATAAAGTTACATATTTCTCAAAGCGAAAAATGGAACATCAGAATTAAAAATTATTGTACCAAAGAGCCTTACTGTCTAAAATATCGAGGTTTGAATATGTGACAGACCCCAAAAAATGAATATATAGAAAAAAATACTATGTCGTGAAAGGTTTCAAAAAACATAATCAAAAACATATAGCTTTTTGTCAACGATTCCTAAAAGTATTTTTTTCTTCAATCATTCGATAAACTTTAGGCTTTTAAATGCGAGATACGTTATTAATATACTGTCAACTTAAATGTCTAACATTTTCAGTAAGGAATTGCTAAAAATTCATTTGTTATAAATTATTTTTAATCAATTGATACCAAGCCAATTTACATCCATGCTTGCTAGGTTCTCCTTTAAGTTATAGAAAAAAATGCATTTGAATGTACTTTACCAGAAAGCTTGAAATATACACGAGAAACCCCTCTCAAACAATATTTATTGCAAAGTATTTTCGAAAAAATTTTGGTTCGGTGCTCGACTAAAGTTTTGAAACTAAAGTTTCAAAACAACACAAGGAACTATATTCCACCCTTTTCCAGCCAACTAAACACTTTATAAATAAAATATCTTGAAATTGAACATTGATATATGTATATAAGTTGCGTAACTTTCGCTTACCGGCGACTGCATTCTAGTTAAAAAAGAGGAGAAAAATGAGAAAAGGGGGATTTGGAGGTTACCTTCTTTTTCTCTCGTCTTTTTTTACTATAGATATTTTTATTTGCATGGGGACATTTAAATACTAATAAAAAAAAGTCAAAGGAAAATAGGAAAGAAGGAGATTTGGAGGTAGCGTTCTTTTTCTCTCCTCTTTTTTTATTTGGGTTGTTCTGTTTTCATTGGGAGATTTAAGATTGTATTGTCCAAATCTTATCGTTAGATTTTTCGTTTCTGTTTAATTTCCAGAAATGCCGTAATTGACTTTGAATACTGCATGCTGAAGAGGAATTTAAATTTTATTTTATTTTGAATATGAATCTAAGTGTCCGTAATTCTTTTTACTTAATCTAAAATTCATTTTCATGGTATTTAATTAATTTTTATTAAACAAATTTACATAATTTTCTATAGGGAATTGAGTACGAAAAGCAGGCTCAGGAGGCCTAGATATTTCATTAATAAAATATAGACATTTATTTTGAGAATTCCGTTTTTACTTACTTATTCCATTGATTTTAATTAATATTTATATTTTTGGCTTCTGAAATCTCCGTCTTGCACTTTTTTATCAGCAATGATTACTTTTGTTTGTTTTGTTTTACTTTGAGCGTCGTTTTGCATAGCCGCAATCGAAAAGAGCAATATTCTTAGCTAAATTAAAAAAAAATTTAATAATATCATTGTTTTATTCTGCAATTAACTTATTATTATTCTGCAGTTAGTCTTTGGAATTCAATGAAAATAAACTATTATTTAGCAAACATATGTGATATAAATTATTTTCTTGTCTGAAATCAAAAGTTATATAATTTGTATACATTCTTGTGCGTATTCTAATAATTATTTATTTAAATTACAATTATTGTTTTTTGAAGTAATTTTGAATCGCGCGCCAAGTGCGGCCAAACAGCTCGCAGCCCTAACGCAAACGTAGTAGCACACGGTGCCAACATTGGCAAGTAGTTAATTCTTAAGATTCTAAAGGCATGTTGGAAGCAATGTCCGCATTGTTTTGTTAATAATGATTGATTTTTCGTATGCTCAAAAAGTGGATGGTTCAGTGAAACTGTGCATATTTCAATGACAGTGCTTTTCCCCTCTCACTGACAGGTTTATTAGTAGTATGCTAATGAATATTTAAAAGCTAATGTGAGCTAGAAAACAAAGTTTAAATTTAATGCATTGTACTTAAAGCAAAATAAGTTAATTATGGCTTAAGGAAAAACAAGATGATTTGAAGATTTAGACTTTCGTCAAAACTGCAAATTCATTTACACTCGAATCGCGGTACTGCGAACATTTTGCGGACGCCCGCCCTCGTTAATAAGAACACGCGATTTCCCACTCCTTTGACTATTACTATGGACAAATCTGTCTTGACGACACGGCTTTATTTTGTATGCGTACGTGTCAGCTGTTTACATTCTGACAGTTTTTAGTAACGATATAAATCGTAAAAATTATTAGTTTATTTTACGGAGTCAACATTACAATCGTGAAAAATCCCGAAAACAATCGTGGGAATTATAAAAATAAATAGAGCGAAAGAAACGTTGAAATACATCACCAATATAAGAATCTTCCACCGTAAGTATCGAATCTGACCGATAAATTCCATAAATCATATTGAATCATTTTACATCCTACATAGTTTATAAAAAAAAAAGAAAAAAGATATCATTCTTTCTTTATCTAATCTTTGTAGAATGTATAGTGAATTCTACATTTGATGAAATCATCAAATGTAGAAATGAGTAGTGGGGAAGAAGAGATTATAGCATCGTTCTCACTATCAGGGGAAAAACGTACTCAGTAGCGAAAGTTCGCAGTAGTGAATTTTGCAGTACCACGAATCGAGTGTATTTAAATTCTAGCAGACGAGTTGTTTACTAGAACATTATTAAAATATCCGTTTAGTACGAATTTGTGAGTACACGCTGCATCCAATGATGGCTGTTATTATTTTATATACGCGTATGGTCATGCTCCTACGCAGTCTAACCTCAAAGTGATTCAATGACACCGAACCCTTAACAACACACGTTTCACAGATTTTTTCGATAATAATGACCATCAGAGTTAGAGATAAGATAAAAAGAAGCATTAAAAGTAACAACAGTACGTTTTGTTCACACCAAACACGATACTGGTTCACCTTAAAATTAATTTCTCTTGATCCTGTCACTGATCTGTTTCTTTACGAAATATCTGTCGGGTAGTATTATAACTCATAATGAATTATTATACAAACCTTTGACCTCCAGAAATCAATCACCGAAACACAAATTCAGTTTACCACACTTCACCTCCTTATTTTGCACGATGTTTGTTTTAGGGATGTTCGACTCAGATTCGATTCTTGAAAAAATCGATTCTCTTGGAAAAAATCGATTTTTCTCACCCGATTCTTTTCTATTCGATTCTTCACCCTAAGCATTAAAGAGTAGATTTTTTCCAAAAATTATAATTTAGATTTTTTTCCTAACAGCTAGCACTGCCTGTATCTTTATGATATCTACGTTTTACAGTTGCATTTGTTAGCATTCTATATAATCTAAAGACGGCTCCATACCTAAAAGATTTTTCACAGCTCCTCAGGATGGCGTCCCATCACGGCAGAACTGCGTTGCGTTTTGCGTAATGCGTCAAATCACCAGACATTTTAGCCAATCACAGTGTTTCTCTGAGTGACTAGGAGAATATTATTGGCTGAAATGTCTGGTGAATTGACGCATTATGCAAAGTTCAACGCAATTCTGCCACAAACAATGACGAAGACAATCGAAATAAAGAAATTGACCGATTACGCTGTAGGTTGAGATCCTCTAGGGAGAGTTGAGACACGTTTCCCCCTCCAATGGTCGCCGCTATACCGGAACTTTGATATTTTCATGGGTTGCGAAAGTTTAAACAGTTTTGTTTTTTATTAATTCTTTTGTTTATGAAAATTTTGAAGTATACGTGTTTCAAAGTGAATATTATAATTCCCTAACCTTAATGAATAACCTTCCCAATTATTCATAATGTTATTGTTTGAGTGTTGTCTCTATTCTGTATTAAATCAGTTTAAAAATAAAATTGTGATTCGGAAATAACGCTAAATCATGCCAATCAAAATTCATAAAAGTTAAAGTAGTTGCGGTACAACAGCGCCAATCTGATTTGGAGTACCCCGCGTCTCAACACTCCCTTGAGGATCTCTAGCTGTAGAAAGAACGAAAATGTGCTCTAGAGAGAGAGAGAATAAAAGTATATGAGGCTTACACCTGTCTCTTTGTAGATAAAGCTGATTGGTCGAGAGCATTTTCGTTGTATGAAGTTTGATGAAGCACGGGACCGTGCTTTGTATCTTGAATGCCCCAATAATGTGACGTTTATTGTATCTTTTAGAATTTATTTAATTATATCTTAGTGTGTATAAATATTTAAAATGATGCTAGCCTGTGCAGTTTGTGGGCGTTAAGGTTTTTAGACGTTGAAGTACATTTTTAATAGTTTTAAAATATAAGGTTCGAAAACAGGATATTTTTGTTAAAAAAAGAAGGTAAGTTTTCCTTGCACACTTTTGGATTTCACACTACACATAATTTTAATAATTTAAAAATTGTATAACACTATTTTTCAAATTTCTGATACTTTTTACACTACTTGTGATCTCACAAAAGGATTATTATTGTAGCATTTTCAATCAATTTTCAAAAACAATGTAAGTTGATTGAGTTATTTTTATAAGCTAACTTAAACATGATATTTTATATGAATGTATTTGAAAATTTAATTCATTAGAACTAAAAATTTATAATGTATTCTTTCTGATTAGTGAACAAAACAACCGTACTATTGACGAGAAATTAACGAAAAATACATTTTTAGAAACAATTTACTATTTGATTGTTTACTTACTCAGTGTAGTACCTTTAAGTAAAACCTGAAATAATTTTATTTCTCTGTTTTCTGCATCAATTTTCAATTTTAAAAAATACTATAAGAAAATGCGAGGAAAATAATATACTCGTTAGATGAAGTACCTCGTGCCCATAAAAGTATAATAATTTTTCGAGATTTTTTTCACTGATTCTTGTAAAATCGATTCTTTCATTCCGATTTTTTAGAAAATCGATTTTTTATTATCCGGTTCAGAATCGTTTCTAGAATATATTTTTTTAAGAGAATCGAAATCTTTCGTTTGTTTTGACAGACGAAAGTGTAAACTGCTATGAAAATTATTTTTCGGATTTATTTATATGAAATTTAATATGGAAGCATTCTAAGTTTTACGAATCCTTTATTTACATTTTGATGTTAATTGAATTTGTCAATAAATAAATAAATTTATTCAGGGTGTCACTCACCGGTCGCATGTCACTGACTGATGCATTTATCTTATAGCATCCAAAATCTTCACATCTAAAACTTTTGTTTTATTATATAACCAATATTTAAAACTGGAACCAGGACAAAATCTTCACGTGCCAAGCCACGTATTAATATTAACTGACTTTGTGATTACAGGAAATCGTTACTTAAAGCCAATAAATTTAAGTTTCGGGGCAAAAATGTATGAATGCAAAGCTTCTATTTTTTTTCTTTTTTCAGATTCAGCGATACAACCACCACGTCCTTATCAACGGCTACCTCGCTTAAGATATCACAAAACGACTGACCTATGGTTTTTTCGTGAAGAAATTTATGGAACGTTTTTTGATGGATGGATTAAAAGACTCCCAGGAGGGTTAGGTAGAAGTGTGGCGTTTGCCCCCCTCCCTCCCGCTCCTCATAAAAAGAGCCTTTTTCCAACAACCATTATTAAAGTTGCAATCTTCATGCTTCTTAATTGTGTCTACAGGACCGTATGTCAGCAAACAGTGTACACAATTTTTATGCATGCGCAGTTTTGAAATTACTTTAGGAACGGCTGAAAAATTTATGCATGTGCAGCCTAAGGTCACAGAGCGTTGACGCTATCTCCCGCCGTTTCACAAAATCCTTTAGGCAGTTTCAAAGTGACAGGAAATTTTGAAACAGTATTTGGCCTGTAGCTTTCGAGGTGGTTGTTGCAAAAATAGCGTGTGATACACGTGCGTACATGTTCTTTCTACTCGTTTGATTGCAGCATTCGCTTTTAGCTCGAGCTGAAAACGTCACACTTAAAGCGTTCATCTGTTTTACGTACTTGGATCACCTACTTGGATCACAAAAAAGATTGTGAGAATTTAGAAGCAAAATTCAAAATTTTTTTCTGAGGTAAATAATTAAACAGTTTAAGATTTCCGAATCAGTAATTTTTGTATTATTTAAATTATTTGATGACATTATTTCTTTTACACTACAATGAACAGGATTCTGCTAAACTTAGACGATCTTCAGTTAAAATAGTGATACCATAGCTTTTCTGTAAAGATGACAGTATTTTCTGCGGAGTTTACAGAAATTTCAGTTATTTTATGGATTAATGGATATTTTCCGTAACATTTTCTAAATGTTGCTTTCAAGTTGATACGTTTGAATTCTACACTTTAATAAAAAGTTCTATACATTTTACAGAAAGTATCCGTACATTTGTAAAATCCGTACAAATTTTATAAACTCTGCAGAAAATTTGCTAAGCTTTACAGAAAAGCTATAATTTCCTTAATTTAAATAAAAATCCTGTAATATAAACTGAATCATTTTCACCGTATACACAGTAAACCCCAGGAATAAATTTTATCTTTCATAAAGATAATAACGTTGCATCACGTTTATCTAACGAAAGATAAAATTTATCTGAAAAAAAGATAAAGTTTATCTGACGTAAATATTTTTTGACATAGGTTATATGTCAGACGGCTGCGTCTATTTGTACAGAAAAAATGGTCTTCATAAATTTCAAAATCTTCGCGGTATTCAATTTGAAATATTCTTACTTTACTTCACTAATTTTCGACCCAAAAATCACTCACCTACACTTACTGAATACACAGCCTGCACTTTGGTTAGTTTATACTCAATAGTGTTCGTTTACAATTTTTGAAGCCTACATCAGGGTCGATAGAAAATTGAAGATTTGTTCAACAAAAGTAAGGGACTGAAGTTGGTTGAGTGTTCTTACTCAGACAACTTCAGTCCGTTACTTTTGTCTGACATATTACCTATGTCAAAAAATATTTACTTCAGATGAACGCTATCTTTTTTTCAGATAAATTCGATCTTTTTTCAGATAGATTTGATCTTTTTTCAGATAAATTTTATCTTTTGTTAGATAAATGTGATGCAACGTTTTTATCGTTTTGAAAGATAAAATTTATTCCTGGGGTTTACTGTGATATCAATATCCATAATATGACGTAATTTTTATATTATTACGTAAAATAATTTTGTATATTTAATAGAATTTAGAAAATAAGTATGAATTCCTTTTGAGTTTTAAATTTCACGCCTTAAGTGTAGTTTTTCTTCTTCCCGCCAGAAGAGACACTCCTGTGATATTTCGCAATAGTTCGTTGTAAGAATAATAAATAAGAATGTATATTTCATTCGAAGCGTTTAATTTATGCACTGTTATATTCTAGACGTCCAGGATATTATTTCACTATTGGTAATAAAGTTTCGAATTTAAAAAAAAAGTTCGCATTGTTTCTTTCTTTGCAGAAAATCGTTAAATATTTTTAATCAAGAAGATAATCATTTCCACACTACTGGAAAGTATCCTGAGACTTCAAAAAAAAGAAGCAACCCCCCTTGATTTTCCAATCATAAAATATTATTTATTCTGCTAAACATTCTCTTTAAGTCTTCGGTTGGTTTTTCCGTAACAACCTTATCATCTGCAAACGCTAACCGACGTACCTTCACTTTTCGGAGATCCACGCCTTCTTCAAAAAATGTTCAGAACACTTTTTTGTCAACCAAATTATACCATGTTTGAACAAAAAGATGAATTTTTAAGCTGTATATATATAAGTTTATTTTTCAATTAAATATCGCAGTAAACCCCAGAAATTAATTTTATCGTTCAAAAAGATAAAAACGTTGCATCTCGTTTATCTAAAGAAAGATAAAATTTATCTGAAAAAAAGATCAAATTTATCGGAAAAAGAGATAAAATTTATCTGAAAAATATAAAGTTTATCGACGTAAATATTTTTTGAAATAGGTTATATGTCATACATAGTCTGCACTTTGGTTAGTTTATAACAAATAGTGTTAGTTTACCATTTTTGAAGTCTACATCAGAGTCAATAGAAAACGCAGTCGTCTGACATATAACCTATGTCAAACAAATATTTACGTCAGATAAACTTTATCTTTTTTTCATATAAATTTTATCTTTTTTCAGATTAATTTTATCTTTCGTTAAATAAACGTGATGCAACGTTTTTATCTTCTTAAAAGATAAAATTTGTTAATACTATTTTCAATGTAAAACAAAACACCCTGATATTCTACTAGTGGGCTCGTTTTAGTGCCATTGGCGACTACCACTAAAAGAAGCACGCCTAATGCCACCCGATATTCAGGAGGGCGATATACTGTATCGTGGTAATAATCCTATTGAAAGAGTCAGAAAACTAAACACGATTTTGGAACTTCACAAATCCCATGGTGGTAATTTAAAATTAAACCAAAATCTAAAACATATATTTAAAAATTTTGTCAAAAACGTCTCGTGAATTACCGGAGCAGGTGAACCTCAGCTAGTCCAACTTCAGAATGGCGATACATTTGTTCTCAGTAGTCCGTGGGTGCCCAGTCCGTATTATAAGCATCACGATCTTAGACCGCCTCAGTGGGATTACCCGGTGAAAGATTGCGTTCGTAATCCCTAATAATATTTTAATGTGCTATTAACTACCGTAGAATTACCTAAGCTAGGGCGCTCTGCTTTTTGCTACTACATAACTAAAAAGTATAAAAGCAACAAAAACGTTGGAGTTGAAAGTCAGAAATGACGTAAGAAGCCAATTTTGAATGCCCAAAAATAAGTATAAATCCAAAAAAAAAGAGGTATGCGAAGTTTGGATCAATGTTTCAAGTTAGGCGATTCTACAATATCTCAATGTAAATGTTAGAATTTTAAGTATCGCGATTATGTAGAAAATACATTCAATTGTTTGTAATTATCAAAATGTAAGACTTCTCTCGGAGAAAATTCTTTCAATAAACTTTAATTAGTTTAACTAATGTGACTAATTAATGGCAACCTTCCCACATTGCTCCCCTAATTGTTGATGTCCAATCAATGGTGTTTTGAATTTGGTGCTGCTGAAGAAAAGAGTGGAATTAAATATGAATTAAAACAAGCTTTATTTGTTCTCTAATGTTTAAAATAACACGTAAAAAAGTTTACAACAAATTCCGTAATTAGAGTTTGTTTTCCACATTTTAATTTGCAGTAATTAAACGCTCTGGTAGATAAATTTGAAAAATGTCAGTATTAGAGCTGCTTGAAAATACAAATTTAAAAAATATATATCAAGTTTTTTCGCCACGTAGTTTCATAGATAATTCAATGAAAAACATTGAAATTTTAGTCACTTTCAAACTGATAAACGTAACAGTATTGCATAGCAGCAATACTGCCCCCTGTCTCCAGCTTATCTGATGTACCAAGCTATTCAAACGCACATGACAGTTGATCAGCGATGGTTAGGTTTATATCGCGACGTTGCACGATCTACGAGTCTGTCGCTGGCATATTGATGGTAACTATACGTATACACAAACTATGGATTCTAAGCCAGTAGCGCACTGAAATCTTCACCATGCGGGTCCGTGACATTTTTTTAAAATATAGTATGGCTTGACGGCGCCCCACGGAACTCTAATATTTGTACGGGGATGGGATTTGCACACAACCTTAAAGCTGAAATTAACCATAATTGAAATTTTGGTTAGCATTTCTTGTGGCTTAAACGTGCCCACCACGTACGGAGTAGTATAAGGAGACCCCACTCTCGAAAACTTGGAGTCGTGGATTCGAATTTAGTTATAGTCGGAGAGCCGAGGCCATTTTTGGCGAGTTATTAGGTAACGATTCTGCCACTAATTTCCTGATTGTTGAGAATATACTGATCACGAAATGTGGCTTCTCCAGGGGTAGTCCCGGGGAGAAGGTGTTTATTTACTCATTCGAAGTTGTAAAAAAAATTATTAAAATAATTCATAGGGTAACGGCTGAATCTTTCTGCGTTGAATGTAGAGACAATTAGAAAATGTTCCGTGCAATTGTCAGAACAATAGGCTGGTGCGAAAGGGGGGGGGGCAGAAGAATCCAGAGGTGTAAGAGAATATGTCATTTTAAAGTTATTTTCTAACACCCAAATATTTTACATAACATTCTACTCATTATTCAAAACATATATTCGAAGAGGCAGAAGAAAATCTCGGGGATAACATCCTGGCAGAACATGGCAAACTGCCCAGTTTTGACATTGGTCATTGGGCGTCGGTTCACGGCCCTGACACTGTGAGCAGAGTGGCCTAAACTATGTCTCTAGTTACGCTACTGATCGTCTTCGGAGTACAAGCGACCACTCTGCTTGCAGTGTCAGGGCCGTAAACCGACGCACATTGACCAATGTCAAAACCGGGCAGTTTGCGATGTTCTGCCAGGATGTTATCCCCGAGATTTTGTTCTGCCTCTTCGAATATATGTTTCGAATATTGAGTAGAATGTTATATAAAAAATTTGGGTGTTAGAAAATAATTTTTGAAATGATATATTCTTTTACAACTCTAGATCATTCTGCCCCCCCCCCCCTTCCGCACCGGCCTATCGTTCTGCCAATTACACGGAACATTTTCTAATTGTCTCCACATTCAACGCAGAAAGATTCAGCCGTTACCCTATGACTTATTTTAATCATTTTTTTCACATCTTCGAATGCGTAATTAAACATCTTCTCCTCGAGACTAGCCCTGGAGAAGCCACATTTGGTGATCAGTATATTCTCAACAATCAGGAAAATAGTGGCAGAATCGTTATCTAATAACTCGCCAAAAACGGCCTCGGCTCTTAGACTGTTAGTTTCCATCGCTTGTAGCGCTTCTAGCGGAAAAATTAGATACCCTTGAATTTTCACAATACGGCAGTTGTGTCATCATAGCAACTGATTAAAAAAACAAAGACAGTGAAACTTACAATAATTTACATTAGAAATTTCTTCGACTTGGCACATTTAAAATGATATTCATGACATTTGATGTCCAAAATCATCCAAATGAATGTGCCAGGACAAAAGAAGTGACGTTTCTCAAACCCCCATAAAGTTGGCCCCTCGGCGATCACATTTAAAAAAATTTCTTTTTGGATACGCTTGTAAGTTGTTTGAACTCTTTTTGCACCCAATATGTTCGTTTCTACCCTCCTGGTTAAGAAATTTGGGGCGGGATTCATTTCAGAGGGCTAACTTCACGCATTACCCCGAAACTCAAATTTCTAAAATTTTCTGTTTGCATACGTTTGTACATCGTTTGTGTCGTTCGTACTGCTAATATTTTCGTTTTTACACTCTTGGTTGCTTGGCTAGATGGGAATCAAAATTTCATGCCACACCAAGAAATTCAAATTTCCCAAATTTTCTTCTTGCATACGTTTGTACGTCGTTTTTACTGTTTATACTTTTAATATTTTCGAGTGTCCCCCTTAGTTTCCCGACTAGGGCAAAATCCAAACTTCGTGCCATCCTGCTGAAAATCAAATTTCTCAAATTTTCTTTACAAACGAAAATATTGAATGTACAAACAGTATAAACGACGTACAAACGTATGCAAAAAGAAAGTTTGAAAAATTTGAATTTCGGGAGGATGATACAAAATTCTGATTTCCCCCTAGCCGGGTGACCAAGAGTGTACAAATGAAAATATTGAATGTACAAACAGTATAAACGACATACAAACGTATGCAAAACAGAAATTTGAATTGTAGGAAGATGGCACGAAATTTTGATTCTTCCCTAGCTGGGCAACCAAGAGGGTACCAACAAAAATATCAGAAGTACAAAAGATACAAACGACGTACAAACGTATGCAAAATCAGAATTCGAGAAATTTGAATTTCGGGGGTTGTTACGAAATTTTGGTTTCCCCCTAACCGGGCAACCAAGAGGATACAAACGAAAATATTAAAAATGCAAACGGTGCAAACCACGTAAAAACAAATGCAAAAAGAAAATTAGAGAAATTAGAATTTCGGGGGGATAGTACGAAATCTTAATTTCCCCCTAGCTGGGTAACCAAGAGAAAATTTAAAAAATGTGAACTTTGGGTGGGGGGGCCAAATTCATGGGGGTGTTTATGAAGCCTGTCTCCTTTTTCATTTCTCCAATGTACCTTATGGGTACACAGCCATCAATGTAGCATCAAGCCATTTTGCACACACAAGAAGGTCTGACATTTATCACAGTCCTTTTACTTTTAAAAAGGAACCGACAGAACGATGAAAATTATGTACGTTGTTTGTTTACAACCGACTTTTTACGGACCCCGCCATTTGCAAAACTTGTATTTAAACACATTTCCACAAGAAGCGCTACGAACGATGCAAACTAACTACAATCGAAGCACGGATACTGTCACTCATCGGGATCCGTTAAATCGGAAACTGTGAGCGCACGTGACATAGCCCCTCAGCCAATCGGCATTGAGTTACAGGAATACTGATGGAGCTTCGAGGATGCGTCGGCCCTGGGCTAATTACCTGATTCTTACAGTGTCCGTGAAACATCTGACGACAGTGTCCGAGGTTCGACTGTAATTGCGAATCTACGAAAGGCCACATGGGAGAAGGGTCTCCTTATACTACTTCGTGGCACCACGTCATTATTTATACCGTTATACGTTATACGTTACGGAACCGAAAAATATTCATTAAATTTTCCCGGTTTTTTTTTAAATTCTTGTTGAATTTCGTCTTCAGTTAAATAAATGCGAGACCTATAGCAGTTTGATAGAGCATTAACAGTTTTTACCGTTTTATACCTTTCACACTTAGAAATGAGGGGCATATAATTGTCATTGTATTAAAACCGTATATCAGCAACTCCATGTCAATCAGGCCACCTAAATATCACGTAAACGATTTTTTTTTCATTAAATTTGGCACAGTTTATCTTTAACATGTGTACTTTAATTTTTAATTTTTTCAGAATTACTTTTTCTGTTTTAAAATGGCGGACCAAACTATCTCAAAAAACGTGATTTTTTATATGCTCTCCAGGTATATCATTTTTAAGCTGCAAAAATAATAAGAAAGCCGATATTATTATTCATTTTGATATTTTTGGGTTTTCTGGCAATAAATAAACTTCTAAAATGCTCAATTTCAAAATATCTGATTCAAAATGGCGACCGAAAAATAAAATTTTTAATTTGTGTGTAATGTTCGTTTTAATAACGTTTTAAAAACCTATTTTCAATTATACTTATTATTATTATTATTATTATTTAAAAAATATCAATAGGGAGTCCAATATTTCTGATAAAAACATGTTGTAAAAGTCAAAATTAATTTGTTCAAACAATTTTTTAAACAAATTATTGCATTAATTATTAATTTTACGTAACAAATACGAGAATCAGATTGAATGGAAAAAGTTACAACCGGAATAGTTCTCCTATGTCCTCAATTTGGCTTTTTAATAAACAAATTAATAATTAATTAATTTTGTAAATTTGATAAAACTTTTTTTTTCATAAGAAAGGAAAACAAAATACAAATACCATATCAATTATGTAAGGAGTTTTTAAGTACGCTTAATCCAAACATGCGATTGGTTTTGTAAAATTAGTTTGATTGAACAATTTGTTTAAGCAAATTGTTAAAAAAAATAATTGTGCTAAGTAATGGCAAATTAGAAATCAGCGATTTCAAGCCTCTAACCCTTAAAACTATATCTGGGTTATATAGTTCGTGGCTGAAAATTCTTATGCCTTGTTATTATACAACATTTTCTATCCGCCATATTTGACTCGCTATTATTATTATTATTATAAAAAAACATTTTAGTGTTGAAATGTTGTCACAGGTTTATACTGCCCAACATGTCGAAGGCATTTTTGGTTAGAGATGGATTTTTCTTTGATCAATTTTTCACGGGCTGTCCCGGTATATATCATCAGTCACGGACGCATTTTTATAATGCAATCAAGTGATCTGATGAAAGCAGTCTGCCCAGACCAATTGGACAAAGCCTGGTTTTACCCCTACAGCTTTAGGTGGGTTCCGAACCACCAGAACCTCGGTAAAGGTACATTGAAAAATTTCCAGAGGTACCGGCTCAGGGATCGAACCCCGGACCTCTGAGGTGAAGTCCAAGTGTCTAACCAACTGATCCACCGAGGCTTTCGGTTATTAATAATAAATTATTATTATTATTATTATTACACCATTAAGCCATTTCCCTTTCGGGGTAGGCGTGACTTACTCGGCAGGGGAAAGGAGTAGTGTGTGGAAGGGATAGAGATTTTTCAAATTGATCCAGAATTCTCGTGCTATTTAAATAAATAACACGTTCGTTCCGCAACACTGCTCCGACCCAGGTTGCTGATCAATCTCTCTAGCAATCACTCCAAGCGAAGAACCTCACGAAGTCGTTATGTAAG
>NC_046659.1:74362575-74364503 GCF_010883055.1 Belonocnema kinseyi | reverse complement strand
TCTTAAACAGGACGATTTTTGACGACTCTCGGATATGACGCAGTCGTAAGTCGACCCTCACATTATCTTGTATTTTCCTTAACAGTTTCGTGGCAAATCTGAAAGAGAGCGGTCTCTTATATACTCGATTGGAGAAAAAGCAAAATAGAAAATTTTCAATTTGGTATAAATGCACTTTCTTAAAATTTTGCCTCGATATGCAGTTACTAGGAAATCCGGAAACGTACTTAAAGATAAGTAATTCATAGCAATTCATTATAATTTCACGATAAAAGAAAAAAAACAAAGGAAATTTAAACCTACAAACTAAAAATAACGCCGAGATTTTGAACCGGGGTGGGGGGGGGGGGCTCGCTTTTTATCGTAAATTCAAAGATATAGGCCTAAAATAAACACATAAGAAAAGATATATATATTTATATGTATATCACAACGCTGCTGAAGGCTGGTGACCTTCTCAGCATGAAAACAAAAACACAAACCCCAGACGACTTTCTCGGTTCCAGTTCTACTTCCCCCCCTCTCCCAACCGTCCTTTATTAACTGAAGTTTTTGGTGGGACTGACGTTAGAACTACAATCTCCACCACATGACGATTAGATACTTAACTTTGACATGATTTTGACTCAGAAAATAAACTTATTGCATAAAGTTGTTGGTTGGGCGTATAATCTAAACAATGAATAATACAAACTACAAAATAGCCTCGGAAATGACTGGAACTTTTAATGACAAAAGGCATGCACACGGAAAATCAAAAGGTCATGTTTCAGGCGACGAATGGAGACTGGCTGTTTGGAATGCTAGGGGAGTAAATGATCTCAAGGTAAAAGAATTGCATGAAACTATGGACGTGAAGAAACTAGATATTTTATGTGTGCTCGAAACAAAGAAAAAGGGATCGCGAAACTAAAGACATAAAAAACGGCGTGGTGAAAGGCGGATTTGAAATATGGTCAGGAGTAGACTGTGAATCACATGGTAAACAAGGAGTAGGTCTGATTTTGACTGAAAGAGCAAAACAGCATCTTGGAAACCATGGTTTTGTGTCTCCCAGACTGTTGTGGGCTAGAATGAAAGTAGGAATCAGAAGACTATTTATCATAGCATACTACGCGCCGGTTGATAGTGATCCTAGAGAAGTAAAATACGCCTTCTGGGACACTTTAAATGACACAATAAACATCTGCGAACATGCGGAAAGAATAATTCTACTAGGAGACATGAACGTTTGGGTGGGCATCCAAAATCAGGATACAGAAAGAGTATTAAGTAATTTTGGGGATCCAAGAACAAACTATAACGGAGATAAACTAGGTGGCCTATGCTTAGAAAGGGGTCTGTTTATTACAAATACTTGGTTTAGGCATAAAATGATCCACGTGTACACCTGGTCTAAAGGAAATAGCCGCAGTATAATTTACTTTGTGGTTGCGGATGAAAGACTTAGAGAGTTTGTCAAAGATACAAGGGTCATGAGGGGTCCTGAATGCAATACTGATCATTACCTTCTGATCTTAAAAATTAACTTAGGTCGGGGTTGGAGAAAAAAGAGACCCAAGAAAGCAAAACAAACGCGAATCAAAATTGAGATGCTACAGAAACCGGATGTGCAAATACATTTCCAAAATAAGATGATCGAAAGCATAGATAGGGCAACATGGGAGGACCGTATAAAAAACAAAGATTTAGAGGGCGCCTGGACAATGTTACGGGATATCCTTGTTAGATGCACGATCGAAGTGTGTGGTACCGCAGTTGTAGAAGAATTTCTGGTGATGCGTGGTGGAATGATGAAATTCAGGCTTCCCAAAAAGCAAAAAGATAAGCGTACAAGAGAACTTTGTACATCGCAGGTCTTAGCAATGAGGAAATAAGTAGACGTAGAAATGATTATAGACGCGAAAACAGGATACTTAAACGATTAG
>NC_046659.1:74361024-74362475 GCF_010883055.1 Belonocnema kinseyi | reverse complement strand
CAAGAAAATTTCAATTCCAAATGTGCAAAATTGGAAAAATATAAAATTTAAATCCAGAAAAAGAATAAAAAATGACCAAAAAGACTAATTTGCAAGAAATATTCAAATCCGAATCACAGCCAAAAACAGGTATTTTCGATAAAACAGTTGAGTTTTCAACAATATAGATAGCTTTCACTTGAGAAGAAAATGTCAAGCAACTAAAACAGATCAATTTTCAATCAGACATTTGTACCCCCAATTAAAAGAATTGAATTTTCCACCGAATAAAAAGAATTTTTAAACGGAAAGGATGAATGTTGACAGAATTGTCGAATTTTGAGCTATTGATATTTTAAAAATAATAATTCTATGCATTGTTGAAAATATGTTTTTAAAATTATCATTAAAACCATATTAAGATATTATAACTAGCATTACATAAAAATTAAGAAATTTATTGTTCGGCCACCATTTTGAATCCCCCATTTTGAAATGTAGCATTTTAGTAGTTTATTTATTGCCAGCAACACCAAAAATATCAAATTGAATAATAATTTCGGGTTTCTCATTGTTTTTTTTTCACTTAAAAAATGCTTAACCTGGAGAGCATGTAAAAAAACACTTTTTTGTGATATTTTGATCCGCCATTTTTAAACCAAAAAAAGTCATTCTAAAAAAAAATGTTAGATGGAAGTACACATGTTAAAGATAATCTGTGCCAAATTTAGTGAAAAAAACACCCGTTTACGAGTTCCGGGACTCGTAAAAAGTCCCGGGAAGGTTGGATATTTCCTCATTTTGACCATAAAGTTGACCTTCATTGCTATTTGAAGGTCAACCTTGTTTCTTTGAATGGAAACCCCCATTTTTCACATCTGCAGTCGATAAAGCGGAAAATTCTACGTTTAGGTACGTACCCAAGTCAAAGGTTTTTTCAAGGTTTTTTTCAAGCAGTTTACGTTTACGTTTAGCATTACGCAAGAACAAAAACGTGGATGTAGTAAATTCTGTTCCCTTTGGGGTACTTGATTGGCGTGCGTCCACTTGCCTCTCACGTTTCGGGGTGCTTGATAAGCATGAGTCCCCTTGCCTCTCACGCTTCAGTGACGATGTTTGAACTGAAAACCTTGAGCTTCTTGACAAAAAGCTATGCGATTGTAAAAATGAGTAACAGCATTACAAATCATCTCTTTATCAATCAAAGTAGCCTGTTGCAGAATCCAATTCTGCAATTCGTCTAAGCTTTTCGGTTGCGTTGAGTATACTTCGCTCTTTAAATAACCCCAAAGAAAAAAGTCGAGAAGCGTCACATCAGGAGATCTAGCAGGCCACTCGATTTCACTCCTTCTTCCAATCCACCTTTGAGGGAACTGACAAGGAAACTATCCCAGGTGTCCCTCACCGATTTTGATGAAACTGCAATATGTTGTAATACATCGAAAAATAAGAGACACGTATTTTTTTTTATC
>NC_046659.1:74345425-74360924 GCF_010883055.1 Belonocnema kinseyi | reverse complement strand
GATAAAAAAAAATACGTGTCTCTTATTTTTCGATGTACTACAACATATTGCAGTTTCATCAAAATCGGTGAGGGACACCTGGGATAGTTTCCTTGTGAGTATCCAAATATGCTCGAACATCCTTTCCGTAATGAGCCGCTGCTCCATCCTGCTGGAACCATATATTTTGAAAATTATCGCCTGTAATGTCACTTATTCTTGGTACAATTTGGTTTCTAAGAAGCTCTTCATATGCAAGGGCATTGAGATTACCATCTATGAAGAAAGGGCCTATCAATGTATCATTCAATATACTGGCCCAAACATTAATCTTTTGTGGATATTGTGTGTGACTCTTCAACATCCAATAAGGATTTATGTCGAACCAATATCTACAATTTTGCCTGTTAACTTCACCTTTTAAAGTGAAAGTAGATTCATCTGAAAATACTGTATTGTGCAAGAAAAGAGGATCTCTACCAAATCTGCCCATCATAATTTCACAAAATTCAACCCGACGATCAGGATCGTCTTCATTGAGCTGTTGTACCAGGTGTGGGTTTTCAACAAATGCTTGGGCTATGTCCATCTGCATCTCCTCAGATCCTGAAGATTTTGACCGACCAGTTCTTTGAAGGTCCTTGATAGATCCATGATTCATAAAGCGCCTTACAGTTCTTTCAAATATTGATTTTGAGACAGAATTGAACCCTTTTCCATTACGAAAAGTGCGATTAAAAAGCAAACAAACTTGATCATAAGTTCGAATTCGACCTCCCCAACCACGCATCATTAATACAAATAACCTCTCTCGTTCCGAAAGTTCAGCTTGCGCCATAATAATCTTGTAGCGAAAGATAGTAAGTATGCACTCGTAATACGCAAATTTAGTTTCGATTCGTAATATTTCTATAGGAAAACCGTATAGGACTAATTGTATCGCCTTAGGTATTGACTTGAGTATCGAAAAACGGTATAGGACGGTGTAACTCTTCGGGGAGGAACAGAACTATCACCAGAACACCTAGAACTTTTAATGAAAAAATCCTTTATGACTTTACAATATTTAAAACGCTGTAACCAAGATCAATACAGAGCTCACCAATGAATGTCTTGTTGAAATTTACTTAAGGAATTACATTGACCTCTTGGAAAACTTTGTTAATTTCAAATAACCTCTAACTGACCTGGACCTTTACAATTGACTTATGAATTGGGTACGTACCTGAACGTCGAATTTTCCGCTCTATCGATTGCAGGTGTAAAAAAGGGCATTTTCATTTTAAAAAACAAAGTTGACCTTCAAAAAGCCATAAAGGTCAACTTCAAGGTCAAAATGAAGGTCACTCTTCAATTTCTCGTTAAAATTTACTTCAGGAATGACCTTCACTTTTTTGAAAAATATTTTACCTGAGAAAATATCAAACCGTCCCGAGACTTTTTAGACACCCTGTATATATATATATATATATATTTATTTATTTATTCATTCATTTATTTACATATTATAACCTTGTCTTTTTATTATTTTATTTATTGGCTAGAGTTAACACCAATTAACAATTTTTTTTATTAGTATCACTTAATGGCAAAACCGCAACCAATAAGTATTTCAAATTTAAGTTTACTAGATTATTGGTTATTGCTAGGCCAATCATCAATGTTTTAAAATAATGGTGGATATTAAATTGCCTGAAGTGCGCCAGATCCTTTATAAAATTAAGGAACACCCCTAAACGATTAAATGCAGTTTTGCGAACATCATTTGGAGTTAGGAACAGATTGAGCAAGGAAAACAGACAGTTAATTGGCACTGAGAGTTAATATTTCATAAATGAAGAGATATGACCGATTTTTTCAGGTCACACAAAACAATTATTTCTTAAATGGCGTTAGATGCCTGATATGAATTAATAATCCCGGAAAAAATACACATCGTAACAATTCAACACAAAATAACAAAGAATACTTATAGAATTAGCTTAACCTATCTGACAAATAGTTAGAGTCATTTATCGTTACTTAACTATGCATGGTCGCCGAATAAGTCCTAAATCTACCCATGGTGAACCTAATGAACGACCTCACGACCCATAATTACAGAATTATAAAGTTCAAAAGAAATTTTAAAGGACCCAGTGGTTACATAGTTGGGCGACGTCTTTACGACATCGTTACGACATCCTTACAACAACTTTACGACATCCTATGTCCATATCGTTAAGGTGTCTTTACGATATCGTAAATAAGTCGTATGATCTGACGATTTCTTTACGATATCGCAAAGACACCAAAAGGACATGGACATAGGATGTCGAAAGATGTCGTAACGATGTCGTAAAGACGTCGCCAAATTTTGTGTCCACTAGGGAAGCTATTCGCCCCTATTTTACTGCCGAATTACCCCGAATACGTAAACCAGGCGAGTCTCACTAATAAAAATGATACCCCCAAAATGGCGCATCATGTGAGATGCTAGAGGTCACACAGGTGCACGACCATGTTGGAAATGTCGCGTAATCTCCCAATCTAAATTAATTTAGTTCTGAATTAGTACCCAGAGTTCATCCTGAATTGGAGTGATCGCAGAGCAATTATCGAAGGGGCAAATCACACTCGAATCTGTGTGATTAATGCAAATAATCACTGTGAATAATGACGGCGATAAGAAATCATTGTAAGTTTAATGCGAGGTTTAAGGTAACTCGTTATTTAGAAAGATCAATAAGAAGCGAAAGGAAAATAAGGTAATTTTTGCAACTCGAACGCAAATTTAAAGAAGAGAATAAAAATAGTGCTCGTAACGTGAATAACGTACGAAATAACGAAAATAGGATATCGCGCTGTCTCATAAAGCAACCTTTTGCGCGTACGAACGAGTCGACCTTACATCACGCGGCACAACAGTTGATCGACTGTGCGAGCACGTGGGAGTAACAGCTCATGCTTTTTTATTTTTTTCTCGATTTTTGCCCACATTTTTTCATCTAATTGTGTGCTAAAAGTGTTTTTGTGTTGGATTATTCCAAGGATTGAACTCGATCAATGTGCAAGGTAAGTAAACAATTGTTAGTTGTAGAGCATTTCTAATATTTTGAAGGGGAAAAAACGTGTCAATGTTTTGATTTTTTGTAATGAAAAAATGATCAAATATTCGAATCTGATAAAATAATAATCAATTTTGGATGAATGAAAATACAATGACATTGTGTCTTCTGCGCGAAAAGTTAAGGAAATCTGGGAATCCTCCGGAAACTTTTCACATTGCAATCGAGAAGATTACGTATTACTTTGGTTGAACATTGTTTCACCTAAAAATTTAATAATCACACTTTTTGTTCACAATTTATGTTTTTAAATACAAATTCACCTTTTTTCGTAGAAATCAATCTTCCCATTTGAAAATTTATATTCTGCTCGAAAATTTCATTATTCTAGTAACAAATTCATCATTTTATTTATAAGTCCGTTTTAAAATGTAACTGCTTTTCAATATTGGTTTTCTTTATTATGAAAATTTTTGCTTCCACTGAAAATTTTATTACTTCAATTGAACAATAGATTTATTGCCAATTAATTCATTTGCTTATTTGAAATTTCACCTATTTTGAAAAAAATTAATGTTTTTTATAGGAATTAATATTCTTTATGAAAACTCCATTATTTTAGGCAAAAATTTAACTGTTCCAGTTACAGATACATCATTTTCGTTAAAATGTATCCTTTTAGTTTAAAATTGAACTGTTCCAGTTTTTTTACTCAGGATTTTAGTTTAATATTTATCGGTTTTTGTCTTTTTCAGCTGAAAATTCAACTATTTCTTAAAAACTTCATTCGTTATGTTGAGAGTTGTCCTTTTTGAAGAAAAAAATTTTTTTTCCGACTGAAAATTTAAGTATTCTATTTTTTATTAACAATGTATCCTTTTCAGTTCAAAAATCAACTCTTTGGTTAAAAAGTTTTATTTTTTAATTGAAAATTAAATTCATTTATTGAAAATTAGTTAGAAATTTCTGCTATTTGGTTTAAAATTTGGTGGTTTCAGTTAAAAATTCAACTCTGCTGTTAAAAATTCATTTATTTAGCTGAAATTCGTCTTTTTTGATGAAGAAGTTAATTTTTTTGGTTGAAAATTCAACTATTTCAGTTAAAGATGAATTGTTTTAGTAAAAAACTCATCTTTTCGTTCAAAATTGCAGTTATTACTGTCGAAAATTCATCATTTCATTGAAAATTCATCAGTTTGGTAAAAAATTTAATGTTTCAAGTACAAATTTAATTTTTTTCGCTTGCAAATGTATTTATTTTCTTGAAAATAGTCATTTTTGCTGTAAAATAGACTGTTTGGTTAAAACTGAATTTTGTTAAATGAAAATATAAGCAGCTTATTTTTTATTGAAAATTCATCAGTTTGGTGGAAAACTAATTTTCTGTAACTAAAGTCTGAACTATTTTATTTGTGGTTAAAACTTGATCTTTCTTAGTTAAAAATGCAGGTATTTGATTGAAAATTGGTCTTTTTCAGCAGAAAATTCAACTATTTCTTAAAAAATGCATTCGTTATGTTGAAAGTCGTTCTTTTTGAATAAAAATTAATATTTTTCAACTGTAAATTTAACTATGCTATTTTTATTTAAATTTTCTTATTGAAAATTAGCTTAAAATTCTGCTTTTTGGTTGAAAATTTGTCTTTTTCAGTTGAAAATTTTACTCTTTTTTAGTTGAAAATTTAACTTTTCTGTTGAAGATTGATTTTATTTGTTAAAATTCGTCTTTTTTGGTAGAAAATTAATTTTTTTATTGAAAATTCAACTTTGTCAGTTTAAGATTGTTTTAGTTAAAAACTCATCTAGTTATTGTTTCATAATTTTAGATAAAAATAGTCTTTATTCTTCAAAATTAAGCTATTCAAGTTAAAGATTCAAAATTGTATTCAAAAATTCATCAGTTCAGTGAAAAATAAGTTTTTTGGAATATATGTATTGAGCGGAACCATGAATGATAGCAATAAGGCATTTAATGGACATGAAGTGACAATTAAGTAAAAAATAAAATATACGTAAGAACTAAATTATGGTGCAAAGAAATATTGCCAAATTCGTTATTTGAAGATTTCACAAGATTTCTAAATAAATTAACATTCCGCGTGCAGAAAAGGGAAAAATCAGCATTTTCCATTACGACTTATTTTTAATGGAAAGCATTCTTTACAACTCTGCTGTTTAGAATTTTCCATAATCCCTTCAACATTTTCATAAATTATTCATAAATAAGCTTACGACAGAATAATTTGTAAATCAAACGATACAGAAACATCCAATTGCACAATGCAAAAAAATGTATTGTTCTCAAAAAGTTTTATAACATGGCCTAATGCTAATGAGTAAATTATTTTCTAATTATATCCAACTATCGAATAAACAGTCATTATCAGCATATTCGCGTGATGCGCCTTCTTAAGTGGCAGTGACCTCCTTTGGTCAGCCGTGCCCTTAAATATGATATGATGAGTCAGACATTCCTGATAAGAATTTTTTTTTGAAAAATAACATTTTTGTAAGAAATGCATGATATCAACCCTTTTTCATTCAAGAAAGTGGGGCTAAAGTTCTACTTATTAGGTGTAAAAAGAGACATCATACGGAAATGATAAAACATATAAAAACGTCTGTGAGCAATGAGCATGTATTTCTGAAATATTAAAAAAAAATTAATCTATCATACTCTCAAATATCGAAAATTTTTTAAGTTGATTAAACTTAAAAATCTTTTAAATTATAGGAACGAGACAAATTTTCAAAATTGATGAAATTACAATTTCCAAAATTTCTAAAATTTGCAAAATGAGTAAAATGTCCCAAAATTCAAAATAATTAAAAGTGGTGAGATTATCGAAATTTCTAAACCGTTCCTTTAAAAGTTCCCAGAATTTCCTGAATTCATACTAATGACTTTTTATGATAATGACTGTTTCATTCGATAACGCGCACAATTCTGACGTTCAAACGTCAAAACTGAGTTTCCAATCGTGAACAAACGACACTCGAACGATTGGTAAAATAATTTTTGAAAAATTAACATTTTTGTTGCGCAGCGTGAAGGGAGCCTCATGATTTTGAAAGTTCAATATCTTTTTGAGTTTTTCTGTCTAAATGACAGAACTCAGTCTTCGAACATGAACAAGTGATTCCATTCATGAAACAAAAGCTGGATATATAATGGCTGTTGTGCTAACTTCATGGACATCAAAAATCGTAGGCTCACTTGGAAAATTTGTACTTTTCTATGAAGTTATTTGAATCTCATTGAAAGAATTTACTGAATTGACTGATATCATTAGAACAATTTTTTTGTGATTACATTTTTTAAGCAAATAATTATATTTTAAGATTACTTAGTTATTTTAAAAAATTCTAAACAGCAGAGTTGTAAAGAATGCTTTCCCAGTAAAAATAAGTCGTAATTTATTAAAATGCAATCATTTTTCAAAAATTGGTAAGAAGCGACGCACAGTGGGAGGAAATGCACTGTTTTCGTTTAAAAATGTCCAAAGCCTTCAACTTTGGTCCGATTAAAAATTTTTTTTTAAATTAAAGTTCATTAAATTTTGAAGAGCTTGACGCTCTGAACTTTTGTCTCTTCTAATTGTTTATTAATAATTTGTTCACTCCAAGCATGGAAAAACTGAAATTTTTTACGTAACAATTTTTTACGCTTTAATAACTGATTAGATAAACTTTATGTGACACAGCTAAATACCTATATTATCGACCACAGTTTTTCAGTTCACTGCATGTTTTTGTGAACCTAAGAACTTTTTTTTAAAATAAAATATCGAACTAAAACCTTGGTAAATGTATTAGATTACAATAAAGTACGTTTAGGTACTGTATTTTGGTAGGAACTTCACTCAAAATTATTTCATCTTTTTTCTGAACCTCAACATTTTTTGAACGTTCGAACCAGCCAGGTTTCGTATTTTCGTGTACAACGTTACCGGCTGATGCCGTTGGAATTGATTGTTGAAATATATTTTTTTACATCTTTTATTATTAAGCTTTGTACTTAAACGTAGTTTTCTTTCGGCTCTTGCATTTTTCAAAGTTTGAGACTGATATTTTATGTATAAAAAAAGTTCGAACGTTCAGAAAATGTTGAGGTTCAGAAAAAAGATGAAATAATTGTGAGTGAAGTTCCTACCAAAATGCAGTACCTAAACGTACTTTATTGTACTCTAATACATTTCCCAAAGTTTCAGCTCGGTATTTTATTTTTTTAAATTCTTAGGTTCAAAAAAACATTCAGTGAACTGAAAAACTGTGGTCGGTAATATATGTATTTAGCTGTGTCACATGCCCTTAAATGAATGTTTAGGGATTCATGGATTACAAATAATTTGCTTATTATTCCATTTATTTCTTATAAACAAATTCTATGAACAAATTAGGAAGTAGTCTTATTACCGGTAAAAAAAATTTCGATTAACTAAAAGTGCTTTATATTAATGTAGGAATGATCTATAATTACAAGCATCATTCGAAAGTTTATATTAACCATTGTTATAAACAATTCTTATGGCAAAATATTAAAATTTCAGATTTTTTTCAAATTATAATTTCCTTCAATCGCCAGAACGACTTCAGGTATTTTTAAAAATAATAAATATTTAATAATATTTGATAAAATATAACAACTTCAATTTTAATAAACAAATTAGATAAACAAATTCAAAATGTTAAACCGTTTGCATAGAAATTTGTTTTTGCACTGGAAATGTTTTAAAATATTGGATGTATGACTGCTGGTCACAAAGATATTAAAAAATTTAACAATAACAATTGTTATAAATAATTCTTGTGATAAAATTTTCAAATTTAAGGTTTTATCAAATTTTAATTTTCTTTAATCGCTAGAATGGCTACTGATATTCCTGAAAAATGTATCTTTTATAATATTCAGTAAAATATAACAACTTTTATGTATTTATTCTTTCCAGAGCTTCCGTTTCCTTTTACCATAAAAAAATGCATTTTCCACGATATTGAAAACAATTTTCGTTTGTAACTGTCCCTTTTCAGGATCACCCGTTTGGCTTTGCCCTACTCCCTTGCTTTCCCTGACTTCTTCCAATTTCTTCATCCACATCACTCCCTGTCCACTATCATCCAAGATCCATCTTACACACTCATCCACACTCAACTGTCCCTCTTCCTCTCCTGTACATCTCTCTAATACATGTGCCCATGACTCCATTTCGAATCCAAATATTCTGCATAAATTCTCCTCTTCACCCATCCAATATCTACATGCTCTCACTCCTTCTCCCACTCTGAACCCTACAACCCTACTCCATTTTTCTTCCTTTTTTATTTTTTACAGATATTCTGGTTCCGTCAACCCTTTGACCATCATATATTATCTATTGTACCTCGATTCTATCATCTTTGTCCATCTCTCTTCTCCTTGTTTAACCAATATCTCTAGCTCTATACCCGACCACTCCATAACCCCTTCTCGAATATTACACACCCTTCTAATTTTTCTCCTTTCTTCCTCCTATTTTGAATTTCCCACATTACCTCTCGCTTCATTATTCCGAATTTCGCCGAAACATGCCTGTGCAATTCTACTTCCCCCTCCCCTTTTTAGCTTCTTTTCAAGCCTCCATGCTCTCTTAATTTGTTTAGTAACCATATTTTCTCTTCCTAACTCTTCTTTTAACAGATATTCTGGGCAACTCCAGATAACCCCCATTACCCACCTCAGAAATCGCTCATGCATGCTCTCTACTTTCCTATGTTCCTTCCATTCCCAGATCTCCACACCGTGACACAACATTGTCTCCAGAACGTGGGATTTTTCGGCCCCCACCACTCTCCCATCTGGGAGCGACACATTCAAACGTAGCGTGTCGGTGAGTCGACTCTGCTACATGTTGCGTAGGCCAGTCTCTTGTTGAGCCGAAAATGTACGAGCACGAGCCCGAAGCCTCCCCCCCCCCCCCCCCCCCCCCCCTCACCCCCGACTTCTCGATTCGTTTTCGGTGGCTAACTGGCTATTTAGAGGAGTTTTTAAGTAATCTGAATTTCGCAGGGTGTCAAGAGAATGAAAGTTCAGGCAATTTTGCTATGTTCTATAATTTTAGAAAAAAATAAGAAAATTAATTCTTATCAAGCCTTCTTGCGCAATTTTGTTGCACATTTTTTTAAAATTTATTTTCGCTTAAAAAATGTGCTTTCAAATTTGCGTAAGTTTAAGAGATATTCAGGAATTTTGAAAGGATTAGAAAATAATTGAAATTTGTGAAGATTTTTTAAAGAATTTTTTAAGGTTTCACGAAAATGAAAAAGATTCTTTTAGGTTTCTACGAATAATTAATATTATTTTTTTTTTTTTTTGAAAAATTGATTTAAAAAAATTCCAATACATTTTAAACTGTGTTTAAAATGGTCAATAAAGAATCTGAAGATTTTAAGGCAATCGTTTTCATTTTGAAAACTTTTAAAGAAAATCAGGAAAAATTTAAATAGTTTTTAATGATTAGAAAGCTAAGAAGGTCCGACAAGATTAGAAACGTAACTATTTCAAGATTGGTAGGAAAATTTTGAATGGCTTTTTATTTGAAAAACGTACTTTATGAGAATATTAAAAAAGGTTTTTAAACATGTGAAAAGATTTCGTAAAATTTAAAAGAAGAGTGTAGACCATTTTAAAGCAAAATGTTTCAATTTGGTAAGATTATAATAAATAGACCAAAATGGAGTAAATGCAAGAAATATTAAGAAGAGTCGAAGAGATTCAAATCGATTTTTAAACTTAAATTCTGTTAGAAACTTAGATTTTTAAAGAATTCAAACATAAACTTTAAAAACTTTAAAGGAATTCCGAAAGATTTCAAGGAGCTAAATCTATTTTTCTTCACATTCCTAGGAAAAATTTAAAATATTATGAGTCAATTTTTTCACATTTTGAATTAAGGAACATAATTCTTATTAGGCCTTCTTGTGCAATTTTGTTTCACGTTTTTTAAATTATATGTCGGTTTAAAAATCTACTTTCAAATTTGAGTAAGTTGAAGAGATACTCAGAAATTTTGAAAGGATTAAAATATAATTAAAACTTGTAAAGATTTTTCAAGAATTTCATAAGTTTTCACGAAAATGAAGAAAATATTTTAGTTTCCTAGAAATAATTAAAATAATTTTTTTTCGAAAAATTAATTTTAGGAGATTATTTTAAAGCATTTAAAAACATTTAAAAAGACCTCAAAATTTTTGAAAGTATCTGCAAAATGTTAAAGGCATTTTTTTTAATTTTGCAAAATAAAAAAAAAATCAGGAAAAATTTGAATAATTTTTAAAAAATATAAGACCTGACAAGATTAGAAAAAAAGAATTATTTTCCTAATTATCGTGTGAAAATTTTTAATGATTTTTCATTTTGAAAAATCTGCTTTAAAAGAAAATTAAAGAAGATTTTTAAACACATTAAACAATTTCCTGAAATTTGAAACAAGAATGTAAAAGGTTTTAAATTCAACATTTTTTAATTCGATAACATTACACATTTTTTTAAAATGTAAATAATCGAATAATTCAATAAATTTAGAATAGAATTGATCAGATTAAAAAAGAATTTATACTTCAGAGGAGTTTTAGAAACGTAGGATAATCTGATTTAAAAAACTGAAAAACTTAAAAATTGTTGTAGAAGATGCAGAAATATGGGCCTAATAATCGTTTACAATTATCAGTCTTTAAAATTAAAATTTGAATGATTTTTTTTAAATTACTTTCAGCATATTTCTTCTCAAGCAGAATCACCGCTTTTAAACGCAAGAGGTTCAAATATTTCTAATCAGAATAAGTAATTACATCAATTTTGAAAATTCAAAAAAGATAACTTGAAATAAGTTCAATGAGATTTCAAAAAAAAGTTTATTTTAATTACACATACAATTTCTTGAATTATTTCTAAAAATTTGGAAACATTAAAATTTGTAGTATTTAAATACACTTAACATTTAAGATTTTATATTAAATTTTGATAAGATATAATAGATATGTATGTAAAATGAAAAAATAATAATAAAACTAGATAAACAAAGGACTTTCAGATATTGAAAGATAATGAAAGAAACTCCTTGGGAAAAAATGTAAATTGTTTAAAAAATACGTAAAATATTTTGAAGAAAAATATTATTATTTTTCCATATTACTTAACTTTAGAAAAATTAAGGAACGTAACTCTTTCGAAAATAATTAAAGCTTGTAAAGATTTTTAAATGAATAATTAACATAATTTTTTATTTCAAACAATTAATTTGAAAAGATTATTTTCAAACATTTCAAAACATTGCAAAAGATTTTAAATATTCTCAAAGCATCTGAAAAACTTTAAAGGCATTTTTTTTTTATTTTTGCAGAATTTAAAAAATCAGGAAAAATTTTAATAAGTTTTAAAGTTTTAGAGATTGGAAGGTCTGACAAGATTAGAAAAACATAAGTATTTTTCTAATGATCACGTAAAAGTTTTTAATAATTTTTTATTTAAAGAAATGTACTTTAAAAAATTCAAACAGATTTTTGAACATATCAAACAAATTCCCAAAATTTAAAAGAAGAGTGTAGAAGATTTTAAAGCAAAATGCTTCGATTTTATAAAATTAAACAGAGTAATATCTTGAAGAATTCAAACCGCTTTAAATTGATTAGAAATTTTCCTAATATTTTTTTAAATCCTATAAAATAAAAATGAAATGTCTTTAAAATTTCCCAGGATCTTTTCTGATACATCTGATATATTCGAAAATCTTTTTTTTTTAATTTTCTTAAGAATCTTATGATAACTATTGACATATAAATTTATAAACAAACTGATAATACTTATTTTATTGTAAATGAAATCTTTACAAAATCTTTAATGCCTTAAAATACTTATCTCAAAATTTAGCTTTTACAATTTTATTTCAATTGTAAAATAATTGTAATTGGAAATTAATTGTAAACAATTATGAAAGAAATTCAACAAAATTTATTTTATGAAGAAATATCTCATGATTATAAAAAGAGAAAAAAAATTGTAAAGGTAAGTCTTTGTAGCATTTTAATAACTAATTAACATATTTTTAGATCATTTTTCCTTGATTCTGGCCCAGGGTTAAACATGGTACAAAAAACCGCCGTGAAATTTCAAATAAAAACTGTACCCTCTATACATGAATTTTTTTAATTAAAAATAATAATACTTTTATCAATATTGCCAAAATTTATTTGAATATGATACACATTGATTTTTATTGAAAAAATTTCTGTAAATAGTTGGTATTTTTTAAGTTTTACGATATTTGTGTACCATGTTTGACCTTAGGGAATAGATTTCAGGAATAAAATGATAAAAATATATGCATTAGTTAGTAAAATAATATGAAGAATCGCCTTTCAAATTATAGTTGAAGTTGAAAAAATAGATATTTTTCTTATCGCTTTTCGGCATATGATTTCTCACTAAAAGTAAAGCAGATTAAAATACAATTTAAAAATAAAAATAAGAAAGTTGAGAAATTCATGCAGTTTTCTGTTTAGAAAATTCCACACATTTTTAAATAAAATTCCTTTCCACACCACATTTGAAGGAAAATTTTATAGAATTTTTGTCAAATGATTAGTCTTTTGAATCAGGTCAAGTTAATAACTTTTTGGTTTTTTCTTTTAAAATTCTCAAAATTGTGATTATAGCCTAAAATAGCATGAAAAGTGATGTATCAAAAAAGAACCAAGAGGACTTTAAATTTTTTTATTTTATTGGATTTAAAAGAATATTAGAAAAATTCGAGTCTTTTTAAAAGATATTTAGGACATTTAGAAGTTTGAAAGATGTCAACGAATATTTGAGAAATTTTGAGACATTTTTTTAAGTTTTCATAGATTTCTATTACGTTTAAAACAAAATAAATTTGAAAAAAATATTTTTAACTTTCTGCATTTTTCTCAAAATTTAAAAAAATCATTCAAGATGTAAAAAACTTGACTTATTTAATCTTCTAAATTTCTCATAGGAATTTTAAGAAAAATAACTTTATCTCCTTGAAATCTTTCGGAATTCCCTTAAAGCTTCTAAAGTTTATTTTTTTGAAATCTTTGAAAATCTATATTTCTAAAAAGTTTAAGTTTAAAATTAGATTTAAATCTCTTCCATTCCTGTAAATATTTCTTGAATGTACTGGATTATTTACGTTTTTTAAAACTTTTTAATCTTCTCAAATTGAAACATTTTGCTTTAGAATCTTCTACACACTTCTTTTCAATTTTAGGCAATCGTTTGATGTGTTTCAAACTCTTTTAAATTTATTTTTAAAAGTACATTTTTGTAAATAAAAATTAGCAAAAATTTGGAAACGATTATTAGAAAAATAATTCTTTTTCTAATATTTTCACTCCTTCTAAACTTCTAATCTTTAAAAATTATTCAAATTTTTCCTGATTTTTTTGCAAGTTTCAATTAATTTTTAATCGTTTCACAATCTCTGAATATCTCGTAAACTTAATAAAATTTTAAAGCAAATTTTACAAACCAACATTAATATAATAAAAAATGGTGCAACAAACTTTCACAAGAAGACTTAATAAGAATTAAATTCCTTATTTTTTCTAAAATTATATGATATGGAAAAATTACGAAATAATTTTAAAAAATGTGATCTTTTTTTAATTTTCTCTCATTATTTGAGAACTCATTCCATTCCATTTTTGGTTGAAAAATAATTTTTTTAATGAAAATCCAACTATATGTTTAAAAATTGAACTATTTTGTTGTAATTTCGATTGTGTGTGGTTTTTTTTTGTTTAAAACATTTTTCAGTGGAAAATTCATTTCTTCCATCGAAAACTAAACTATTTTAAAATTAAAATAACTATTTTGATTGATTATTGAACTGTTTGTTTGAAAATTTAATTTTTTTGTTGTTGGAAAAAAATTTTCTTATACTAAAGATTTAACTGTATCATTTTTGGTTGAATTTGTTTTGGTAGTTAATTGACCTTTCTCAGTCAAAAAATCTTATTTTTTGATGGACAATTATTCTTCTTGTTTAAAAATTCATCAATTTTAATCAAGAATTCATTTCATTGGATGATAATGCAGTTTTTGGTGAAACTTCTTTTATTTCTATTTCTATCGATTTTTTATATTTTTCTGTTTATATCTATTATATTTCTATCTATTTTTTTGGAAATTACACTATTTTGCTAAAAATTGTTGGTTGTGAATTGATTTTTTAAATTAATAATGTTTGAATTGAAAATTGATCTATTTTGTTAAGAAAGATTTTTGTTCTTTTAATATTGATTTTGAAAATTTTGCATTTGTGCTTTCGGTAGAAAGTGATTGGTTTGAAAATTAAATAATTTGTTTGCAAATTTAATTTTTTGCTTTGACATTTAAATATTGTCTTGAAACTTTGATTTTTTGGTCTTGATAAATATTTTTCAACTGAAAACTTATCTATTCAATATTTCGTTGAAAAATTATAATTTTAGTTTAAAATTAATTTCTTTCGTTGAAAATTCCATTTTTTGTTTGAAAATTTAACTGTCCATTTTTGATTGAATACTTTATTTTGTTTAAAAGTCGTTTCTATAGATGAAAATTGAACAACTTTGTTGAAACTTTTTTTTCTGGAAAAATTTTCTTTTTAGTTATAAATTTATCTTCTTTATTGGCTTTGTTGGTTTATTTCTTTTGTTGAAGATACGCATTTATTTGGGTTTAGAAATTATTTTTTTCAACTGCAAACTTCATTATAAGCTACAATGTTTAAGTTAAAAAATGTATTTTTTAAAGTAATTTCTTAGGTTGAAAATTTAACTATTTTGTCGAAAATTTGTTTTTTATTTATTAAAAATCAATTGTTTACTAAAAATATGCCTAAGGCATGCATCACTAAATTTGAAACATTTTAGACCTATTTATATAAAGTCTAATATATTTGCCTCTTCGCAATAAGTCTAATGGTTGTAAGGTAACTCGGGATTTCAAAACCTGAATAAATTTGAGGAGCAGCTAGATCGTCATTCGTGAGAGCTCGGTTTCCTGCTCATGCATTTTTGGCTTTACACGAAGCTGGTCTTCGCAGCATTTAACTCGGAAGAGCTCGAGTTCTTGCTCGTGCATTTTCGGCTTTACACGAGGCTGGGCTTCGCAGCATTTACCAGAGCCGAGTCACCGACACGCTACGTTTGAATTTGTCGCTCCCAGATGGGAGAGTGGTGGGGGCCGAAAAATCCCACGTTCTGGAGACACTGTAACACAACACCGCCCACATCAACGCATCAAACACAGTGATCCCAGATCTGAAACGAGATGCGGTCCAATACTATGACAGGGCTACGTCCGTGTGAATATAGTAGGAGCCGCTGTAAATGACTGAGTTTCGCGCGCAACCCATTTCTCCTCTTCTGAATTTGAAAACTCGAAGATGCACGATTGCCGGTCGGAGCACTTCGTCGATTCTATTTATATA
>NC_046659.1:74336264-74345325 GCF_010883055.1 Belonocnema kinseyi | reverse complement strand
TTAAACAAAATACGTGAATTTTTAAAGAAGTTATTTAAGTTTTCAAATTCAGAAGAGGAGAAATGGGTTGCGCGCGCAACTCAGTCATTTACAGCGTCTCCTACTACATTCGCACGGACATAGCTCTGTCATAGTATTGGACCGCATCTCGTTTCAGATCTGGGATCACTGATCAAACAACCAGACCCTCATTCTCCAATCGTTCTTAAACCTTCTCTTTCCTATATCCCATACTTGGCCCATTACTTTACTCGCACATTCAATTCTTTTCCTCACCTGCAGCTCGTTTCCCCATTCTGCCCCAAACCAAAAACCTAGGTAACAGAACTCCTTTACAATTTCCACTTTCTGTCCGTTAATCTTCCAAACGTAATTTATTTTGCTCTTTCTATTTCTGAAACACATCACCTTTGTCTTATCTACGTTCACCGTCAGCTCTTTTGTTCCTACATGCTCTTCAAAGATTCTCATCATTAGGCTCATCCCCTTCTCATCATATGCTAATAGAACTACATCGTCCGCGTATGCTAGAGAGTATAGTTTGCTATTACCCAAAACCGTTCCTCCTTTCCCTTTCTCCTTTAGCTTCTCCTCTAAATCTGCCAATAGGATACTAAATAGTAACGGACTCTACGGGCACCCTTGCCCTGTTGCACCCTTGCACCTTGGCCTGTCTAGAAAACGTGGCCTTTTTTCTTTCCTATTTTCACCCTAATCCTGGTTTCAGTAAAAATTTCCTTTATCCTCTTCACTAACTTTACCTCTACACCCCTCTCTTTCATTGCCTGCCATAGCACCTTTCTGTTCACTGAGTCTAACGCTGCTTTGAAATCTACGAACAAAGCGACTAGTTTCCCTTTCTTTCTCCCCAAATTTCTGTTAACTAAATAGTTAAGTACGTAGATGTTGTCTATAGTTCCCATCCATTTTCTACATCCCGTTTGATTAGGTGGGATACTTTCTTTTTGTTCTACCTGACTCTCCAACCTTTTTCTTAAGATTTCTGCATATATTTTATAGCCGACTGACATGAGAGTCATCCCTCAGTATTCCTCTACCTTCTTTCCTTCCCCTTTCTTGATAAGTGGTACCACCAGTCCTGTCGTCCACTCTTTCGGCCAACCTTCCCCTTTCCATACCTTGTTGCGGATCTTCCACATCCCATCCCTAATCCCTTCTCCTCCAAACTTCATCGCTTCGTTCTCCACCCCATCTGCTCCCATCGCTTTTTTTCTTCTTAACCTATTTCTTACCTCATCCACTTCTTCTCTTGTTATCTCGTTCCCTTCCTCTATTTCTCCTTGGACACTTCTACACTTTAACCCTTTGATCTTATTTTACTCTCCCCCTAATAGACCCTTAAAATGATCCGTCCATTCCTCCATTTCTATTTCTTCGTTAACGCCCTTCCTTTCCCCTCCATACCTATTTATCACATCCCACACCCTACCTTCTTTGATCGCTTTTTCTACCTCTGCTTTATATTCTTACTTTCCCCTTTGCCTTTTTATTTCCAGCATTCCTCATCCCACCAGCCCTTCTTTCCCACAACTCTTTCCTCATTAGTAACTAGCTCATCCTTTACCTTTTCAATGGACCCCTTCAACCTTCCAATTAACGAGTTTATTCCCTCCTCTTTTTCATACCTAACCTTCTCCTTTTCCATCTTTTGTTTAAACTCTTTTAATTTATCTACCCCCCAGATTCCCATTTTCGTGTTTCTTTCGCACCCTCTTTCCTTTCTCCCTCTGCCACGCTTACTGACGCCTCTTCTTAGTGTAACTATGACCGGGAAGTGCTCGGACCCTATCTCACTCCATACCTTCATAGTCCCTATCATATGCCGCATTCTTTCTTCAGCCAAGACGTAGTCTATTACTGTTGTTCCCTTTCCTATGAATGTGATCTCCCCTTCCTCATCTGCTTTCATATTTCCATTGCATATAAACCATCCTGTTTCTCCTATCATGTCTAGTAACTTCCTCCCCTCCCTGTCCGTCTCTCTATGTTTAGAGTTCCTTATAAATGCCTTCTTTCCTTCATCCCATAACCCTCTACCTTGTTCGCCAGTCCATGCATTTAAGTCCCCTCCTATTAAAACCAATTCTTCCTTCTTTTCCTCCATCCACCTCCATATCACTCTCCAGCCTTTCTCTTCCCCTCTTCTTCTGTATACACACACCACCGCTATTTCTTCTTTCCCAATTATAATTTTTCTCATCACTGTTTCATCCTTTTCCTCCATGTCTCCATCTTTTCTCCCGTTTACTTCTAATTCTTTTTTCACCCCTGACACCATGCCGCCCATCCCTCTCCCTTTAACGTGTTCTTTTCTTGCTTCATGCATTGTCCGTACATAACCTTTCGGTAACAGGTTTTTTATTCTCTTCCAGTCCTTCTCATCTGCCAAAGTTTCACTCATCATAATCACATCCCACTTTTCTAACTCCTCCCAAAATCCTTTATTCTTGTTCTTCAAACCTGACACATTTCAGAAAGCTATTTTCACGTTTCTTTCTTCCCCTGCCTCTTCTTTCCTTTTCTCTTTGTTTCCCCTTTGCCGTTTGGAAACCCCTCTGATTTATTTCCAGACTCTTTTTCGTCTCCCTTCCCCCTACCTTTCTCAAGACTTTTTCCTTTATTCCTTAATTCTTCTAATTCTTTATCCCAGCGCGATTCCTCCCCATTGATCCATAACCTGTCTCTCCCTATCCACACCATATAGCCCCTTTTCTACTCTACCCAAGCCCTTTGCTCTATTTGCGATATCCTTTTCCTTTCCCTCCAGGTCAGATCTTCTTCAATTCTTTCCCTTCTTCCTCTCAATAATTTTTTTCTCTCCATAATTTCCTTTTTCTCCTCCTCACTTTTAGTGAAAACATTCCTCCTTTTCCTTCCTTTGTCCCTCCTAATCTCTTGACTCCTACCCTTACCTGCACTCTAATATCTCGCAAAAGATTTGTTATTTTCACTTCTCCTGTTTCACTCTCCACTTTTAATCTCTTAACTGCTATTTTATTTTTCCTCTTTGCCCTTTCTTCCCCTTCTAATCTTCTTTCGATCTCACTGGGTTTTTTCTTCAATCTTCTTTTCTCACTTGGAACGTTCTTTTCATTCCCTTTAACTATTTCCTCATTTTCTGTCTTTTCCCCCATATGCTCATTCCTAATTTCTAGACTGGGTACCCGTTCTTCCAACTGTTTTATTTCTCTAGATCTCTGTTCGTCAACCTCTCTATGTCTATTCTCAATGCTCTCTAGCTTACCCCGAACCTTGTCTTTCTCCCCTTTCCAACGATTATCCCATGCTTCCCATTTTCCCTGCCTATTCATATCCTTATTCATGACATCCAACCTCTTTCTTGTTTCCTCTCTAAACCCTTTATTGAGAGCTTCCAATTTTTCAAACATGCCCTGATCCCCCTCTCTCACTCTCTCTGGTGTTTTCATTTTAATTCTAACTCTCTTGTCCTCCTGGTCCCTTTCTACCTCATCTTCCCCAGCCACTCTTTTCCTTTTTTCCTCCCCTTCACTGCTAGTTGCGCTTGCCTTTTTTTGTCATTCGTCCAGACTTCTGTTCGAACCCGCGTTGCCTATCTTGTTAAGGCGCTGTAAATTTGAAAACTTCCGCGTTGCTTGCCCGTACATGAGTCCGCTACCCTCCCCACCCGGGTCGACTTCTCGGCTCGGCACTTTCATCACCGCTGCTGTTACTGCGATGAACGTCACCCTTCTTCCCACTTCCAATGCTTTCAGCAACGGCAGCTGTTGCAGCCACTACGGTTTTCTGCTGTGTGCGTTCGTCCAGTAACTGTTGCCCTCTAGCGCCAGTTTGTGGACTTCGCGTCGTCGGCATCCTACCTTACGCAAAGCTCCGTGAAGTTTCCCGCCTTTATTTCCTACCTCTTGCCGCCCTGACCAAGCAACTATTTTATCACTCCTAACCTCAAAAACTTCACACGCTCCAAATTTTCACTTCAAACCACTCATTTTCACCCTTCCACACCTTTGCCTACAATCACCCTTCTTCCTTTACACTCGATCTCCGCACTTTCTGCCTTTTCTGCATCCACTCACCCTTATTGCCTTCACCAAAGCCAAAATCTAGAAAAAAATCTGGTTCCTTCAAACGAATAAATTAGAAATAGAATTCTTTTCTGTAGCCATGGTATTCAGAATTATCTTTTGTTTTAATAACTTTCACTTGTTTCAATATACCTAATCAGAAATATGTGCATTGGACTAAGAGTTTTCTTTTCACTGTTGTATTCTTTTTTGCATTACATTATATTTGTTTTCTTTATTTGTTTTTTTCTGATTCTGGGATTTTGTGTTCGTAATATATGTAATTAATTTTAGATAAGCAATAAATATTTTTGTGATCAGCAGTCATTCATCCAATAGTTTGAAACATTTCCAATGCAAAAACAAAAAATTTTCTATGCAAAAGGGCCAAAATTTTGAATTTGTTTATCTAATTTGTTTATAAAAATTTAAATTCTCATATTTTTTCAAGTATTATTAGATATTTATTATTTTAAGAAATACCTAAAGTCGTTCTGGCGATTGAAGGAAATTATAATTTGAAAAAATCTGAAATTTTAATATTTTGCCACAAGAATTGTTTATAACAATGGTTATTCTAAAGTTACAAATTATTCTTGTAATAATATATCATTTCTACATTAATATGAAGCACTTTTAGTAAACAGAATTTTTTACCGATAATAAGAATATTTGCTAATTTATTCATAAAACTTATTTATAACAAATAAATGGACTGATGAACAAATTATTTGTATTCTATGAGTCCCTATAGATTCATTTAAGACAATATAAAGTTTACCTAATCAGTTATTAAAGCGTAGAAAATTGTTATGTAAACAATTTCAGCTTTTCCATACTTTGAGTGAAAAAGTTATTAATAAACAAGTAGAAGAGACAGAAGCTCAGAGCGTCAAGCTCTTCAGAATTGAATCAACTTTAATTTTTTAAAATTAGAAATCGGACCAAAATTGAAGGCTCTAGACATTTTTGAACAAAAAAAAGCATTCCCTCCCACAGTGCGACGGTCAGAAAAAATCAAATGGTAAAACACATGGTTAAAATTAATATTTTTTGTTAATTCAACAGTTTTTATAACTAATAATGTTTTTTGTTTGAAATAACATCAGTTATAATATTTTGATTCTTAAAATAATAGTAGAAATATTCTTTCCAAATATCAGACTTTTGGCAAGACATCAAAAGCACCATCGAATAAAATTCATGCTAAATATTATGGAAAGTTCCATTATTATCAACTAACAATTCATAGAGCATGTACAAGATGAAATTGTATGTATTATTTTATGGTCGGGACAGATAAAGGAAAATAAGTAGAAGTTAAATGAGAAAATAGTCTTGTCTGAGTGTACTCAATGTTTAAAGAATATTTTTTAATAATACATTATTTCATACACTTGATTCCTTCTCCCAACTAAAATTTTAAGTTAGCTGAGTGTTGGGTACCTCAAGATCCACTTCTTTACATAACCTGAAGGAGACGTTATAAGCAAACTGCTAACGCTGCTCCAGTAAATAATGTAGCAAATAATAATAATAATAATAATAATAATAATAATAATAATAATTGATTTTTAATTTTCCATACTAAATTTACAAAATCTTTTTTTTTTTTAACAAGTAAAAATGTATTTCATTACCGATATTTTTTTTACCAGTATCGACCATTTTGTCTACCCCTGCCACTCTTTTTAAACACAACCTTGAAAAACTAAACAGTAATATTTTTTTGTTATATTAATTTGTAGTTTATATTTAAAAAATGATCTTTTTAAACTTGAAATAAGAATTGTCACTTGTTTTTAACATAAAATCCGGGAGGTCAAGTAAACTTACAACTAAGCATGTACCACGTGCCTCCTCTTGTTTGATCGGATTGCCGTATTAATTACTCTGTGAGTGCAAACATTGAAGGCATTGAGGGGCGACGGAACACCTGTTGTATGACTACTCAACACATGTGCTCTCCCATGTGTTGCAAATCAAGACACCAGATCAATGTAAAACGCACAACACTCCTCCTCCCCTCCCCATGTCCCCGTTCTCCCACCTTTCCAAATCAAGACATGGCATAGACCTGTTCCGCAACCCCTTGAGGAATTATTTTTAACGTATGTAATGTGAGGTAAAATATAATGCGATTAAAAATATGTGTGAGTCCTTATCATTTCGCGGAATAAATCAGGTAGCGACCAGTATGCATATAGTGAAACATTATTAAGAAGATTCATTAGTTCCACTGATATAAAAACTTTTCATTATTGGTTTTCCACGATTTCAACAAAATGAGGCCCGCTTCAGGTTATCTGTGCTTTATCATAGTGATCTTCTTCAATTATATTGGTAAGTATAATTTCTATAATGAGAAGCGCATTTTTATTTGCGGTATAACTATTTCCTATTCACCATCATTAGCATTCAAACAATAACAAATATCAGTTCTTATGTTACTCAATGAGAAAATTTTAGACAAAACTTCTGAGATTTTTTTACGCAACTGATAAAATATAATTTTGTGTTCTAAATGCTTTTCTTCTCAGTGCATAAACTAAGCTTGTGGTCAAAACTTACTGGAACAAAATTGTAGTGCAATTGGTTTCTTTTGAGCAGTGCAAACATTTAAAGTAATTAAGAAAATAAGCTGAAAATAATAATCTATTATTATTATATAATTAAATCAGTAACTATTAATAACTATTTAAGGCACCGTAAGACAGCTGCTAGTTTTTCTTGTGATATTCATTTCAACGTCTTTAGCTATCTTAAAAGTAAGTGAAACCTTGGCGGAGATAATGTCGGATACACAAAACTGCTTCCATTTCAAGTATATAGCGTCTTTGTGTCAGCACACGAAAGCTAATAATATAGACTGCTGACATAGATATTTCGTCTTCCTAAATTCACGAAAATTTTATCTGTATGGATTGAGAAACCATTAGTGGAATGAAATGGAAGCTTCTAATGTGTCTAATGCTCTCACGATCATCGTCCGACTGAGAATCCATTAGTGTCAAACTTCAAACTATCACGATAAATCAATTTCTAAAGCCGACGCCACGCCTTAATTCAATACAGCTCCACGACGCGTTTTAGCGATGTACCGGGGAAAAAGTGTATTTTCTGGTTCAAAATATGATTCAGGCTGAACCTGTAGACTGATGTTTAATTTAATTTTTCAATTTTTTATAAATAAATATGACTAAAAAAAATGCTAATTTTTTCTATTTGACGTTCCTGGTGCTCATCAATAATAGGAAAATTTTTTTAATCTCCGACGTTTCACAGATTTACATTATATAAAGATATTCCATCAGGATACAAGAAGCAAAACAAAATTTTATAAACAAATTTGTTGTTGAAAATGTGTTTTCCACCATTTTCAATAATTTTACGTTTTTTAAGTTATATTGCAAGAAATTTGAATGGAAACAATATTTTAATAAAAAAAAAATCTCTTGAGACTATTCTTGTTTATATTGTAAATTTCAAAGTCAGTCCTTTTAATTTCAGAAAAAAAATTCCTTTTGTAATTGTAAATCAGAGGCAAAAGTGGAAGGAGAAAGTAATTCTGCTAGATCCTGAAGCTCAAGACTTGCTCAAGACATCAAATGGAAGTCTGAAGTCATATATTGACAATGAAAGAAGAACTTTCTTCAGACTCGTGAGTGTGCCGACTTTTCATTGATTATATAATTCATGTATAACAAACGTTAAATTAATTATTTAATCATACCTTGTATTAAATTTGTTTATAATATTTACAAGAATAGTCTTAAGACATTTTTTTTCATTTCAATTTCTTGCAATATAATTTATAAAAACGTTAAATTATTGAAAATTATAGAAAACACATTTTAAACAAATAATTTGATCATACAAAATTTTTTGTTTATTGTATCATAATAGAATATCCTTATATAATGTAAATCTATGAAAAGCCGGCGATTACAATAATTTTTCTATTATTTAAGAGCACCGGGAACGTAAAATAGAAAAAATTGTCATTTTTTTGTCATATTTATTTATTTATAAAAAAATTGAAAAACTTCAATTTTGTACAGGAAAATATGAATTTTTATCAGAAAACCTTATTTTTAACCACGGAGTTGAATTTTCAACCAGAGAAACTAAATTTAAAAAAAGTTTATTTTAACTAAAATATATTAATTCTTAACAAAAAAGTTTTATTTTTAACCAAAAAATAATTCATTCAAGAAAGGAGATAAATTTTCAAAAACAGGAAGTCGAATGTTCAACAAAATAGTGCATTTTCAATTAAAACAAATTTCGTAGTTATGAAAAATAACATGAATTAAATTGTTCAAGTTTCAAGCCAAAAACATGTGTTTCTAAGAAAGCAGATAAACCTTCATCTAAAATTTAAAATCTTCTGCTAAATTTTTTAGCATAAATAGAAAGAAGTTAAAAAAAGATACAAACCAATTTCTTAAACTTTGAAGCAAGCACTTAAATTTTATACCAAATTGTTGAAGATTCTATCCAATTGTTAAATTTTTCGAGCCGGCAATGTGTTCAAAAAAATGTCACTGTACCTCGCAAAAACATGGCAGCGAGGGGGGGGGGGGGGGGGGGGGGGGGGGGGGGGGTGAGTGTATTTAATAAAAAACCCTCAACTAGTTTGTGTATTACTAAATATTATGAGGTACATTAAAAGTAAAACTGTTGCAATACGAGGTGTGTTGAAAAAATAAGGTGACTTTATGGTTTTCTCAAAAAATATTCATTTATTCCTCAATATTTATGTTGTCCCCTTCAAAATAATCCTTCTCAGATATAATACACTTGTGCCAACGTTTTTCCAAAGTTCCGGACATTTTTTGCGTATCGCCTCTCGCAAACGGCGCATAACTTAAAGGTAATACTCCTTATTGATTGTACGACCTTGTGGTAAGAATTCATGATGCACTACGCCACGGTAATCAAAGAAGACAGTGAGCAAAACCTTCACATTTGACCGAACTTGACGTGCTTTTTTC
>NC_046659.1:74299330-74336164 GCF_010883055.1 Belonocnema kinseyi | reverse complement strand
CCTCTGCCAGAAAAACAACACGAGCTATATAGTCAAAACTGTGAACATATGATCGTGACGAGTGTACCAACACAACAAAACAAAAAATTTTAAACTTGAATTTACGTAGCCCGCGAAAATTGAAAAGTCAGCCTACTTTTGGAACACACCTCGTAATTATTAATAACGTAACATCGTTTTCTTTCACTAGATTACACTGAAAAACTGATGCTCACAGTAGAATTGGTTTAACTTACATTTTTTAGAGATTTGCAGGCACAAAGAAATCGTACGCAACAAATCAATTGTTGAATTCACAAGACGAATTTTCCATTCTGATAGACGAATATTCAAGAAAACCGTTAAATTTTTTCAGAATAACTTAATTATCATAAAAAATGTTTTAGTTTTAAACTAAATAATCAAATTTTCAAACGAGAGATTTTTGCATCAAAAGACTTAAATATTTAAATGTCAAACCAAACAAATCGATCTTTAAGTAATGAAATTAATGTTTAACGCAGGAGTTCAATTTAATTAAGTAGTTGAATTTCCAAACAAGAATATCAATTTTCCACCAACAAAGAAGAATTTACAACTGAGTACACAGGTTTTAAACCAAAGTGTTTAAGTATAAATTAAAAGCTATCAATTTTGAACCGCGATAATGCAATAGCTGAATTTTCAATTAAAACAATTGTTTTTAAATTTAGAAGACGAATTTTCAACAAAGTAGTTGAACTTTCAAACAAATAGATGAATCTTCATGCAATATTTTTTTAATAAAGTAGTTCAACTTTGAACACACTTTTAATTTCTAAAAAAGCAAATATTTATTTTTAACCGAAATTGAACAGTCGATTTTTGTTCTAAAAACCACTCACCTTTAACTAAAATATATACATTTTAAGCTTTGCGAAAAATAAATTGATTTTTTGTACAAAAAAAGAAATGTTTACTAAAATAGTGAAATTTTTAACCCAATGGTAGAATTTCTAACCAAAAGAGATTATTTTCAAACCAAAAATATGGTAGTGAACTTTCCGATTAAAAAGAATTAACTTTCAGTTAAGAAATAGTTCGATTTTCTTATTGGATTCTATTAATTGAGTGTCATACGCGTACAAAAATGTTTTATAGCCTATTAAAACATTAATTAGGTCCTTTTCTCTGCTTCTTATCCATATCTTTGAACTGCGCTTGCGAAGCGCCGGCAACCCGATTAGTTACTGTTAGCACGCACATTTTAAATTAAGTAAGGGTTCAAATCTAATATTTATAATAAATAATGATTTGGAAATATATCCAGACTAATTTATTTATTTTCTCATAATTATTTATAACAAATATTAAATTTAAATATATATAATATTCAAAATCAGCGCACCAACAATAAGCAATTCAGGCTCACCGGCGCAACGCAAGCGCAGTTCAAAAGTTCCCAAAATTGAGAGCACTGCTGCGTATTTAGTTACTTTAAGTTATTTGTCCAGAGAAAAAAAGCTTCATGAATCTTTGTTTTTCTTATAGTGGTGTATGCAATGCATAATATTGAAGGAGACCAGTATTTTCCACGTGTTAATTCTATTCGTGAAGGATGTTACGTTACTATGTATGTTGTAAGGAAAGGCGCCTTTCACGGATTTCTTTATCGTCCGCCTCCTGGTCGAGCTCTGCCTGAGGTACCAAATCGCTTTTACGTAATATTGCCGAGTAACAAGAAGTTTATTGCAGATCTCCAACCTCTCCGTATTGAGGATAATGAACGTTTAAGGGATAGTCGCTATTTTATAGACACAGGGAAACACTTTATCTTATCTGGTGTGTTCTTTAGTGCCAAAAACGAAAATGAGGCTCGCGCTATGGTTATACTAAATTTTCCTGAGTATGGATCTTTAAATATTAAACTTCATGCAGGAGTACATTACCTTGAGCGCGAATTTCCGAAGTGGGCAGATAATAATTATAATCTTCGACATATGGAGAATCGTCAACTTATTGCGAGTAGTCTACATAATTATGTTAATTCTGGTGCTTCGGGTACAGGGCCATCGCACGGCTCCTCAGATAATTAAAATGAGTAGATCGACAGATTCTACATCAAACTTTCTTAAGCTTCCAAAAATTGAAGGAATATAAACTTTCAAGAATTGCAAAGAATTTAATTTTTGGGAATTCCAGTAATTTTGAATCAATTAAAAAAAAATCAATACAGAATTTTAAGATTTTTTAAGAAATTATCAAAATTTGTATATTTATTCGAATTTTAATCAATGAAAAAATTTTTCAAAAATTTATCAAAATTTCAGAGTTTTTAGTATGACCAAAGCTTGAAAAAATTTGGATAACTTATGCAAAAATGTTTTCAAATTATGAAGATTCTCAAGCATCTTCAAATTACATAAATTTTAAGATGTTTAAAAATTTAAATACGTGACAATTAGGGAGACGAGTCATTCTGCGCGTGATATCTCGGAGGGTTTTCTTGTTTTTAATTGACATCCTATACAGTAGTAAATCCATATATTCGTATATCCTAGCTGTTTGATATGTTCATTGAGAAAAATAAAAAAGTGTTAATAATCAGGTTCATATTTTTTATTATGTTCATGTAACGTTTGGTTTTTATATTTAAGAAGATCCCGAAAAGTATTATATAATTATTTTAAAAAATACAAAGATATAAAATAGAAAAGAAAAAAGTTTTATGCAGTGTGTCCAAAAAGTCCAGGGACAGCCAAATAAATCCTTAGGTACAATTTTTTGTTGGAAGGTTGACGTTATTCTAGAAGTAACATTTAACGAGGAATCCAGTGGACACCTTATTTTTGACCTTGACATGAACTTCTTGGTCGTATCAAGGTCACTCCTTATTTTTTAATAAAGACAACTCTGTTTGACAATGGATATCGAAAGAAGGCAAAATTTTACATTAAAAAGTATACTCAGGTCATAGGTAATGTTTGGCCTTGATGGGCATATCAAGGTCATTTGAAATTAAATATGGTCTAAATAATTTTTCGCAAGCTAGCTTATGAAAATCATCCTAACCTCCTTACTTACTTAAACAATGTGCATTAGATAGTGAAGATGAAGTGGCTTGGTCCATGGCTATCAAGGTCATATCAAGGTCATCCTTTTTTTAAAATTAAAACGACTCTTTTTGACTGCGGAAATCTAAAGAACGGAATATTTTACATAAAAAAGTGTAGTCACGGAGAAAAGTGTAGTCATGGTCAGTTGTGACCTGGATGGAGATCTCAAGGTCATTTACACTTTAATGTGGTCTGAATTATTTTTCGAAAGCTATCTTGTTAAAATCATCCTACCCCACTTACTTACTTAAACAATGTGCATTAGATATTGCATTTCTTGTTCAAGAAAATTGATTTGAAATTTGTCTTTGTTTAGATACTTTAAAATCATGGTAAGAATTACGATATCATTTTATTTAATCAATTTTATAATTTTTATAAGCAGGACATTAAAATACAACATTTCATTGATTGATTATTTTAATGATCAAACGTAAATTTGATTTACTATTGAATGTTATTATTGGTGTTTAGTAAGGCTCAATCCATACTTTAAATTCTCAAAATGCAAAATCTCGCAGCAATAGAAAGAATATCACTTCTCATGACGAGAGGCTGGGGTGCGGTAGCGCGACATTATAGGGCAGTAAGAGATCTGTTTATCCAAACATTTAGGGCTGGAAGCGTTATAATTTCAGCATCGACTGTTGAACGAACCTTTAGAAGATTCAATGATTTTTGCACTGTCGGAGAGCTACCTCGAAAAGACAGACTGAGGTCAGCTGTAAATGAGGAGAACTCATTGGACGTTTTATTATCATTTACTGATGATCCGCATAATTTCATTCACAGGGTAGCTCAAGAACTTAAAATAAGTAAATAGTCTGTTCATAATATACTGCAGAGAGCAAACTTTCATCCAATTAAAGTAATACTTATTGACAAGTTAAATGAAGATGATTTCGATCGTCGCGTTGAGTTTTCTGACAGTATGATGACATGTATAATTAGAAATCCCAATTTTCCATCCAATATTGTCTTCTCCGACGAGGCGACATTTTAACTTGATGGAACCTGAAACAGGCATAATTGTAAATATTGGGCAGATGCAAATTCTTATTAAGCACGAGAAGACAAATCGCATTATTCACAAAAACTCACCGTTTGGGCTGGCTTATTCAGTAATATAATAATAGGAACATTTTTATCGATGATAATTTAAATGCTCCAAATTATACAGCCATGCTTATGAATCAAATAGTCCCTGCAATGAGAGCGATTGCTGGAGATAACTTTGATGAGACATGGTTTTAGCAAGAGAGTGCAGGTCCCCATTACGCAGTAGATATTCGCGCTTACTTAGATACAGTATTTTCTAATCAGTGGATAGGACGGAGAGGCACAATTGAATGGCCAGCTAGATCTCCTGATTTAACACCCCCTTATTACTTTTAGTAGGGCTATATCAAGGATCAGCTGTACAAAACAAAACCTGAAAACTTAGCAGAATTGCAGCAAAGCATAATAGACGAATCAACTCTCATTTCAACTAAAATAATTGTTAATGCTGTAAATGCTTCTACCACCGTTTAACCTACTATCAAGAAGTAAACGGAGAAGAGTTCGAGCACTTACGTTTTGAATACTGAACATCTCATTCTCTATTATAGATCGTGAGAGGCAAGGGGACTCACGCTAATCAAGCATCCCAAAGGGATCAGAATGTACTACGTCCATGTTGCTGTTCCTGGGTAAGGCTGAAAGTAAGTCTAGCATTCTAAGAGAAAATGATAGTGAGGTAGTGGATGATCCAAAAGCTACCTTGCAAAAAAGACCAGACCTAAAGTTTAAATGACGTTAAGATTACCTGTAGGGTACTCCTAACCTGGACATGCACATTGTTCAAGCAAGCAATTAGGTAAGTGAGGTAAGAAGAGATTTTCCACAAGCTTACTTGCGAAAAAGATTAAGACCATATTGAAGTTTGAATGACCTTGAAACTTCTATCAAGGCTACACTTAACCTATGACCTAACTACACTTTTCAACATAAAATGTTCTGCTTTTTCGATTTCCAATGTCAGAAATGGGCCATTTCAATCTTAAAAAACAACGGTAACCTTGAAAAAACCATAAAGTAGAAGGTATTCTAGTACAAATCTTTTAGTAGCTTAGTGGTAAATGCACCCTACCGGCAATCGGAACACCTGCAGTTCGATTTCCAGCGGAGCGAAGAAGACGATATTTTTTTGAAAAATTTAAATTTGAAAAATGTATAATTCATAGATTCATCTAGTCTGAAAATACGTTATAAATTTCTGTTATTTGTGGAGTTAATTTAGATCGATGTTGTTGATTTCTCTTTTCACAGTTGGTGAAAGATATCTTTACTGATCGATTGTTACCATCTCATGTGATAAAATTGATTCCTTATCAATTTGATTTACATATAACGTAACAGCTTGCTAAGAACAGCGTGTATTTATGCAAAAATATTCCTCTATCGATCGCTCAAGTAGCTTAGTTGTAAAATCATCTGACCAAAAATTGAATGACCATTGTTTCGATTTACAGTGAAGCGAAGATTATTTTACGGATAGTCTTTTATAATTTGAAAGTTTTCATTTTGAAATACGTGAGTTGAATGACTGATTCAGTGGTACTTTTCTATCCACATCATTTAGAACATTAACACCTATTCGGAGTACATTCTTTTCAACTGTACGTGCACCTCGTGCTAATATGGGCAACGCACGTCCAAAAAGCCCACCTTTGAAGCTTCCGATTCGATTACCTCTCTGATAAGTCGATCCGACATAAGCTTTTGATATTCCCCCTCTACCGACTTTGGGTATGTACTAATCTACGTAATAAATCATTATTCTCAATGAATCATATAATTTTTCTTCTTATTTTTCCCCTTCTCTAATCGACTTTGTTTTATTAAAAGTGTCACTGTCAAAGTGACAAACTTGAATAGTATAGGGAGTCCAGCATGATCTCCTATATATATTTCTATTGTGCGAAATTGAGTATGAAGAAGAGTACTGAAATTCGGAGAAGAAAACTGTGTAATTTGTGTGGATGCAAAAATGTAGTTTCGTGTGTCAACAGGAATAATACGTAAAAGTGGTGTTTGTACATCGCCTGTAATATGAGGTTCACAAATATCGCATTAAACAAACATTTTCTCAGGTAAACCACAAGCCGAACTTGAAGAGTGATTAGCATAATGAGAATTATCTGTTATTAATTGTTGTGGTGCAATACCAAGTATACGAGATACTTTTTCACTTATTGCAAGAAAATGAGGACCTTTTTTCTCACAATCGTCTTGACAAAATTTTTGTACTTTGACATAACAATCTTTGTCTTTTTGGAAAATGAAGCTCACGCGTTCTCGAGCAATCGGGGTCTGATTTATCGCTCGGACGAGATCGTTTACCTGTGGGTACACACCAGGTCGAAACTTGGAGACAATGGGCCTCAACCATTTACCGGTCAACATGTCTTCTATGTATTTATCTCTAATAGCATTGTCATTAAGCTCAGATAACTCATAATTTTCTTCATTTTTCTCGCCAAACATACTACTACTAGTACTACTATTTGACACATTTGTCATTAGAGCTATGAGATTTCCCATTCGATCAGCCATATTGTGTCTTACATAAAGAAATGTTCTCGGAAATTCAATTTCTGTAAGACCAACATCCCAATGACATATACATACTGCTATTGCTCGGTAAAATTAAGTGAAATTATTCGTTATTCATTGTAAGTTTTTTAGATCTGTGGCAAGTATCGAGGAATCAAATTTATCAGAATATCCGATCCACTTGACAAGTAATTTTTTTAAAGAATCTTTCCCCTTACTACGTATCACTCGTTCCATTATAAATTCGGTCTCCTTGATATCAATATCTTCCTTCACACCCGATAGTTCGCTCTCGTAAAAACCTCCGTCTATATCCTCAGCAGCCAGATCTTGTAATTCATAAATGTATGGGTCGTTCTAAGGCCCTTTACTACTCGCTTTATCTTAAAAATCTATTTTGTCCATCCAGCTTCATAACCTTTCACAAAGACGCCTTTCTCTCTACTGATTCGAAAGTAACCGGAAACCTTATATTTAGGCTTTTTACCATGCAAGACTTTTCTACCATACTTTCTTAGAATATTTAATCGAGCGTGTGCTACATTTTCCAAAGTTACCTCTGGTGGTCGCATTCCTATACTAGGATGTCGTGCATTATTTTATCTCTTTACAACAGTGTTGGCAATTTGCTAAACATCTCTTCGTCGCATAATGTACAGAAAACGCCCTTAAAATACCCAAGATTAATTTCACTAAAAATCTGATTTGACAGAAAAAATCTATTGTACGAAATACTCTATTATTCAAAAATATTTTTTAAATCTTAAATACCGTCAAACAAGACTATTGACATTAAACTTCTGTTGATTCTCCTTCATCCTTCTCGAGCTAGTAAGAAAAAAAATTTATCTTATAACAACTCCGCCAATTTTTAGTTGAGCATAATGACAATTTTTCGTACAATGTAGCTTGAATTTGTATTCGATGAGACTTTTGATATTTATCAATTAGGTTCAATGAATAGATTTCAAATTAATCATAAAAAACTAGACCATTCACAAAATTGTTTTTTAAGACTATCACAACGAAGACATTTGTTTCAAATTAAAAATAACTAGTAAAATTGAAAAAACAAAACAAAACTTTATTTGTTAAAATCTTTTAAAAATCTTGATTCGAACTAAAATTAGATTCTGAGATCTGAGATTGAGAAAATAAGTGTCATCGAATTTTTTTAAAGGTATATACCTAACTTAAGTACAATTAATCCAAAATTTTAAAGAAAGTCCTAAGTAGTTTCTTAAAGTCTTCAGATGTGTTGAAAAATAATCCGTAAAATTCTTCTGGTAAAATTCTTCTGGCTTCTGGTTTTCGAAATCTCCAAATATTTATACTTTTTGTTCTTGTAATTTTCTACTTGTAATGTCTTGCTAAAAGTATGGAAACTTCAAATATTTATCTATGAAGTCTAGTTTTCAATTTTAAATGATAAACTAAAAAGACTTTCAGAAATTTGTATCGAGGGTTTTGACAGATCATAAAAAGGCTGTAAAGTCGCTTACAGAAGGATTTTTAAATTATGTGAAAATCAATGAATAGACATAGGATTTTTGAAATTCTAAAGAAATACGAAAAAATTATTTTTTTAACATCTGATGAACCTTTAATAGCAATTCTTAGTAGGCGCAGATTTTAACAATCATTTAAGCTGAACTTCATACAATTTCCAGCGCGGTTGTTTTAACAATGGTTAAAATCCTGGTGGTTTTTAAGGTTTTTATTAGTTTACAAAAACATTTATTCGTGTTCATTGAAACTAAAAAAATGTACAACTTCATTAACGATACTTTATTTCGAATAGATTTTCTTAGTTCATATTTACTTTTGTTCAATTAAATTATTTGAAAAATCAAAGAATTTTATTTTCAAATATAATGCGTTCCCAAATTTGGACAAGATTTTCATATAATTATTTCACATAATTTTTATCTGCCTGAATATGAACAAATATAATTAAGCATTGCTTCCCATCTTTCCAAACCAGTATTTTTAACCTGATTATTTTTGTTGTGTTGGATCAGTAATCTCTGTTAAAGCGTATGATAAATGATAAGAAAATTCATAATGTTTTTAGGTGTATATTTTTATTTCAAAAATTGTAGATTAGGTTTCTGTAAGAGTCGATAACATTTAATAGACGAATACAAAAATTCCAAATAATATTTCAATTATTTAAAATACAAAATTAACTGTTAATTATTATTATTATTTGCGAAAATTAATAATAAATATCCGCAAAATTGAAATCTAGAATTAAATGGTTATCTTTCATAAAATACAATCACATAAAATATTTTAAATATTTAAAATACTGGCAAGGATGAAGAAAAACATTTAAAATTAATTTCTAGTTTAACATTTTTAATAAAAAATAATAAATATCCTCCGATTACGGCAATTTTTAGGTATTATTTTAAAAAAGGATTGCTCCGAATATAATATTTCCAAAAATTTCAACTTATAACAACCATTACTTAAAATGTGGCAAGTCTATATTTTAAATCAATTTTGAACTTGGATTCCCTTAATTTTCAATGTTAGCTTCTTTACAGTTTTCTATATTTTAAATAATATAAGAATTTATTTTTTTTCTAAATTTAAGGTCTTACAAGGTCAAAACTAATCATTTTTTTTGTTCTCTTGTTGAAATTCGACATTATTCGTTCCCGTACTTGGATTGTTTTGATTCCTCTAGAACAAAACGAAGGGCCTATGACAGAGCCACCGGCTGCGTCCTCCGGTTGCGGATAGAGGGTTACTATACCAAGGGCTTCTGCTGAATATGATTATAAAAATTGATAGGCAGTCACGGAAAATTGTCCAGGGGTGGTCCCGAAGGAATTAACTCCCAAGCGGAGGTGTGAAAACCGTGCCGAAAGCTGAATGGCACCTGGGTGAGGTGTCTAGAACGGTGACTCTGGGATACAGGGCGACCTCTCAGAGTAAGCAGCCTTATCCTTGCATGCAGGGCTCTACAAGGATGGACTAACACCTTTCCCTAGCTTCTCGTGGGAACAACAAAGACAACACCAAACATAGTTGTAGTAAGTGCGGTTCAAAACAACAGAACGCGCAGGGCTCCCGACAATGGGTCGGCCAACAATGCCGACCAATCTAGAGCTGGGTGAGCCAATGAAAATGGATTCAATGCGATGAATCGGCGGAATCTCGCGACCTTTGGGTGGACGGAGCAACTGAATCACGACTTGCTAGAGTGCTACGATGCGAGTGTGGCCCGTGAACGGGGTTACATGGTATGGCTGCATGCTCTGTGTTGCGAGAAACACCCGGAGCTATCGCACTTTTCGCAGCAACGCCTGCGAAACCATGCTGAACTACTCCGTAAAGGGGCTATGTAAGCGGAACGCCTACTCTACCACAGCTAGAACAAGCCGGCAATAGAAAAAGAGAGATGACACTAAGACCAACCGGGGATAGCCATGCGATAGAGGAAGAGCGATGCTTTATGACCCGGAGAAACATCAACACCCAGGTCTTTGTCAAGCCTACAGATCTGGCTGAAACGGATGACGAGCTTTATGGACATTTTCCCGAAGAATCCGACGTTGAACTATCAATTGTTGTGTGCATAATGCAGCGAGAGCTTTGGCCGATGCGAACCGTAAAACAAAACCAACGGTTGATCATAAGACCAAAAGACGAATGCATTAACTTGCCATAAAGATAGGCTGGGCAAGACAGTACGCGTCCCACATTCAGTGTGTGATTGACTACATAACATCTGGCAGGAATTTTACCGTTAAGGTTCGAAAGTTCACGGGCGAACTCCTGATCCGTTATCACACACTTGACAACTCAAAGCCACTGTCCATCAGGCAGCATATTATTGAGAGAATACGGATACTACCTGACACTAAGAGAAGTCTAGAGCGGGGGGAGAGACAGGTCAGAGAAAATCAACAGTTTCTCTTGACCCATCTCGACTCTCCCAAAACCCTTCAGTTACTGTCAACCACTCACCCAAACCAAAGAAGGTCGAAATTTCCTTTAACCCATTAGCATTTGGCCCGTATTTACATCACATATATAAAGTCGAAAGAGCCAATTCCGGAATGGTTAATGGAAGGGCGCACAGTAATCCTGCCGAAAATGGACAACTTAGCTGACCCGAAGAAATACAGGCCAATTACTGGTCTCATCACATTATATAAGATATTAACAACTATCCTAAATGATAAGATTGTCCGGGCAATCGGACCTGTGTGACAAGAAATCTATACACAAAGTGGCTCAAAGAAAGGCGTAGCAGGATGTCGGAAGAATCTTGCTCATCGATAGATGTGTCTGCAAAGATGCAGCATCCTGACAGCGTGACCTATCGATAACGTGGATTGATCATCGGAAAGCTTTCGATTCGACCTCCCATAGACTTATCATTTATCTTTTGGAAAGCTTAGAGGTCCATTCCCAAGCCATGAGGTGCATAGAGAGATTGATGCCGCTTTGGAAAACCAGATTTATCATCTCATCTGGAAAAAATCGTGTAACAACTTCCAAGGTCATTTGAAAAGAGGAAACTTAATGGCATCCCTGAAGGCCCTGAGCTCGTCGATAGAAGCGCTATACGACACCTTTGCGCTGGAGAGACTTATGCATATCTGGGCGTGCCACAGAGCCACATTCCGAATGTGACATCTATAAATAATACTCTTCGAAGCAAATGCATGTGTGTCATCTGGCAGATTTGGTCTTCCCTATTGTCGGCGAGAAACAAAGTATCTGCAACGAGCATTCTTGCCGTCCCGGTAGTACTCTATTCATTTGAAGTGGTTGCATAGACGAAGAACGAGCTCAGATCCCTTGATATCGGGCCATGAAAAATTATGCACATAAACAAAAGCATGCATTTTAAGTCTTCTGTTCCGCGACTCTATATCTCGCGCCGTCAAGGTGGTCGCGGAATATTGAATCTTGAATGTCTTTGCAACAAGATTATTCTGGGTAAAGCACATAGAGGCGCAAATAGAAGAGATCGTCTTTTTAACATGGTCAGAGAGCACAAAGAAATGGACAAACGAGCGATTTTGTACAAAACAGCGGATGAGGCTGCTGAAACACTCGGACTTAATCTCAGTATTAGGGGTAAACAAAATGCATCAAATCTTATCTATCTCGAGTACTCACTCCTGAAAGCCCGGATTAAGAAACCATAGGCGAAAAACTTCCGTGAACAGCTACTTGATAAGAGGATAAACAACACCTTCCACAGAAATGTGGAGGTCAGTCAAGGTCGTGTGAACTATCTTTTACTTTCCTTAAATGACCCGGATTGAAGTCTGGCACGGAGGGTTTTATTTTGACATGTCCAGATAGTGTATTTTTGCCTTAAAATACCGTCATCAGATTTTGAGCCAAGACATTCCCGATGATAGCTGCAGGGCGTGCCAAGCATACCCGATCATCTAGCATACATACTAGTTAGTTGTCCAACTCATGCGGGAACGACCTACATCCAAAGTCACAATGCAGGACTAAGAGTGATTTATCTCTCTTTTTGTCTCTCTTTGGTCTTTGGTAATTATTATTTTGAAAAACATGCCAAAACGAATGTCCATTCTTGAGAAGTAATTATTAAGTAATACAAAAATCATTTTAGTTAGATCAAAGCTTATTCCGAATACTACTTTACAATGGAGTATCTAACCGTACGAGACAAAATTGAAATGGTTCTGGTGTTTGGAGAAGCTGGAAAAAATCTTGATAATGCTGTCAATCTCTACCCTCGGCGTTTTCCAAATAGAATTATGTTACGTACTTCATTTTATCGTACTATTACAAAATTTACTGCCGATTGAAGTGTTAAACCTAAGAAAAAGACCCGTACAACAACAGTCACTAGAGAAAATAATGAAATTGCTGTATTAGCTGCAGTGGCCAATAATCCTCACGTTAGCACACGAAAAATTGCTCTTGGAGTGAGTTCAAATACTCGCATTTCAATACATGAGCTCTTCCACATGGATTAAAAATTAAGACACGAGATCGTTTCAAAACGCAGTAACATTCCTCATTTCGCGATCATCTGCAATTTATTCCACTTTTTAAATTTAAGAAATAGGCTGGAACTGTTTCACTGCCCTAAAAGAACTTATTATTAACGTAAATAATGAAAGGTAAAATATAGTACAATACAAAATATGCGTGATTGCTTATCACTTTAAGGTATAAATGTGAAACATGTTTAAGAAGATTCATTAGTTGCACTGATATAAAAATTCTTCATTATAAGATTTTCACCATTTTAAGAAAATGAGGCGCGCTTTGGGTTATCCGTGTTTTATGATAGTGGTCTTTTTCAATTCTATTTGTAAGTATAATATCTATAATGTGAAACTGATTTTTATTTGCGGTATAACTATTTCTTATTCCAAATCATGAAAATTATGCAAATAACTATTATAAGAAGGGCATGTTTAAATTAGTTTATTTTTTAATTTAAATTTGAATTCACCTTAAGTGAAAATGTATTTAGTTTCAAATAATGACGTCTTTTTCGTTCCTTAAGTGAAACGAATACTTAATATTTCTGCTATTAAAATAAAGTACTGGAAAATATATGCATTTTTTGTAGATTTTATCGACCTGGCGCCTACTTGATCAGTGTATACAAACATAACGTATTTACTATTCTCTCTCCCAAATAAAAACTAATAATTATTTGTATATTTAATATATTTTACCTTGCGTGTTATCTTTTGATATTGTGAAAAATGATTTTAAAAACTGTTCGCAGAAGCAGGCCGACGCTTAAAGCCATATTCTAAACAAGAAGGCCAAATTTTTTTAATTTAAATAACTTTTTTTTAATATAACAAAATACATTTTTCATTTAAATACAATATTTGTTGCAACAACAAAACAGCGTGCGTTTTCCCTACATTTTCAGCATAAGTTAATAGTAATGTGGGGTATAATTTTCTAAAAAATTATATCTAAAAAAATATTATAAATTTAATTTTTTATATTAGGCAATGGAAAAATTTTAGGAAAAAATCATGAGGTCTTTTAAACAACTGATAACAAAAACTATTGGTTTGTTTTTAACAGTTCGCATATTTGAAGTAATAAAATTGGTTGCCGGATTTGACATTTAGCATGAAAGTAAGGTAGACGAAGTTCATAACAAGTTTATAAAAGAATGAGCTGAAACTATTGATCTATTATTAATATTAAATAATTAACTCATTAGCTTTTTAAATCGAAATTTAGTTACAATGGGTTTCCCAATAAAAAAAATATTCATAAATCTCTGTTTTTCTTACAGTGGTGGATGCAATGCACAGAATCGGAACACAGCAGTCTTTACAACGTGTTAATTCTATTAGGGAAGGATGCTATGTCACTATGTATGTTCTAGAGGAAGACGCCTTTCATGGATTTCTTTATCGGCCACCTCCTACCTGAGATGAACTACCTAACGTACCAAATCGCTTGTATGTACGATTGCCGGGTAACAGGAGGCTTATTGCATATCTCGAGCCTCTCCGTATTGAGAATAGTGAACGTTTAAGGGAGAGTCGCTACTTTATAGACACAGGAAAAACCTTTGTCTTATCCGATACATTCAGCGATGTCGCAAATACAAATGAGACACGCGTAATGTTAATACTGGATTATTATGTGTCTAAACCCGTGCATGTTACTCTTTATTCAGGAGTACATTTCCTTGAACGCTATTTTCCTAAATGGGCAGACAAGAATTATAATCTTCGACATGTGGAGAATCGTCAATTTATTGCGAGTAGCCGCTATACTATTAATCTTCAAGGTGATTATTTCTCAAATTTTAAAAATTAAATGAATGCCAAAAAATTCTAAAAATAAGAAATGGTTACTCTTTCAACAAAATTTTTTAATTTTTCCGAATTCTAAAAGTTGATCATTTTGAACAATTGTTGTAATTTAAACAAATTCAACAAATTCAAAGATTTTGAATACTATAAAATTTTTTATTTGAATTCCAAAAATTTCGAAGAAGTTCTAAATCCTTTTTTTTTAATTAAAAAGATTGTTAATATTTTCATAAATTTCAAAGTTTATCAAAGATTTTTAGGATTTAAATTTTTTAAGAATTCTCATTTTTTAAATATTTGAAAATTTTAAAAAATTAATTGTCAAAATTTTCAAGAATTAAAAAATGTTTGAAAGATTTCAAATAAAATAAACAAATAAATTCAAAAATACAAGAAATTTTCACAAATTATCAGAATTTCAAAAACTTTCAATATTAATCAGAATTTTAATCAATGCCTAAAATTTTTAAGAATTTCAAAATTTTTAAATTTGTAACAATTATGAAAATTTCAGAATTTTTAAGATCATAAAAGTTTCCAAGAATTTCAAAAATTGTTCAAATATTTTCTGAAATTCTTGGAATTTTGAAACCTCTTAAAATTACAAAGATGTTATCATTTTTGAAAATTACAAATAAATTGTCAAGATTTTAAAAATTATTGGCATTTACTTTTACTGGCTTTAGAACATTTAAAAAAATCGTCTTAATTGTGAAAATTTTGAAAGTAAAGTCAAACTAAGCGCCGTACGCCTACAAAAGACTCTTGCTGCGTATCTAGTTACTATGGGTTATTTTTCCAGTGAGCAACAGCTTCATGAATCTCTGTGTTTCTTTCAGTGCCGGATGCAATATACAGTTCTCGAGGAGACGGACATGGTGAACGCGATCATTATCATATTAAGGCTGGAAACTACGTTACTATGTATATTGTGGGTGTTGGTGCTTTTGCTGGACATCTATATTCTCCACCTAATCATCAGGATCAAATACGATATCAACTTTTTGTACGAGTGTCGGATCACATGACATTCTTCGCTGATATGAAACCACTCAAGATTATGGATGATGAACATTTAATGGAGAATCGCTATTTCATTCAAACAGGAAAAGCGTTTGTTGTATCCGACGACTTGGACTCGAAAGAGGGTCGCGTTATGTTACACGTGATAACATCTCATTATACCAAAGACGATCGTTACATTTATGGAGACATATGTTATTATGAAGGCCGTATTCCTCACTGGACATCAGAGACTTATATTCTACCTAGGAATGTTGGTTCAGGATCAAGGTCATCAAGCAAATCCACTGGATAATGAAAGTGAATGCAAATAAATATACTGTCAAATTATACAAGCAAATTTTCAATCTTTTTAAAAATTAAAAAAATTTCAAAGAACTTTAACATTCTTTAAAAAAAATAATGTTCAGAATTTAAGAAAATTTTTAATATTTCCAATCTTTTCTCAAGTACACAAAATTGTTTATTTTTAACAAATTTTGAAGATTTAAAAAATTTTTAAAACTATTGTAACTAAAAAAATTGAAAAAATTAAAGAATTTTACAAACCGGGAGTGGATTTACCGGGAGTGAATGTTGAGTTGAGCGCACGGAACAGTAGTGTCTCTTACGAATCAATCAGTTAATTTACAAGCTTTTGATATATAATTGAATATATTTTTCTTTATTTATGTTTAATAAAATACATTTTAACCAATCTGAGTTGAAACCCCCTGAATAATTCATACCATCCCTTTACAACAACCCTCACTCAAAAAAAGTTCTAGTTAAAGTTACTATACGCGTTCGGTTAAAAAGTTTCTAGTTATTCTAATCCGAAATTATGGTTAATATGACTAGAAAATTCTAGTTATGGAACTCTGGCTGACTCTTTCTGTTTAAAACTATTCTCGTCAATATTTCTCGTAACAGAAGTATTACGATCTTGTGTTGATTTCGAGAAATATATCTTTTATCTCATTTCATTTTTCTGGATGTGTCAGTTGACACTTGAACGTAAATGTCCAATTCTCGAACTATTGCGATTTGTTAATTGTATTGTCAGTTATATAAGTATAAATAATTATAGTGAACCGTAAATTAAGTTGTGTTAAATTGTATACAATAAATAAACAAAGTGAATGTTTGAGAATTTTGGCATTGACCAAGCGATCCGCATACAATTTTCGAGAAGCACAAACAAAATAGACATAAGGAATAGTTTCAGAAAAAGAAGGCATCAACAATGCGCTTCTGTTGCTTCGAGTTTTGTATCTATCAATACATCTTTATCGATATATCTATCGACAAAATTTCAGCTAAGCGGAACATAGTTGATGCACTTTGTTGTCGGAAACTTATGTTGGATTATTCTCTTTGTGGAAGTGTAAAATGTGGTCCATGCAATTTCAGAGAGGTTAGGAAGACTCCATAAAGATAGACGAGTATTGAAATTCAATGTTCGAAAATCGATTTCCACCAGAATACCTTTTTGAGCTTTCCAGAACTTCTGGTTAAGTTTACCGAAATATTTAGTTATTCTGACTAGAACGTTGTATTCTCAAGCTACCACAAAACTGTCCAGTAAAAATTTTTGGTAAAGCTTACCAGAATTTCTGGTACCATTTACGCGAATTTCTGGTAACACTAATTATAAAATTATCAGAACAAAAAAATTGAGCCCTGAAAGAACTCTGTACGATGATTTTGTGAAGGACAAATTTCATTTGAAGAGAAGTGTTCCGGACCGGAACAAATGATTATCTCGGAAAACAAATGATTTTTCCATCTAAAAGAAATTGAGAATATTTGAGACTTGAAAAGGTATAATTTCATCGAGTTGCATCGAAAAAAAATTATTTTTCAGGAAATGAAAAATAAAAACCGAAAAAAAAAAGAAAACAGGGTTTTTGCATTTTTCTCGGACATTTCGAGCTTATGTGAAAAAGTCACTGAAACAAAAGTTGTAGATTTTTTATAATCTATATGTTTTCTATAAAATACTTTTCTCTCTGACGTCAATTTTTGCCAAAAATCACAATAATACCATTTTCACCCCTTTAAAGCTCCCCCAAATCAACCCCGTCACACCCCTGCTCATGCATTTTTTTACGTTTATTATGAGCCACTTTGTCATTTCCAATCATGCAAGTGCTTTTAACAATTTTCTTTTTTTTTGCCTTAAAATAAGTTAATTCGCCTGGACTACTTGAATTTTTATAATTTTTAGGAATTTTGAACGGTTTAGGCAATTTCAGAAATTTTGATAATTTAATAAATTTGGAACATTATAGAAATTTTTATAATTTTAGAAATTTTCAACATTTTAGACATTTCAAACATCTTAAAAATTAAGGAAATTTTGAAAATATATGAAGGTTTAGATAATTGAAATATTTTCCAATTTTTTTAAAATCTTCGGTCCACAGTTTTCACGATGAAGGGGGTTATTTATTTAAAATGATTTTTACTTGTAAAAAGTAGAACCTTAGCCCCGCTTCATCACAATAAAAAAGGGCTGATATCATGAATCTTTTCGAAAAATTAGAATTTGCGAAAACGTTTCTTGTCAGATTGTCTGACTCATCATCCTATATTTAAGGAAGAAGCTGACCAAAGGAGATCAATACGACTTGAGAAGGCGCTGCACGAAATTATGGTACTAATGAATTTTTTATTCGATAGCTCACACAATTCCAATGTCTGAATGTCAAAAATGAGTTTCAAAACATTCTTAACACAGTGCTATTGTTGATTGTTTCTAATTTAGATCATTTTCAAATGAGGAAATGCCAATTTTGCTCTGTTCTAAACAGGGAATATATTTTTGCCAGATATTGGGAACTCTGAATGCCTAAAATGAAATTAAATTTCTAAAAAATTCTTTTGCGACTTTTTCATTTTTTTCACAGAGCAACTCTATATATAAACAAATAATATGACCAAATTGGCCATTTCAGATTCGTTAATTTTTATCTCAAGAAAATATACAGAAAGAAACTTACTATCAGCTCAAATCATTGCCTATGCATTTATAGAACAAAAATAATTCTAATAATATTTCGAACAAAAAATTAGAATAAGTTAACATTTGCTGTTTTTATAAAAAAGAGAGTTTTATTCACTGAAATTATCCGACGATAAACTAACAATGATTTTAAAACTAGGTAGCCAATTTCGTTTTAAAGTGAAAGAAAGGGATGTTTGACGGTGCATCTTTTATTCTCCTAAAGCCATTCAAAATTCTTAAAAATCTTCTTAATTTTCTGTTTTAAATCTTCTAAATTTAAAAATTCACCAATAATAAGAACCCCGACAATTTATAAGATAAAATTTTTTTAATTTCTTATAATATATAATTCCCGAATCTTCACAGACAGAAATTCTTTAAATAACAAAATAATAATTGAAATAATTTTATATAACGGACATATTTTTTATTTTATAATTTATTATATATTAAAACTAGTTGATTTCATTTGGCATGCCCTAATTTTATTATAATTTTTTGACAATGTTTTGAACTGATATTAAATATTCCTTCAAAATTGCTTCAATGTATCAAATTAATTAATTGGCGTATGAATAATGTGGTACACGATTCTAGATGGTAATAATTCTATTGCCACATGATAATTATTATGTTAATGAAGTAAAATATATCATTCTACAATAAAAAAAGAATTCGATCTTGACTCTGATCTCTGGGTTCTAGTATTGCTTTGTTTGACGTCAAACACAAAAAAAATTAATTACATTCTTATTGGAAGTCTATGTTCTGTTTACTCAAGAACTTTGCCGTAAAATTAAAAAATATTATTTAACTATCATAATGAAATGAAATTATTCCCCTAAAATATATTGTGACTGGTTCCCAGCATTTTCTATAGCATTTTATTTGTTGATTATATAATACAATTGACTGCCAAAAAAGTGCTATTTTGTTAATATTGAAACATTTTTGGGATTGTGCGAATAATTGTCATGTTTTCATATCTAGGGTAAAAATTAAATTCAAAAAATTAATTTTATAATAGAAATAATATGATAATCTGTTTTTCAATTTGAATCCTATATCATTTTAGAATAGTTCGAAAATCAAAGGACTTTTGCGTGTGAAATCAAATAGATCTTAAGTGGTCTTAACTTCATCGAGCGTGATTATGTAATATTATTATCTTACTCGACACAATGAAGGATTAAATATTGTGAAATTTGTAAATCGGCTAAGTCACCTCCAGAAACATGACGTATTTATAGGTTCTATTCCTTAAAAATTGAAAACAAAAATTATTTACATACTCAGTCTACTTTGCATTATTTTATCTACGTTAAAAAGAAACCTTTTATGCATGGAGATGGAGAAATTGTTTTTTAATTATAAGTATTTTTTTTAATATAGGAAAATAATATTATTCTTGTAACAACAAACTAAATATTTACTTATTTGTCTTTGTAGCCAAGGAAAGTCTTTAAATACAATAAATTGATCCTTGCCCGCATTGCAATGTTTCTTTGATGCTAAACATTTCTTTTTTGTATGGAAAAACCTTTTCTGAGTAGACATCAGATATTAATTTATTAACCCCCTTTTTTCTCTTTTTCTATTTAATTTCAACGATCGTCTTGGATACTATAAATTGACAGTTCTGACTATTTTCCCCATTTTCTCAAAAAGCTTAAACATAAATTTAATTTATTAGGTGGCGTGAACTGTAACATCTATGTGGAAATCGAAAGAGGTTTTTTTTTGCTAAAAATTAAAAAAAAAGAAAAATGAAACAAATTTCATTTTTAAACAAGAATGCTCGAAGATCTTCTAAGGGTCGAATTTTTTCACCACATGCCTCAAATTGAAGCATTTGAAAATCAATGCAGATTGAAAAATAAAATTGGATATGATATGGGATGATTTTCTTTGTTATTTTTGTAATTTTTTTTTTAATTAGAAAATTTGGTTCCAATCACCAATATTTTCATTTGTACCCTCCTAGTGACCAAATTAAGGGCAATTCATAATTTCATAACATGCCCCCAAATTTTAAATTTTTCAATGTTTCTTTAAAAGAGAGTTTTCACATAGTGTTTCTGGTCATTATTCATATTTCTGTGGTCTTCATGCTTTTCTTATGCAGCAGGTGGCGCCAGGTGTATTCCACCTGATGCGAAAATCGATTTCAGAAGGCCTTTGATGTCCCAGAATGTGCATACAACATCAAAATTTAAAAAATTGGGTATCTTTATGCAACCCACAATGCGAACCCCCCACTATCACGTCTAGAGCTTTTACTGAACTAGACGCGAAGAATAACTGGGGGTGGATTTTTTAGGATTTTAAAATATCATTCTAGTTTTGTGAAAATAACCTGGCGATTTCTCAAGGTGACGTTTGAGCCCATTTTCAATTGAAAAAGGTATTGTTTGTTTAACATACAGAATTTTTGAAATAATTTTGTGAAAAGTACTGGGGCTGGACTTTTGAGATTGTTGAATATTACTCGGGGGTTAGAAACATAATAGCGATGGATTCTTAAATCTTGTTATGGGGTTGGAAGCATATTTTGGACTTCTCTGGAGATGAATTTTCTCACCAATATCAGCTCAAAAATTTATTTTTTGTTTTACATGAAGCATCTTCGAAGAGTGCACGCGAAAATAGTACATGTAAAAACAACGTACAAACGTTAGCAAAGATGAAAAATTCCGACATTCAAAATTCAGTGGATCCACCGAAACTTTGATTTGCTTCTGACTGGGCAGCAAAGACGGTACGAACACAAATTTTGGGTATTGCAATAGTACAAATGGCGTACAAATCCATGCAGGAACAAATTTCGAAATTCGAACTTCATCATCTAAAGAGATATAAATTTAACGTTTACCAATGTTGATGTTTATTAAAAAATAAATTTTTGTATAATATAGGGAATTTTTTTATTGTCCGTGGTCACAAACTGAGAAAAAGGAAAATAATTCATGTTTTAAAAATCTATTTGTGGGAAGACTTCCTATTGGTTTGCTTTTTTGAGAAATGGCTGAAATGGAAGCTTTTCGCATTTCAATGTGCATTGAAAAATGAAAATGATTTAATTCATACGCAGGATTTTTTTTGTCAATGTATTCCTCCTAAAAGTGCCCTTTACTCTCTACAATTTACATTGTAATTAAATAGTTATGACGAAAAATTATTTTATAATTCAATGAAAAGTCTGTATGTATAAAAGCATTAAATTTTACAGAAAAAAATTGGTTTTCAAAATTGAAATGTTGAACAGGTAAAAATATTTATGAAAAGCTTTGATTTTTGCTGATAAAAATCTTCCTGGATGAGAAAGCAATTGATGAATACTTGAAATTGTGAAGCACTTCAAAGTATTGCAAATTCCATTTTAAAAATGAAAGGCCCTATTTCATTTGAAATCTTGTCCGCAGCTTAGAAGAAACCATCAGGTCCCTATAGAAAATATGATTTTTACAGTATATTTGCTATATCCAGACATTCATGAATTTGTTTATTATGAATTGACAAAATTAGCATGCATCAAGTAGATAATCCTTTTTTAGCAATTTATTTAATAAAACAGCCAGACAAAAAAAAGTGTGCGGATCTGGTAACAAGACACACGTATTCTTATGGATTTTGGGGCGCTGAATTCAAATTCAATATCAAAAATCACCCATCACGTCATGGTTGAGCCATAACCTCAAAAAATTATGAAAAATCATGCACTGAGGCAAATAAATTTCGAAATAATGCCAGTGATGCAAATTTTCACTTCAAAAACATGTCGACAACTGTGAAGGATCAACCCTTGCCTGATATCAACCTATTTAACATAACTTTAGCCAACAGAACCTAACCTCACCTAACCTGAATTAACAGAAATCTATTGAATTACACGTTCAATACACTCTGGAAGCATATTTTCCCAGTAGCAAATGTGTGCTACATCGAATGGGTCCACTCGAGCCTAACCTAGAAATAAATCTAACCTAGTCTAACCTAACCTAACTGAACCTCACGAAACACAATTAAACTGATTGTGTGGTCCCGCTGTGTTTGCGGTACCGTTTGAATCAACTTGGGCTTAACCTGCGAAGAGGCCAAACCTATCCTAACCTAAAAAAACCTGACCTAACCTAACCTAACTTCACGTTACACAATTAAACTCATTGTGTTGCCCCGTTGTGTTTGCGGTACCGTTTAATTCAGCTTCGGCTTAGCCTACATAGAGGTTCAACCTATCCTAACCTAACAAAACCTGACCTAACATAACCTAGCCGAATGAAATCCAACCATACGTGTAGCAATGTAAGAGTACGGTTTTCAGTCTTAAATGTGTGCTATATTTAATAGGTTAACTCAATCTTAACCTACAAATGAATCTAACTTAACAGAACCTAACGAAATTTTTCTTAACGCAACACAACTTAACTTGAGTGTTCCCGTTGTAACACAATAAAATTCATTTCATTGTACTACAGGTGGTTAACAATTTAGACGCACATTACTCATTTGAAGAAACTTAGAACTACAAGTAGAATTGACCCCATTTCAGTTAACCTGACAATCTTTGTATCAATTAAAATGTAGAACTGTAACTTAAGCATGCAAATGAATAAGAGTTTTATTCAAAAAAATTTTCTCTCTGCTTTTCTTAAACTTAAGGGATATATTTATACAATCTTTCGTGTTTACATTTTATCTTGCGTTAATCAAAATTTCGTTAGGTTCTGTTAAGTTAGATTCATTTGTAGGTTAACATCGAATTAACCTATTAAATATAGCACACATTTAAGACTGAGAACCGTACGCTTACATAGCTACACGTGTGGTTGAATTTCATTCGGCTAGGTTAGGCTAGGTCAGATTTTGTTAGGTTAGGATAAGTTAAGCCTCTATGTAGGTTAAGCCGAAGCTGAATGAAACGGTATCGCAAACACAACGGGACAACACAATGAGTTTAATTGTGTTACGTGAAGTTAGGTTAGGTTAGGTAAGGTTTTTTTAGGTTAGGATAGGTTTGGCCTCTTTGCAGGTTAAGCCCAAGCTGATTCAAACGGTACCGCACACAACGGGACAACACAATCAGTTTAATTGTGTTTCGTGAGGTTAAGTTAGGTTAGGTTAGGCTAGGTTAGATTTATTTCTAGGTTAGGCTCGAGTTGACCCATTCGATGTAGCACACATTTGCTACTGGGAAAATATGCTTCCAGAGTGTATTGGTTAGGTGAGGTCAGGTTCTGTTGAGTAAAGTTATGTTAAATAAGTTGATATCAGGCAAGGGTTGATCCTTCACAGTTGTCGACATGTTTTTGAAGTGAAAATTTTCATCACTGGCATTATTTTGAAATTTATTTGCCTCAGTGCATGATTTTTCATCATTTTTTTAAGTTATGGCTCAACCATGACGTGATGGGTGATTTTTAATGCCGAATTTGAATTCAGCGCCTCAAAATCCATAGGAATACGTGTGTCTTGTTACCAGATACGCACACTTTGTTTTTTTGTGTGTGGCTGTGTAATTAAATTGATAATACTTATAAAAATAAAAAAAAATTTTTTAAATAACAAAGACTAAGGCTAGTGTTTAATAAAAAAAAATAATTCTAAATTGCGAAGATATGGAGCTAGATGATACAAGTGATGACTTCATCTTCGTTTTTCTTATGAACTATTCTCGCCTTCTTGTTATCACTTATTTCATGTTTATTCACGACACACTTCTTGACACGAAATATTTTAACTTGAGTGAAAGAAACTAGATTGATAATCATTTGCGATTTTTAGTTTACGAAATTAACTTTAATTTTAAAATGAATAGTTTTCAATCATTTCTGTATATGTTTTCAGTTTGAAACGTGCATGTATATGAGGTTATGAGAGTTTTCATGATATGCTTTGAAAATATTTAAGATTAAGAATAAGAAATAAACAGAATTTTCTTTGAAATGATCTTTCGTCATTTCCCTGAATCCAGTCATTTTTTCAGAGATATACTACTGTAATTAGATTAATATATTCATTAGGCTTAATGTATTTTTATTTTTAACTATATAAAATATAAAACAAAATAAAGAGCGAATCAATTCTCACATTTTAGATTTATCTCCACATTAAACGCTCCCGGAGTTTAATGAAAATAAAATACTGCTTTTAAAATCCCAAATAATGTAATATTTTGAACTCAATTAAAATAATATAAGAAGGCCTTATCGAAAAATTACCAACATGACCTAGTCTGTTTCCATTTTTTAAATCTTCCCTTCTGATTCTTTGAACAAAGTTAGGAAAAATTAAAAATTTTTACAATCTTAAAATTATATTGGATTATAATGGAGTCTAATTTAATTATAAATATTTAAGGTTATGGCCTAGTGACTATTCAACACAATACTGTTTGAGATTTTCAAAATTGTGTATGGTTGTATATTTTCCTATTTTTCCCATAGAGCATTGTAATTATTGAACACATTGGATACAAAATTTTTAGATTGATCCAGAATTCTCGTGATATTTATTTAAATAACACGTTCGTTCCGCAACACTGCTCCGACCCAGGTTGCTGATCAATCTCTCTAGCAATTACCCCAAGTGGAGATCCACACAAAGTCGTCATAGAAGATTCCCCACTTGGGTCCATTAGCATCGAGGGTCTTTTGTTTCAGGCGCTATTCACACTACTGACACTCTTTTTATTATGTCCATATGTCCATATGTCCATATGTCCATGCATTTTTTCATGCAGGCTATCGTGTTTCTGAGGCTTCTTATGTCTCTTCTAACTAGGTTCTCATTCACACATTCTAACCATTCTTTCCGCAGTCTGCCTCTGGGCACACTGCAATTTACTTTACCTTTACAATAATACAAGAATCTAAATTTCAGTAGAAAAAGGCGGTTGACTTTAAAATGTAACCAAAATGATTTTTCGCCAGTCAAAAGTCAACTGATGATGATAACATGACTTTAAGTAACGTGCTTAGTTGAAGATCAACTGCTTTATGTATGCAAAATGTACGTAATAGGTTAATTTAAGATACAAAGACTGTTGACTTTCCGTCAACGCGTGCGCGTGAAATGAAACTTATAGGTTAATTTAAGTTAGCTGATTGTTGAAATTCATAAAGTATATGCGCTATCGTTCAGTTATTAGATAGACAAACGTTTATTTTTCGGCCTACTGGCCTTAAAAAATTGACTTGCTTACACTTCCATTTTTCTACAGAATTTGCTTACAACTACGTATTACAAAGTACTATCCATCCACACCTTATAACTAATCTGCTCGCTCCTATAAGCCTAACCTTCCTAGCTGCGCCTCGCCTCGCACGCATTTCGCTCCTTTCTCGCTATGCCTCGCATTACCAGCCTCTCTAGAAAGCCAGAACCTATTAAAATTCTCCATGCAACCGCACCTCATCCTCGCTATAAGTTCCTGACTTCCTTGCTCCCTTTCTTACACAAATATTGCACCCTATTTTTTGGCATAATTCACACATAGTTTCATTTATACCTTGACTCTCTTATTCTCTCCTCTCCTTCTGCCTTCTCTTTCTCTGTGCCATTCTTTTGAACCAATTCATATACCTTCCTTCCTCATGCATTCTGCTAACTTCATCCATCTGCAATCCATTCGTTCTAAAATACCTTCCCCTTTCCACCTCCATTTTTGCACCTCTACGTCTGTTTTTCTTCTCCCACCAACGCTCCCTAAGCAATTTACTTCCCGCCTCTTCCAAAAATTTCTCCTCATATTTAAACGCTCGACTCCCTGTTTTAATTCTTGAACTCGTTCTTGCTGTCTCCCTCCTGACAATATAATTCGGCGTATTCTTTGCCAACCCCAGTATCACTTTACATACCTCTCCTTTACTCTATTTACCTCCTCACCTACCTTCCAACCCCACACCACCAATTCGTAAAATAAGACACTCATCACTAGCGATTCAAACAATTTCATTCTCCTTTCAAAATCATCTGCGAACAATCATTTTCCCAGCCCCCACACCTGCCTCATCACCACATTTGCCCTTCTCACTCTCTATTTATATGACCATCCACTCCCCCATTTCTTTGAAACAGGAAGACTAGGTACACAAACTCTTTCACCTCCTGTACCGCTTTTCTCTTCCACTTCCACTCCCCTCCCCCATCTCTCCCACCTCCTTTTCTGAACACCATAACCTTCGACTTGTCTGCATTTAGGTCTAAGCTATTCTTGTCCAAGTAACATCTCAACCTCTTTAACATCTCTTTTAAAGCACCTTTGCTTTCGGTCAACAGCAATATGTCATCTGCATATGCGAGTTACCATATTCTGACTCCTCCTACCCTAACTCCTACCACTCCGGCCACTAGCATACTTTCCATATCCGCGATCATACCTCCCTTACCCTCTCGATTGGTTAATTCTCTATCCACCACGTGTTGCAAAACGTAAATACTTTCAAAAGTGCTCCTTCTCTCTCTAAAGCCCGTCTGCGTCTCCGGCAATATTCCTTTCCCCTCAACGTCCTTTCGCAGCCTATCTGCTAACACCATTGCGTATATTTTGTACGCAGTATTCATGAGCGTAATTCCTCTATGATTTTTCTGCCTCTCCCTATCCCCTTTCTTATACAGTGGTACGATCAACCCCTCTCTCCACCCTCTTGGGAATCCATCCCCCTTCATACTTTTTTCACTACCTTCTTCAGCCTCTGCTTTACCTCTTGTGTGCCAAACAGCCACGTTTCGTTCTCTACCCCGTCAATCCCTGCTGCCTTCGATTTTTTCAACTTCCCTATCTGCTTCTCTATCTCCTCGTCGTTCAGCTCCTTTTCATCTACCTCTCTGTTTCTTTTAATCGCCTCATCTCTCTTTTGAGTATCTGACCCCTGAAATGAATTCTTAAAAAATTTCCTCCATTCGTCGCTCCCTATCTTCTCACTTATCGCCACCCTAAGTTTCCTAAACCTATTAATTATCTTTCACACGTCCCCTTCTGTCTTTACACTTCTCAACTCCTCTTATAGTTTTTTTTCTTCTTCCTGCTCTTTCTTCTCACACATCGCCCTAAACTCCTTTCTGATTTCTACGTACTCCTTCCTTTTCGCGGTTCCTTCCTTTCACGTCCTGTACTTCTTTTACACCTTTCTCTTTATCATTTTACATTCCCTATCCTACCACGGTTTTATCATTCCTTTCTTCTTTTTTCTAAATAGCTTCTTATGTACACAACCTTTCACTTTCTCTTGTAGATCCTTCCATATCTCGTCCACGGACTCCCCCTAAAAGCTTACGTTGCCTAACTGTTCCTGATACTTCTCTATCGCCTCTCTCGTCCATGACATCCTCTCCCCTAACGACCCTTCTTCCCCGCAAGTGTCTCGCATTGAAATTTGGTAAACATTACTTCCGTCTCACAGAGCGCGCTTTTTTCAACGATCGAACGCTAAGCGATTGATATTAGGAAGAACTATGACACTCACTATTTCTGGCCAGCAATGATTTTGAAATAGGATCTCAATCATGTGCAATTATCTCAAATAAATATATCGACCTCTTCTCTCAACCGTCGAACGCTAAGCGTTCAGTATTACAAAGAACTGTGACAATTACACGTTCTGGGCAGCAATGATTTTGAAGTGAGGTCTTAATCATGTGCAGTTGTCTCAATCATATATACTGACCTGTCCTCGCAACGGTCGAACAGTAAGCGCTCAAAATTAAGAATCACTAATGACACTCACTGTTTCTGGGCTGGAAAGGTTTTAAAATAAGGTTATAATCATGTGCGATTGTCCTAATCATATATATAATTACTCTCCTTTGCATCCTTTCTCCACTTTGAGTGGAGAAAGGATGCAAAGTGAGCTTGGTTGGATTGGTGGTAATGCTAATTATATACATCCCCTGCTCCCACTAACTTACGAACGTAAAGCATTCAATATTTGACATTAAGCGTAGCACTCACAGTTTCAGCTCAGGCTGTTACAAGAAGAGGGCGATTATTATGAATGGCATTACCGTAGTTGATACTGACCTTAGTTTCTCACCTTTGCAGCCCTGAAACAGCGAATATCACAGCTGATTAAAAATATTAAGCGTTTAGCGTTAGGCTATAGCGAGAAGTGCGCTGTCTAAGACAATCGTTCACTGTTAGAAATTCCTATATTAGGTTTGATACACATCTATTAGAAGTTTTTTTTTAGATACGTATATTAAATTTAAGATACCACCAAATTTGAAAGTTCAAAAAGGCATCTGAAATTCAGCATGCATTTGTATTAAATTTATACACATATTTATTAAATTTCCAAAGAGTGTTTGAACTTTCAAATTGGGTGGCACTTAAATGTAGTATACGTATCTGAAAAAACGTTCATTACATGTGTATTAAACTTCATACAGGAATTTCTAGCAGTGCACTTCTGTATAGGATACAAGATAATATATTATAGATAATCCGAAATATTACAGTATATTAATTATCTAATTTGATAATACACTTCTTAGGTTATCTACATATGGCGTAGAACGAAGGAACCAGCCTGATAGCCAAAAATGAGTTTAGGAAAAATAGCGGATCAAAATAAACGCAAGACGAACAAGTAGCAAAGAAGGTCTCGTACTAAAAAGTACATAACACAATGGAGATTTTTTGATTTGATAAGGGGAAGAACTAAATTAATTAGTTTAACCAAATTAACTTACCTTTTCACTCAGACGGCCGACTGGCAACTCACTGTGAGCACTCATCAGCTGACAGGTTAGGACCGGCAGCGTTGCGCGACGCATGCGCTATCGCTTAGTTTAAATACAAATGGGTATTATTTCAGTATTGCGTTCATTTTAATTCACAAATGTATTAATTTTCAAATACACCTAATATATTAACGTTTATTAAAATTCATAACATTGTTAACAGTGTAATGTTTACAACATTCTAATGCGTCATACTGATTGTGTCGTCGTTTTTGCACTTAATGCTTTACGGATATATCTTATTCTCTGTTTTTGAGCACTTGACGCGGTATAGCGTTAAAAGTTTTAACCAAAAAGACTGAAAGACATTTTTGCATGCATACTGTGCGGGCTCCTGTATCATCAATAACTGTTAGATTAAATGCTTATTTTTTTATTATTCGTAAAAATAACATTCGAAATAGAAAATTACATTTTTTTAAAAAGACATAAAGCATCAACAATAAAGTTAATAGACAAAAGTCGTTCACCTATAAAGGATCAACAAACTTGATGATAATCATTTTTAGAAACGACGACTAGACTTTCTTCAAATCATGAAAAACAAGATTAAAAATATCAAAATTAAATTTTGCGAAAAACGAAATAAGAGACGAAAAATAGACTAAATTTGTTTATGCCAAAAAGATCTGCAAATTTATTACACAAGTTTTACGCAGGAATACATTAGAAACAAGAAATTAACTCTTTGGATAATCGACGCAAGTTACAATAACTTTATATTTAACAAAAAAATTATCATTTAAACAATCATATTTTACAAGTCATCGTTCCCCGAGTATTATCGAAGACAAATAAAATTTTCAACCTGTTGAAACTCCAATTTAAACATGAAGGGGATAAAAACAATGCTTAAATGGGACTTTTTACATTTTTAAACTTTTATTTGCATTGTGAAATATTTGAGGAACGATATACAAATTTATAAATATTCGGACAAAGCTTAAAAATTCAAAGTTACTTCACGACAATTGATTTGAAAATCGAAAGCTAATTTAATCTCCTAAATGAAGAATAAAATTAATGACATCTCCGAATTATATATATTAATAGCGAGGTTTTGAGGATTATAAGATGAAAATTTGGAAACCTGAGTAATGTTGAAAAATAAGAAAAGTAAGAAAATTTCGTTTTATATACTACTATCCTGAAACCCCTTTCTTTGTCTCGTTTATTTCTGTAGGACTCACATTTAAATATTGAAATAAACACATGCATTATAAAATAAAGTTTGCTACTACCTACTATTGCTTTCTTCGCTAGTGGCTGAAAAATTAGAAAAATAAGGAAATTTTGATTTTTTGTTTCATTGGCTTGGAAGATGGCTTAAATTAAATAATATTGCATAACTCTGCATATAAGAAATGATGTTTGCATCATTCAAGTGTAATTTTTTTGTCACCAGTTATGAGAACATTTTTAAAAATAGGTGAAATTTTATTTCTAATGCTACAAAGCTGACATTTTTTTTTTAGTTTGATTTTATTTGAAGAAGGCTTATATTAAAGCTTATGGTATGTAGCTACATATAAGGAATACAAATTTATCCCTTTAACCATAATTCAAGCTGTAATTTATTTTTGAATTACAAGTAAAGTTTTTAAATAAAATCATACGATTTCAGATAGAAATAATATTTTTTTAAACTGAACCGCTGTCATGATAAAAGTATTCACTATTAAAAAAGTTAATCTTTGGCGGCATGTTTGTTTTTTATAACCTAATAACCTAAAAATTGTTTGGTTTTCTGAAGTTATGTGCTCGAATCATATGCCGCGTGCTATATAGCCGCATTACCTTGTAGAAATTTCGTATCAAATATTATCTACTTTAAAGACTCATAAATTATTCTCTTAGGGGCCACTTAAATATTACGAAACTTGTTTTTCCTAATAATTTGTATTCAGAGAATTATTACGAAATCCTGTTTGTTCGCAAAACAATGCTCTAAACGCATGATGAAATTATTATTAGAGATGAAAATATAAGGACATTTTTTAAAAATGTATAACAATATAATTAATTAAACATATTCCTTCTGCATAATTTGAAAAGATCCTTGAGATACGGCTGAGACGAATCCAGATATGTCTTGGTTTTTTTACGGGAGCGTTAATTTTGTTCCAATCAATTTCCTAATTTTCAAATCTATATATATAGCAAAACTGAGGGTCATGATATTTAGGCATTATTCGATTGAGAAATTGAAGAGTAAGTCAGCGAAGCGTGATGAATACACTGGGCTTGAGTCCACTTGAGCTTATTTCTCAATATTTAAATTTTGAAACCATATTACAATTTTTAGCCAAAATAAAATGGATTTATAATCTTCTCTTCTATTAAAGGCATAATTCAGAGATCGCTAATACTCTAAAGATATGAATTTACCATTTTTGTTTACTTATCAAATCGACAGATGATTTTACTTGTAGCCACCATATTTTGAGATTTTATAATAAAAGTTTTAAATTTGGCAGAATGATGAATTATAGGAGAAATCTGAAAATGCATTTATGTATTCAAAAGAATGTTTACTTTTTAAACAAGTTTCAGGTTTATCCGTAATAAATCTATAATTAGAATGTGGAAATTTAAATCAAAAGTGAATTATATTTTATGGGTGAACGGTAAATCGAAGAAAAGTTTTGTTGTTGTTGCCATTTTACAGAATTATCATTCGTTATTGACTTTATATTTTATTAAATTATTTATTACTGCGAGCATAACATGTATGACTAATTAAATCCTCATTTAAAACTTAAGTTAATTAGCATCAATTTATTAAAAAACATATGTCTGGCTGTGTACACATTTATTCATAGAAATACATATTTTATAAAACCTTCTTATCAACCAAATTTCGAGTTCTTTTGATATTTTGGAAACTTGAATATTTTAACTTTAAAAAGACTCAACGCTGGACAACCAAAAATACAAATGTTGACGACTATAAACATTATCTTGCAAATACAATATTCCATCACCAGGTGTTGAATCCACTCCAGATGGTAGAATTCTTTTTATTTTCATTGAACAATCGGAAGGCTAAATGAATACCCCCTATAATAAGAGGAAAACAAGAAAGGAATTTATTTGGCAGATTAATTTAATGATAAACAAAATTATGTTACGAGAAAATATAAACATGAGAAGATCTTTAACGTCTAAGAAACCAATACAAGAACAAAATGTGAACGACGTTGTTTTCAACTCCGTCAGACGATTTTATTGAATTTTAACCCAGCGTTTTGGAAAAATACTGTTTCCATCATCAGGAGGACCAAATAAATAGATAGCATTAAAAATTTATTACTAATTGTCAATGTATTCTATTTATTTGGTTTCCCTGATGATAGAAACGATATGCTTCCCAAACGTGGGTTTAAATTCAATAAACTCGTCCGACAGAGTTAATAATCACATCGTTCTCATTTTATTGCTGAAGAAAATATAATCTTACGCAAATCTACTCAAAGCCGATAACAGTTATCTACCATTGGAAAAAATTGAAAGATAACAAAAGGTATCAGTAAAGCAGTACAAGAATTTAGGGTTTCCTATTCTTTTTCAGCGGTGGAAGCAAAAAAGGGATAATACCACCTATATTTTATTTTACGATTCCTATATAAATAGGTGACAACAAAATCTTCCAGCAAATAAGTCAAAAACCAAGAATAGAATTTTGGATTTTTCTTATTTCTTCATCGCTGATAATTAAAGCACGGTACAACAATATGAAATTTTTTCTATTTTTTAATAAATAAGCACTAACAAGAAGCTTTAATTTCAGCTGGTAGCAACAGTGAACTCTGAATGCCCAGAAATGGTCAAAATGAAACATTTTTAATAAACCAATTTCCATATTTTTGAAAATATTGATTTTACTCTGTTATGTATCATGAATTTAGAGAACTTTTCTGCGAACAAAAAGGATCTTGTAAACATTTTCTCAATACGAGTTGCCAAAAAAACATTCTTGAATACTTAAATATTCCCTGAAATAATAATTTATGACTCTTTAAGGTAGATAATATTTTGCACGAAATTTTTACAAGATTATGTGCCTGCATAGTACGTGACATATGATGCAAGCACATAATTTTAGAAAATAGAACAATGTTTAGATTATGATAATAGATGAGCGAGTTAAAAAAATCCATGCTGTTTGAGATAAAATTTTATGACAGTGGATATTTTCATCTTTACAGCAGTTCACTTTTTAAAATATTCTGTCTATCTGAAATCGTATGACTTTATTTAAAAACTTTGCTTTTAATTTGAAAATAATTCACAGCTTAAATGCACAGCTTCAATGCTTAAAGCAACTAATACAGAAATAAATACTATACAGTAGAAAAATTCGTCCTTTAATGTATATGTGCATATCAATATTTAAATGTGAGTCCTCCAGAAGCAAACGGAAGAAATGGAAGATTCTCCAACACAGTAGACTACAACACCAAATTTCCTTATTTTTCTAATTTTTTGACGTCTGAGAAGAAAAAATACGGTACGCAAATATCGAAAATTTCATTTTATAATGTAAAAAACTTCAAATTCAAACGTACTTTGAGGAAATCGAAAAATTTTTTAAGTATCATAATCCCATTACAAAAAAGTGCACTCGCAATATCAATATATGTGATTCATAGACAAATTCTTTTATTTAATTTGTAATTTACAAGGTTAAATTTGCATTCGATTCTTCTTTAAATTATTGTAGAATATCTTGAAATTTTCAAAAGTTTTCTACCATCTTTTTTATTCACAAGCAAAAATCGCTTTCATGAAAAATAAATTCTTCAAGAATAAAAGGTTATTTGCTTTGTTATTGAAATCTTTTTCCTAATTGTGGTTTGGAGGTACTTAAACGGTAGAACCTATATGTTATATATAGTTTTTAGAAAAATGGTGAAGAATTCAAATACAGTCCTCCTTTTTTTTTAATCAACATGAAATCTATTATGTACAAAAGGATTCCATACCTAAATATTTTTCTGACTATAACCATTTTTTAAGAATATGATCCGTTTTCGACTTTCCTTAAACACTTTTTTTCTGTTTTTCACTAAACTCTTTTTGCGATTTCTTTTATTCTTTTGTGATTAATTTGTAATATATTAAGATTATAATATGAGATCAATGTTTCCAAATTCAGTTTTAGGGATACTAAACGGTAAAATTAATTTCTTTATAAAGTTTTGAAAAGCAAATTTGTGAATAACTAAAACATAGCCATTCCGGGTTTTTCATAAACATCGATTCTATTATATAATGAGGTATTAGGCGATTATGATAAGTATTTATCAGTAATAGTTGCATACATACATAATTTTCTGCCTATATTACATACTGCATGAATGAAACTTATCAAAAACATCTATTTTGGATTTCAGTTATTTTATACATTATATTATTCTAAATGTTCTGCATAATGGAGTATAGTTGAAGATTAATTTGCTAAAAGCTCTGAAGCCTTTGAGGTGAAAATTCTTATCATGGAACTCGCGCTTCGTGCCTGACTGTTATGTTATCCTAAAAATAGGAACTTTCTATATATGATTTTTGATCTAATATCATGCGTCAACAACTATTTCAAGAAATGTTGTAGGTCCGTTTAAAAACCTCCAATTTCTCCCCAGAACATTTTTCCGTACCTTACATCGTTTAGTTCAAAATTTTAATTTGTGAGCTCTTTTTCATGTTGTATTGGATACATAAAACAAACTCGACGAGTAGTATCAAAAACGGTTAAAAACCCTTCTTTAGGACTCCTACAAGCTGATTATGTTTACTTATAATTTAAATTTTTTATTTTTTTACAGTATTTTTCATAAATAAAAGCGAAATAAAATGTCCTATCAAAAAAAATGTTTTAACCCATGAAACGCCACTGTATCAGCGAAGCAACGTTTATTATTTTTGATTTTCTTAATTTTCAGACAACGAGCATAGAATTCCGCAAAATCAATGTGCGTATCAGAACTAAGTCGACTGTTTCGCATCTCGTAAGGTGATTCTGAGTTGCAGGTTACTCAAAAGCAACCGAGAAAATTATAGAAACTCTTTTGCTAAAATCGATCAGGAAACTACTATACATTGTTTATGAATTTTTTCAGAATTTCTATTTAACAGGATCATTTAAGATTTTAATAAAATTCTCGTCGACTATGTTCCAAACTAATTAGTGCGTGATCTAGTGCACCTGAATCGTCAGCCCACCATCGGTAGTTATTTGGCTGTTGAAACAGTTTAAATTTAAATTAAGTTCATGTAGAATACGTGCCAAACTACATGGTTTGGGATCTGGTTCAACATGATCGTCGAGTCACCATTGGCAGTTATTCTGGTTGTTCCGAATTTCGTACCTGAAAACCGGTGTAGAAATTTGAAAAGGGGAAAAGGAGAATTCTGTAAAAAGTGCTTTAGATTGCTTGACATAAACTGGCTGATCAGTGCCAAATTGCAACGCTGGGTATGGAGTCTTTAGTCTGGCCATTCGACTTAAGCGCTTTGCGACGAACTCAGGATGCAATTTTTCGAACGAAAGTAGCGTTTGTAATGCGTTTGAAAATGATCTATTTTTATTACTGATTCAGACAACTAAATGCCATTTGATAATAGAAATGAAATTTCGCGTTTGAAGCACGATAACATGCAAGGTAAGTTACACCAGCCCCCCCCCCCTCTATTAATTTTTAAGTTTTCTATAGCCCACTGAATTTCACCCCAAATAATTAAAGTTACCCCCCCCCCATTTGAAAACTCAAAATTGAAATCGCAGGATCTTGAAGATCATAAAATGCGCTCATATGCGCCATAGGGAAAAATATTTGCGCCACAACGATAATTATCGTTGATATCAGCGATCAAAGTGGAGAGGGGGGTAGTGGTTGTCCAAATAAATAATAGAAGTATTTGAAACCCTGTACAAAAAGCCCCTTATAAAATTGTATAGTGCAATTTAGGTATTTTGAGATATCTACGGGCGACAGACCAGTAACGATTGGTAATGAGGGAGTTGATTATGGTTTTTTGGCAACTTCGAAAGTGTTGTATATGAGCGCATTTGAAATCCTATCCATGAGATCATTATAAATTTTTGTACTGCAATTTAATTTATTTGGAGACACCATCGAATGGTGGATCGTAACAAGTACTAGTCAGTGGGTTGATTATGGTTTTTTGTCAATTTTGAAAGTGACGCATAAGAGCGCATTTAAAACCCCATAGGAAAGTGACTTCATCAATGCGGATTGAAAACTTTTTATTTTGTTGGTCATCATTCGTAAGATTTTGTTACCTCCATATCGTGGGCAATATTCATGATTTTCGAAAAAAATTGTATGGCGCATATGAGCGCGTTTGAAGACGGATGAATCCATGTTCTTAACTTTATATTGCCCATCATTGTTGACTATTCAACATCTGCATTACATTGCCCCTCCCTCCATAATATGACATCTTTTTTAATTAGCTAGCTCCAAATTTTTTAGTGGTGGCGCCTTTAAGTGCATTTAAAGTTATGAAATATAGGTATGATACATTTGAAAAAATTTAATTAATTTAGAAAAATATCGCTAGCCACCCCCCCCCC
>NC_046659.1:74295225-74299230 GCF_010883055.1 Belonocnema kinseyi | reverse complement strand
CCCCCCCCCCCGCCATTTTGATCGCTAATAACTCGTTTATCAATGTGGCGCAAAATTTTTTCTTAATGGCGCATATGAGCGCATTTAAAGATCTTCAAGATCATGTGATTTGAATTTTGATTTCTCAAATGAGGGGGGGAGCGCCACGCTGCCCCCTCCCCGCGTAAGACCTGCTATAACTTCTACAGTTTTGTGGCGCAAAAATTTTAATCGGTGGCGCATTTTAGCGCATTTGGGGTGCAATTCAGTGGGCTATAGAAAACCAAAAAATTAAGAGAGAGGGCTGATGAAACTGACCATAACAAGCAATTATATGAGTGCTTTGGGCGTTGTCTATACGCTTAGCGCATCGCCCGAACGCTTAGCGCCTATTACGGGAAATATGTACCAACATCTAACTTTTAAATCGTAGTAGCGCAAAAACTGTTCATAATTTAAGTTTTTGTTATGATGTTTTTTTGATCAGGTGAGCATAAACTAACAAACATGAAAAAACTTTGAAACTTCCACCGGGACCTGTTTTACCATATATTTGGTGCGGGGTCCTTTTCAAAGTTTCTAAACTTTTTCAATTCAAAATTTATTTTTTTTTAATCCTCAAATTTTTAAAAGATATGATGTGTTCCAAATTTTTTGTCATTGGTATTAAGTATAGATTTTTAACATTTTAAAACTTTTCAGAATTTAATAAATTTATTTCAGAAATCTGAAGTCCCAATCTATCCCTGAAAAATAGAAATTCAGCCACACTATATTGGTACGAGAAATTACTGAAATCATGAATGTCTTCCAAAATTTGGATTTTTCGAGACAGTATTTAGTTTCGAAAAATAATCAAAAAATGACCAGAAGATTCCATCAAACAAAATTTCAATATTGTAGGGTTGTTGTACTGATCTCCGTGTTACCAAATCTCGTAGACTCACTGGGAAAATCGCTACTCCTATATGAAGTTATTTGAGTCTTAGGGAACGAATATACGATGACATACATTTATGATATTCAATTTGTATGAACCTAAGAGTTTAAATATAATGAAAATATAAATTTCACCAGGAAAGCTACGGATTTCAGAATTTTGAAATGAGCTTATTTCTGAATTATTGAAGTTATTAAATTTACAGATAATTCAAAGAGGAAAATTTGACTATTTAAAAAAACATTAGTGTTTACACACGCATTAAAGAGATTATTTTTATCTTGATTCAAGTGAGGAAAGTGTGCAAATAATTCTTATTTTTGCATTTTCGAGCAATAAAATAGTTATTTCATAATCCTTTCTTCTCATCATTTCAATAAATTTAATAATATTATCCAAACGCATTATTGTGAATACAAAAATGTCTTTGAACAAAATATTTCAAGATTTTACTACTTTGATTTCTTGCGCTTAAGGATTATACAATTCAAAGTTAAAAACATCTTAAATCGAAAAAATTTTTATTTGATAACTAGAAATGAACAAATTCATATTCCAATCATACTATTTAATCATATTATTACTACTACTTTATCATAAGTATTAAGAATAAGTAACGTGAAATGAAGGCGTTTATGATTTATTAATATCAATACTTTTGCAGTTTTCTTATTTTAAAATATTCAACTTATAAATGTTTTGTCAATTAATGAAAATTCAAATCCAAACGCTGTGTCTGATCCTCTGAAAAAATTAAGTAACCTAAAAAAGTGAATCTACTGCTTGGCATGGAAGAAATTTTTGTAAATAAAATTAAAGTAGGAATTATATTAAATTTAATCTAAAATTTTGGAAATTGGTCACATTTGAAGTACACACATTTATTCCTCAACAAAATAGATTATTTTTCAACCAAATAGTTGAATTATAAACTAAAAAATATGAATGAATCTAACAATGTAATAGATAAATTTATAGTTAGAAATTTTATGTCAAACAACAAGAAACGAATTTTCAGCCAAATAGCTGAAGGGTGTCAAGGCAGTGCATTGTAAGTGTTGAGAAAAAAATGTAAAAATGTGAAAATGTAAACATATTTAGAAAAAGGTTGTAATTATCGAGAAAAATATGCCGTTGCACACTAAAACTGATATTTTCTGGCTGAAAATTCAACTTTTTCACAAACAAATTGGTCTTTTTGACATTCTTGTTGACAGAACATATTTTTCTTGACCACATTTATTCGGGCTTAAAATTCAGCTATTGTGAAGAACATTCGTCTTGTTAGACTTATAGTTCAACTATTTTAGTAAAAAATGAGCTATTTGTTTCAGAATTTACTTTTTTCAATCCATATTTTTGGATTAAAACTTCAAGCTTTCGAGATTATTCACCTTTTGGTTTCAAAATTCATAAATTTAGTTGATTTTTCTTCTGTTCACCTAAAAATCTTGTTTGTTTGAAAATTTAACTCTGTAAATAGCAGTTCGCTTTTTTGTAAGAGTTCATCCCTTCAGCTGAAATGTGAACAAGCAATCTTTTTTTTTAAGAATACCTGAAAATTATCATTTTTGGAGGATATTTATTAATTTTATTGAAGTTGGTAAAGCAGTAATTAATTTTTAATATTTTTCTTTCTCTTCGCGAATATTTTTAATATTTTATGTGATTTTTTTTCGTTCAAAATCGACATCTAATTCTACATGTAAATTCTCTGATACATATTATTCATCATAATGAATAATTATAATTAATATTTAGTATTTTATGTTAAATTATTCTCTGATTTATCCCATTTTATCATAGAATATAATTTATCCAACAATAGAAAGGTAATTAAGTTCAAAAGACTTACTTGAAAAAATGGAAAAAAAATCTTGATTGAATTTAGTTATATATAGGCAGATAATAATTATGGCACAAATATCCAGACGAAAATCTTGTCAAATTTAGGAATTTTTAATATTTAAAAACAAAGATATTTGAATTTTAACATAATGCAATTGAATGGAACTTAAATATTAAGGAAAAAATTTATTGTGATTTGTTGTGTCAGGCACAATAAATCGCACAAAAAAATAAAGGGCAGTTTCAAAAACTAAAACAAATTTTCTATTTAGGCGTCCCACTACCTATGAGATCTATTTTTTTAATTTTTAACATAAAATTGTATTTACATATTCTTATTAAAAACTTTTTATTTCATATTAAGTTCTCAAAATCTCTTCGGAGTCTCTTCTGACGACATTTAAGCCTAAAGGAAAACTAGGTTTTTCGAGTAAGTTGAATTCTAAATGAACATTGGCCGCAACCAATCCATTTTTTCATGACACGTGACTATACAATAACTTCTTTCCATCTAAATGAAAGGGAATAAAGTTAGAAGAAAGACAATTAATAGAAAGATGGAGGATGATTGAAGATTCAAAATACAATAAATCTTATAAGATAATAAAAAAGGAACGAGCAACAAAGTATTTAAAAAAGGGATGGGAAGAGTGAAGGTGGACTAGAATAGCAAGATTTAGATTGGGAAAAGTTTGGCCGCGCCCAATCCATTGTACTCATGACGCTTCATTGTACAATAACTTCCAAGCACACTAGGTCCGAAAATGACATCTTTTGTAAAAAGTTAAGTTTCAAATAGGAATTAGTGTCCTCCCAACATTTACTAAGAGGGCACGTAAATATGTAGCATATAGCTGATCCACCGGATATACAACATGCATCCTTCTGGAGGCACTTAATTTCTACTAAATAGGAATTTTTCGCACCATAACGGTCACTGGTACGAGATGTTCTAAAAAAGTTGGTTGTTTACAGCTAATGTAAATTTAGAACTCAACTTTATCGGTGGAGGTATTTATTTGCCACCTGCTGCACTTGGAGGTTATTGTATAGTGATGAGTCTAGGCAAAAATTCGTTGGTTACCTCCAAGTTTCATTTAGAAATGAACTTTCCCGAGGAAGTCACCCTGGGGTAGCGCACAGTGGGGTGAAATCGGAAAACGAGGTTCAAAATGACATTTAGAACGCAATTATGCACCGATTTTAGAATTTTTTTTTTTGAAAAATTCACAACTAAA
>NC_046659.1:74290731-74295125 GCF_010883055.1 Belonocnema kinseyi | reverse complement strand
AACATGAATTTTTTATTAAAAAATTTTTAATTTAACTAAAAAAGATAATTTCGATACAAAAAAAGCTATATTGAAATTTTCAGCTTAAAAAATTAGTTTTTGGCAGAAAAGATTTCCACCAATTGGACCAATTGGAGCTTAAATAGAATCTTGAAATTTATAGATAAAAAATAATTTTTAAAGAAAGAAAGAGCAATTTTAAACAAGTTAAATACAACTACAAACGATTATTTTCTGACAAAATAGTGTAAATACCCAAAGAAAATGATGAATTTGCTAGTAACAAGAATTATTTTTTAACCAAAAAGACCAATTTTCATCGAAAGACATTAATTTTTTACCTCACAGTCGATTTTTCTACTCATAAAAGACAGCAAATTTTCAATAAAAATTGGAATAGCTCATTCTTTAAATCAAAAAAGAATTTTATGCGTAAAAAGCGAATTTTCAACAAAATATTTAAGATTTGATATAAAAAGTTGAATTTTTAATAAACAGTTTCTTTTTTATCTACAGTAGTTGAATTTTAAACTGAAAATATGAATTTTTACAAAAAGTAAATTTTCAAATAAATAGTTTGCGTTAGTATCAAATTGTAAATTCTGAAGCCACACAGACAAATTTTCTCCAGAACAGTTGAATTTTTCACCTGGTTATATGTTTTCAACGAAAAGTTATTTTGCGAGCAAGTAGTTGAAATTTGTACTTATATGATGAATTCTAAAAAAGTGAATCTTTGCAAAGTTGAATTAAACACAGAGAGAATAATTTTGAACAAAATATCAAAATCATCAATTAAAGCAAAACAATTTTGAACCAAACATTTGCATTTTTACCAAAAAGGATGAATTTTCGAGCAAGAAAATCCGTTTTCTACCAAAAGTAAAAAATTAATGAAAATAGCGTTACGTAATAAGTGAAAGCTTTCTCAATTCTATCAAAAAAGACATGGTTAAAAATATTTGGAAAAATTACGTGACATTGGCTAGGGTAGGGATTAAAAACCACTTTGATACGACTTTTTAAATGGGAGAGTGAAACGGTAAAAAATTGGGAAAAAAGTTTGATGTAATTCAGGGATGGCACCCAGGCTGTGAAAAAAGGGATCAGGAGGTATCCGCCAGATTAATCTCAGCTGTTTAATATTTGAATTAAAATAAAGGTTTATTGTCGTTCGTATGTATAAACCCGGAATAATTTAGACGATCCTTATATCATGGTAGCATTAAATCTCACTTTTAATTTCAAATATGTAAATCTTAAATTATCCCGATTTTTCTCATGAATTCGTAATATCCCGGTTCTGTAGGTCCAAGAGCGTAATCGCGGAATCGAATGACATCTCTGGTAGTCATTTGGTATTCTAGGTATCCAGAAAAGACGCCGCCTTGTGGTGTTATTATATACAGGTGTCTATCTGGTGGAAAATGAGGGTAGACATATGGTCTTCCCTCTTCGTTGAGAAAAGGTTCGAAAGATCTGACTAAAAATTTTTCGTCATATTGCTCAGTTTTTATACGTAGTCTAGCATTTTTTGGAAAACGTTCGGTATGATTGGCATCGATCTCTCTCATCGGTCTGAGAGTTGAAATGAATTGAGCTCTCCTTGATGTTCGAATAAAAGCCAAAAACGATTGTGGACCGCACCAATTTCCGGGCCTGGGTTGCATCCAGTAAGGTATTCTCTCGTACTCGAAGTCAGTGATAGATCCTTCATAAATCTCGTTATCGTGCATTTCCACCTCAAGTTGCATTGGATTAATTTCAAATCCAGCTGTACCTAATTTTGTAGAAAAAATTACATTTATACATTTTTCTACATTAATTCACTATAGCGTTATACAGGGTGTCCCAGATGAATTGTCATCCCTTGTGATGGCGGAGAGAAAAAAATTTTAATCGAAAAGTCCCAAAATATTTTGGGGTTCGTTGCGTATTTAGGGTACTATATGGCATTGAAATTTGTATTTAGGAGTACAATTAGTTGCAAATGTGATTACGAATGTGATTGTCTTTCTGAATGACATCGTCTGAAGTTTTATCGCACCGTAAAAGAACTTTGAAAGAAATAAATTATTTTATTTAAACATGTTTCAAATAAAATATTGGGTAACCGAAATTCGGCTTATGAAAGAAATGAAAATGTAAACTAGATTCTTTGAAATCTGGTGAGCGTAGCACAAATAATTTCAGTGAGTCTAGATAATTGTTACATTATTGCCAATAATCAGTGACCATCCTGATTAAAGTGGAAATCAAACAAATGTTTTGAAATCTCTGAATGCTTCTAAAAGCAGTAAATTATTTTTAATTATTTCCAAATTCATCAACTTTGGTCGACCGGCAACTTCTTCTGAATTAAGATACACTTGTTTTTTTTCTGATAAATTCTGTCGAGGTTTTTGAATTCCATTAAAATTTTTGGACTTCTTCTGAACTCTGTAGAATTCATGTTGAATTATTATAAATTCTTTAAAGTTTTTGCAACTCTATGGATTTCTTCGACCTCACATGTGATCCTTTGAATTCTTTTAAAGATTTCAAAAAATTCTCTTGAAATATTTGGGAAATAGCTTGATTTTTTTTTTAATTTTCTGAATTTTTCTCAAAACCAAAAATTATTTATATCTATTCTAAATTTAGCAACGTTGGACGACGGGTCAAGTGCTACTGGATTAGGATGCATGCTTTTTAAAATTAATTGAGAATACCTACATTAAATTAATTTGAATTCCTCTAAATCTTTTTAATTTAGGAGAATATATTGATTTATTTTTAACTTTCTGAATTCTCCTGAAAACATCGAATTTTTTTCAACCATTTCCAAACTCATCAACTTTGGTCGACGATGATTTAGTACTGAACTTCACTGGTTTCTTTAAATCTGTAGAACTCTGAGAAATCGAGAGAATTTCGCAGAATTCAAAAGAATTCAAGGAATTTATAATAACTTAACGCGAATTCTAAAGAATTTAGAAGAGTAAGACTTGAGGGAATTAAAAAAATTTGATTGAACTTTCTTTGTGCTACTTTTGTGGCTTTAATGGCACACTTCCTGATGCGTAACATAACTGGCACACTGGTTCCTTTTTGACACCAAGCGAAAAAAGTTTCCCACAAAGAGCCAATGTATTATTTTGAGTAGCTGAATTTTTTACACACCGTTGGATAGTAACTTTAAAGAATGATGTGAATTATTTAGTTTGAAATTTAGTTTAAATATAAAAATAGATGTTAGAATTGGAAGAATAGTAAAAAATGACATTTTTCGGGGATTTTGAGGGGATATTAGTCAGAGGTGACAGGGGCGTTTAAGTAGTAATTTTAAATAGATTTTCTTGAATTTTCTTGTCTTGGGTCTTTTTGACCTCAGTGTGCCATCGAAGGATTGAATTCTGAAGAATTCAAAGACTTAAAAAAACTAAAGGAATTTAGGGAATTCAAGAAATTCAGAGAATTTAAGCAGTTCAGGGAATGCAGGGAATTTAATAAAATCAGAGAATTCAAGGAATTTAATTAATTTAGGGAATTGAAGGAATTTGAAAAATCAGTGAATTTAAGGAATTCAAGGTACACATTAAATTCAATGATTTCAGAGGATTTCATTAATAAAGAGAATTCAAGGAATTAGGACAATTAATGGAATACGGAAAATTCAAGGATTGTGAACAGTTGGGTGAGTGAAATCTGTGAACGTGCGCAGTTGTACAGGTGTCATCTGTGCACGCGCATAGTTGGGAAAGTGACATCTGTGCATGGGCACAGTTATGAAGCTGACATCTGAGTTAATACCATATGTGAACGTCTAAATTTGTACGTGAAAAGTTTTCACATGGAAAACGATGCACGTGCTCATATAGTATTTGCGCAAATTTGCAAGTCGATAATGTTCACAGTTGTCACTTGCACAACTGTGCACGTGGACAGATGTTACTTGGGATACTGTGCACGTCGAAATTTAGACGTACACAGATGTGCTTCTGTGGTACTGGACGTGCACAGATGAACGAACACAGCTGTATGTCCGACTATCGATGTGAACAGTTGGGCTCGTGCAAAGTTGCTAGGTGAAAGTTACCCGTCGCCCAAAGATAACACATAAGGTAAAATGTATTAAATATGCAAATAATATTTTTTTATTTCGGGAAAGAGAATAGTAATTACTTTATGTTTGTTTTCATCCACGTGGAAAGTTGCCTCCGAAAGTACTCCACGGAAATGCTACGGAACTTCCAGTTAGAAATTCTATAGAAATTTCGTTGACATTCCGTCGAAATTCCACTAACTTTATGTCTTAACTTGCATAGTTAATTGTTATAAACAAATTGTATTAACAAATACTCGACATTAAGGGTTATTCGGCTTCAACGTATATTTTTGCTCTGAAATCGCTT
>NC_046659.1:74284949-74290631 GCF_010883055.1 Belonocnema kinseyi | reverse complement strand
TTGATATTTCTTGAAAGCTTTTGAAACCCATTGAAATTTGAATCTTTTAAAATACCCTATTTCTTTAATCGAGTAGTACCTCTTTAAATCTCTGAAAATTCTAAAAATGTATTATTATATTTTTTATTATTACATCATTCTTCAAATCTCTGAAATACTTGAAATCATTTGTAATTCTCATTAAAATATAATTAAATCCCTTGAAGTCCCGTAAAATTACATCAAATCTGATGATATTCCTTAAAATAAAATTTTGGAAGTTCTCCCAAACTATTTGAAACTTTTCAAAATCCTATGAAATCTATTGAAATTCCTTTAAAACCCTTTTGTAGTATTTATAAAATTTAAAAAATTTTTTAAATGGTGAAAAAACTGTGTTTTGATAACTAGACATATGTGAAGTCTTTATAACATTATTACAATCTTTTATTGCAAAATTAATAAGCTCTAATATTACACACTATAATTTTGAAAACAGATTTCCTATGAGGTTTAATCTTTATAAATATTACTGAACACCTACGCCCCCTAAAAAAACCCTGCCCCCCCTCGACCCAAAAGAACTGTTACACAATTTATGGATGGACCTCCATCTATCCTAATTTTTAAGGACAGAAGCTACAAGTCAATAATTATTTGAATCTATTTGGATTTTGAAGATTTCATACACGAAGAAAATCTTGATATCCCTGGGATATTTTATGCGCATGTTACAAATTATCCGGATGCTATCCCTATAATTTTCTGATTTCATTTGTAGGTCAAAGATTTCATGTCCCCAAGATATCCCAAATTAATGGCTGTCATAACGGGGGGACATCCTCAATATACATATAAAATCAGTACATTGATGGAATATCCACAGGTTATCTCAAAATCTATTCTCGGAATATTTCAGGTATTTTGAAATTTTCTATGTATATTGTTTGTAATTCAAACGAGAAAAAAGTCAACTGTTTAACATGTTTTTTTGTTTAAATTATAAAAAATGATTTGATATGAAGAGATCATGAAGCTGAAAAGATCTCCTTCCCAAAGAATTTGAGAAAATTACCTTCTGATCAACATTAAAAAATCGGGTATCTTTATGCAGCCCGCAATGCGAACCCCCCACTTTCATCCCTTGAGCTTTTAATGAAATAGTCGCGAAGAAGTGCTGGTGTGGATTTTTGGAATTTCTGAATATTACTCTGCAGTTAGTAGCATAATTTACAGTCTTCTGAGGGCGATTCTTGTGACTATTCGCGATTTGAAAATTCGAAAGTCAGTTTCCCAGGACCTGTTTCGTTAAGAGTAATAACAGTGGATTTTTAAATATTATTATGAGCTTGGAAGCACATTTTGGACTTTTATGTAGATAAATTCTGTGCATGAAACGAAATTTTGATTGGCTTCTAGCTGGGCAGCAAAGACGGTACAAACAAAATCTATGCAGACCAAAATTAGAAATTTGAACTCCGGGGATATTTTTTAGAACATTGGAAAAAATAAGAAAAATCGGGAATTTATGTTTTCTAATCAAATCTGTTGGAAGCTTTTCTCCTAGACCAGATATCTTCTGGCGAGATATAAATTTAACATTTTTCAATGTAGATGTTGGTTAAAAAGTAAATTGTAATATAATATAGACACTTTTTTTTGTCAGTGGTCACAAAATAAGAAAAAGGAAAATAATTCTTTTTTTTTATCTATATGTGGGAAGACATCCTATTGGTTTGCTTTTTTGAGAAATGGCTAAAATGGAAGATTTTTGCATTTCAATGTGCGTTGAAAAATAAAAATGATCTAATTCATATGCAGGATTTTTTTATCAATGTATTTCTCATAAAAGTGCCCCTTGCTCTCTATAATTTAATTTTTAATTTATTAGTTATGACGAAAAATTATTTTATAATTTTTTGAAAAGTCTTTATGTGTAAAAAGTATTAAATTTCGCATAGAAAAATGGTTTTCAAAATTGAATTGTTGAACAGAAAAAAATATTTATTAAAAGCTTTGATTTTTCAAACTCTCCTTCGAAAACTCTGTTTCGGCAATTTAATATATTAATTATTATAGAATTAATTTTCTAAGGCACAATTTTTACATTCTCATCCGAGAAAGTAATAGATTTGTTTAAAATTTCACAGCGTTATATAAATAATCAGGGGGGGGGGGGGGGGGGGGGGGGGGGGGGTAGTGGATCGATCACGGGAAAACCTGATTACCTGGGAATATATGTCCCGGGAAGACGCGGAAATGTTGACCTTGAAGTATCTTCTGTTTTTTGCAATAAAAATCTTCCTGGATGAAAAAGCAATTGGTAAATATTTTAAATTGTGAAGAACTTCAAAGTATTTCAAATTCCGTTTTAAAAATGAAAGGCTATATTTCCTTTGAAATCCTGTCCGCAGTTTAGAAGGAACCATCAGGTGCCTATAGAAAATATGATTTTTGTAGTATATTTGTTATATCTGGACATTCATAAATTTATGAATATCTGGATGCTAGATGATACAAGTGATCGCTTCCCCTTCGTTTTTTTTATGAACTATTCTCGTCTTCTTGTAATCACTTAGTTGATGTTTATTCAGGACACACTTCTTGGCTCCAAATATCTAAACTTGAGTGAAAGAAACTAGATTAATAATGATTTACGATTTTTCGTTTACGAAATTAATTTTAGTTTTAAAATGAATAGTTTTCAATCATATTTGTATATGTTTCTAGTTTAAACCGTACATGTATTCGATGTTACGAGAGTTTCCATAAGATGCTTTGAAAATATATAATATATATTATATTCATTAGGCTTACTGTATTTTTATTTGTAACTATATAAACTATAAAACAAAATAAAGACCAATTCAATGCTCACATTTTAGATTTATCGCCACCTTAAACGCTCCCGGAGTTTAAATTTCAGAAATTAGTTTCTTAACTTCGTTCAATAAAATTAGGAATTTAGTTGATTTCAAATAATGAGATTTCTTCCTTCCTTGATGGAAAGAAATTACGATTTTGATAATACTTATTTAATTGGAAATAAACTCGTCCAAATTTGTTGGGACTACTAGAGACATCCTTCAAATAATATATTTATTTGATTAAAATAAAATACTGCTGTTGAAATCCCAAACAGAAATGATTTCATATCCTCATATTAAAGTAAGAAAATTATTTCTTTGAATAAAAAAAGAAGTTTTTAATGTAATTATTAGGCGTCAATTAGTAGTGAAATTGTACAGATGTTTGCCTTGACTAAGCATCAGCTTGAATATGAATAAACTTACATGCCTAAAGAAGGTAATTTTACTTGTACAGATTTTTTCTAACGAATACGATACTTTCAGGCCTTTCTAAATCAAAATTGGTCAAATTTAACAAATCATTAGTAAGATTTCACAGATCCATTAAGCCATTTTCCTTTCGGGAAGTGTGAACTCTTTTTTGTTAAAGCTCTTTCGGCTTTAACGAACAAATTCTCATCACGTATCTCGTGCTTCGCATTCGATTCTGTCCAAAATGTCAACTTTTCTACATTATACACAACACTTTTATATCAAATATGATACATTTTTTATGTAACTCTGCCTGAGATTGCTTATTCAAAAATTGCAAAATAAAGAGCAAATCGTATTTATCATGATTATTTTTATATTTGTTTCTTATTTTGCTTCAAATTGTATTCTAAGCTGCGCTGAAAAATGTATCATTTCAATAAATTTATATCATTACAATTCATAATATGCATGAAAATTAAATCATACTAATTCTTATTTCCTTGTTTTTATAATTTTTTATAAGTTTTTATAATTTTTATACATAAACAATTGTTCTCAAATCTTTTTATATATACTCTTAAAAATGAAAAAACATCATTAAACAATTTCCCAGGAATCTATTGCCAATTTTGTTATTTTCTTGTGACTTGAATTTTACCTGGAATTTTTTGAAAATCTGGCAAAATAAAAAAAATACTTCAAGATCTTCGATATTTTATTTGAAAAGTTTGAAAAAAATTTAATATTTTTAAAAATAATTTTTTAACAAAGAATTAATTTTTAGTTTTCCTGGGAATTCGGATAAAATTGTTGTATTCTTTTCAAGGGTTTTAAAAGATTGAGAACGCTTCCAAATATTGTGTTCAGAATCTTCTAAAATCTACGTTTTGTTTAAAATTTTTTTAAATTGTTTCATGCTTTAAATTATTCTGGAATCCTTTCAAAACTTCTAAATATATCTTATATATACTCGAGTTTTTTTCAAATTAATAACTGACTACATATTTTTTCAGTTTCTAATGAAAATTACGTTTGGTTGAAAATTAATTTCTTCGGTTTAAAATTCTTTAATTTTAATTATTTTTGTGAAAATTCATGTATTTTGTTTTAAAAAAATCTTCTTGGGTGAAGAATAAATCCCTTCGTTTGCAAATTGAACTGTTTGGTTAATACAACTTAAAAAAAATATACATTTTTGTGGTAGAAGACACATTGTTTTAATAAAAAATGCATTTCTTTTGGTTGAAAATTTATATTTTATTTAATTAAAATAAATGTTTGAACCGCAAATATAACTATTCTATTTTTTCTTGATAATTTGTCTTTTTTAAGTTGAAAATTTCATTATTTTGGTAGGGAACTCATATTTTTGTTTTTAAGAATTAAACTTTTTGTTGCAAATTCATATCTTTGGGTTGAAAACTATATACTGGTTTGCAGGAAATTCGTCTTTTTGGATTGAAAATTACAAATTATGGTTGAAACTTTTTTCAGTTTAAAAATTAGTCTGTTTTGTTTGAGAATTAAGTAAATCATAAGAAAACAAAAAGTGTCAGTAACAAAACATCTGGATCCGATAATATATTATTTTTTTAAAGAAGGATAATTATTTTCAAAATTTACCGAGTGAAAAATTATTTGAGGGTAATTTTTAGAAATGCAATTATTTGAGAAATAAACAAAATTCATGATGTTAGTTAATAAGTTCTCAAATGTGGCCAAATTGTAGCTTCTGGATTTTCCCAAATAAAGTGAAATATTACAATAATAAATTAAAGCTACTGCAGTATATTTGAGTAGAATATACTAAAAATTACTCTGATATAATTTTTTGTTTGTAAGTTATTGGCCTTTCATTCATACTAATTTTCGTCAGTTGTGTCCTCCTGATGATTATACTTTTAGTTAAGCATTTTATTATTAGGTTGCAAAATCAACAATTTGATGCAGAAGTAATCCTTTGTGTTTGATATTTCCACTATTATATTATTCGTTGAAAATTAATTTTTTTATAATTTTTTTTTTTAATTAAGAATTTAACTAGTCAATCATTACTTGTTGAAAATTCGTATTTTTGGTAAGAAAATCAAACTTCTGGGTCAAAATTTGAACTACTTAGTTAAAATCTTTGTTTGGTTTAAGATTCATTATTGGTATTTAAAATACTTCTCTTTGTTTCGAAATTAAATTATTTTGTTGAAGATTCGTCTTTTTGGTAAAAAATTAATATTTCAAGGTTGGAAATTCAACTACTTTGTAGAAATTTTATCTTGCAGGTTGAAAATTTGTGTTTTTTAATCAAAATTTGACCTCCTTTGTTAAAAATTTATTTGTTTGCTAGCAGATTCATCATTTTAGTTAAAAATTCATCTTTGGTTACAAATTCAACTATTTTGTTAAAGTATTTATTTACTGAAAA
>NC_046659.1:74279934-74284849 GCF_010883055.1 Belonocnema kinseyi | reverse complement strand
TTAAAAATTTATTTGTTTGCTAGCAGATTCATCATTTTAGTTAAAAATTCATCTTTGGTTACAAATTCAACTATTTTGTTAAAGTATTTATTTACTGAAAAATTATCTTTTTTAGTTGAAAATAGAACTATTCGTTTGAAAATACAGGTAAAAAATAAATCATACAAAAAGAGCTTATTACACATGGAATTCAACTCACTTTAATTATATTAACAACAACAAATTATTGGATACTAAAAATGTCATTATATTTGCTAACGTTAAAGGAATAAATAAAAGGATAACTTTAAAATATTTTCGATTTCAGTTTTGTGATTTTCACAGTGGTAAAATAAACAATGACCAAAAAACGGTTTTTGGCCATAAAATCGGACTTTAGGGGTGTATAATAAATTTCGCATTTGAGACATTTTTAGAAAGACACCTAAAAATATGAGTTTTTGTCCTGAAAAATTTGGAAAAGTCCTGAATTTTTTTCCACAAACGCTAGAAACTCTGGGTATGTTTTCAAGTATTTTTCTTTACATTCAGTATTTTACCTATGTCTGAGGTTATAAAAGTATCTTTTATGAATACCAACATTATTTAATTATTTGTATCACAATTTTACGAATTTTTTCTTTTATATGATGCCAATTCATTATTTCTCACGCGGATGGCATACTTAGATAAAATTTTTGTCAATTTTTCTTATTTCCCTGCATCTGAGCAGGCAAGTCAAGTAACAGTAACTAAAACCAAACACGAGGGTGCAATAAAAATAGTTGGAGATTCTCTATCTCTTTCGTTGCTAAGTTTCTCGCTCTAATAGGTCAAAAAATTTTCCAACGGAATACTATCTATTTTCGGATACGAGTTTGTAATTATATTAGCCAGGGGGCACTTATATCCATTTCAAGCTACCATGTACGGAACGTCAATCTTCAATCCTTTTTCATATCTTTTTTTATGGCATATGTACCATTATTTTATTTATAATCAAAATCTGTTATAGATTTGAGTACATATATCAAAATAGGAAACGTTGACGACACAACTATCATGAGCTCAGTGTTGATCGCTACTATCCAGCGCTATCGAAACCATACTGGCTACTCTCAGCTGCTCTCTTGGCTCCTCTTCTAAAATCGCCAAAATCCGTTTAAGTGTTTGCGCATCGCCGCATCGCATTTCGCGCACGCCTTTCTGCCAGCACAAATTGTATTTCAGAGCACGCAAATGGAAATCATCCCAAACTCAATATATCTGTCAGTTAATTATCATATTACTCGTATATCAGATACGAGACACTGCACTTAAATTCCATTTCTGGTAGAAATTAAGTGACTTATTTAATTTAATGCAAAAATTAAATTCATCTACATTTAAAATTCATCATATTGTATTACTGTGTTGATACACTTGTTTCGTTAGTCGTTCATTTGGCATTCTCTCAACATGCCTGAACCATCTTAACCGATTTCTTTTCCATGTGTCTACTAACGTCTCTCCTGCTCCACATTCTTTGAGAATTATGTCGTTACTCACTTTGTCCAATGAGAGTTTTCCCGCATATCATGCGGAAGAATCTCATGCCAATTGTATTAACTTCACTCCTATCTTTTTCTTGATAGGTAAATTGTCTCGCTACCGTATAGTATAGTTGGTACAAATAAAGAGTTATGTATTGCCATTTTAGCTTTATTTGATATATTTTTACTGCTACCCAAAAAGCAAAAAGAGAAGCTTACAGGAGAACTTTGAACCTATCAGGTCTCAGCAATGAGGAAAGAAATAGACATATAAATGGTTACAGACAGAAAAACAGGATACTCAAACGATTAATTAAGAAACGTACAGATAAAATCAGGACAAAGGAAGAGAAGAAAATACAAAACGACTTTGGAGGAAGCAAGAAACTGCTTTATAAAAAATGAACAGAAACAAAAGTACAGAATTTGTGAACATAAGAAATAGCAATGGGAAAAGGCTATATGACTGTATGACTGTATGACGCTGAAATGTTTAAACACGGTGGCAAGTGCATACCACATAGACTGTGCGAATTGATAAATTTATGTTTCAAGATGGGAGACGTCCCAGATGATTGGAAAAAAGCGATTATCGTACCAATATAAAGATCCGATTAGCGAGAATTGACCGACTTAAAATTAGTAAAAAATTACTCATTCGATTATATAATAAATGATATATAATAATTTAACAATAGATTTACAAAATCAAAAATATGATAAATATAAATGTTTAATAAATTAACGCGATGGTGGTACATTTTTAACTGTCTTGAAATAAGAATTAAGACGCCCACATTCGCACTGTTTGAACAAAGTTCAGAAACAGAAAATTTTTTGACAATCTTAAGATTACAATATATTCTCGAATTTGTATGCCTACTGGCATTGAGAGGTTCCACAAAGTTTTCAATATTAGGATTTTGCGAGTTTTTGACGATAATTATGATTTGGATAGGATCACTTTTTTATAGGACATCTTTTTTGTTTTATTTGTAAAAAACAACACTAAAATTGAAAGAAATGAAATATTTGGAAAAACGACAAAAACTAAGGAAAAAATTAACGAAACAAATGTTGTTCATACGAAGAAGAGCTATAGTTTTTTGTATGTCATTTTTTGATGGGATGAGCATTTCTTGTTTCATTTATAAACAACGACATTGAAAATCCCAAAATAAAATTATTAGGCCAACGACATAAGCTACGGAAAAAATTCCATTTAATTCCATTTAAGCTAAGTTTTATTTTTCCGAAAATCAACTTGCCGAATACGGATTTTTCATAATTTTTATTTTTTTTTAATTTTGAGGTAACATAACCTCTATTTGCTCTAACCTTCAGTTATCATTATTTCTGTTATACAAAATCCTTATTTGGCATAAATGTCATATTTCCAAATTTATAGCCTTTTTTATATATATATTATTTCTTGTTTAAATTCAATAGAATTTATATTCTTCCGAATGTGTACTTAACGTAACCGTCATATTTCCGATTTTTTACAGAAACTAATATTTATTTGCATGAATCTTTGGCTGACATATTTTAAATATATTCGAGTTATCATTTGACATATTTTATTATTCCCCAAAAACCACACAACCTTTTGTCCTACAGCCCATCCAGTCTAAAATACAGGCACGAAATTCAAATAAGCCAGTGGGCAAACAAATTAGGGATGTCCTAGAGATATCTTTGGGACATCCCTAAGACGTGTTTTATAACATTTTTTTGGTCATCCTAGAGTTGCTCTTAAAGCGTCTAATGTCAGTACGAAAGATATCCCGAGGACGTCTATGTCTTTAAGACGTCTTTATGTCATCTTTAGGATATTGGACTTCTTAGAGGCGTTAATTGGCCTGCCATAGGACGTTCTAGAATCGTTCCAAGGATGTTCGTGGGATTCTTATTGTTATGTGTCCACTGGAAAGAGACATCCGATTAACTGATTTTGAATTTCGTTAATTTATTTTGGATATGATGGGCTGTAGGGCAAATGGAACTTCTGTGACATGAAAATTCGATGAATTGGAAATTATGACAAATGGTGATTTGTATAAAAGAATGCTATGTTATATGGTTATTCGAGAAAAAATAAAATATGTTAAACTTTAATTCGAATTAATGTAAAATATGACAAGTAGACATTTGTGCCAATGAATATTAGGCTATATGAAAATTCGGAAAAATATCAATTATGGTAAATACAAATTCAGAAAAACAGAAGTTGTATTAAATGAAAATTAGAAATAATAAATATTATAGGGAATAGAAACTCAAGAATATGAAAATTATGCTAAAGATGGACTCGGTATAATAGACATTTTGCTATCTGGTAGTTATGACAAACAGGTTATGCTACTTAAATATTTATATAATAATATTTTTTAACGCTATACGGCGCCAAGCGCTCAAAATCAGAGCATAAGATATATCTGAATAGCATCGAGAGAGAAAACGACGACAAAATCAGTGTCTCACATTAAAATTTGGTAAACATTACTTTCGTCTCACAGAGCGCGCTTTTTTCAACGGCCGAACGCTAAGCGTTTGATATTAGGAAGATCTATGACACTCACTATTTCTAGCCAGCAATGATTTTGAAATAGGATCTCAATCATATGCAATTATCTCAAACATGTGTGTGTGTGTGTGTGTGTGTGTACACTCTCTCTCTCTCTCGGGTTGCGTATAGAGTGTCCCTGTACCAAGGGTTTCTGCTAAATATGGTGAGCTGTCTAGAACGGTGACTCTGGGATACCGGGCGACCTCTCAGAGTAAGCAGCCTTATCCTTGCATGCGGGGCTCTACAAGAATGGACAAACACCTTTCCCTAGCTTCTCGTGGGAACAGCAATGACAATACTAAACATAGTTGTAGTAAGTGCGGTTAAAAAAAAACAGAACGCGCAGGGCTCCCGACAATAGTTCGGCCAACAATGCCGACCAATCTAGAACTGGAAGAGCTAATGAAAATGGATTCAATGGGATGGATCGGTGGGATCTCGCAACCTTTGGGTGGACGGAGCGACTGAATCACGACTTGCTAGAGTGCTACGATGCGAGTGTGGCCCCTAAACGGGTTTAAATAGCACGGCTGCAAGCTCTGTGGTGCGAGAAACACCCGGAGCTGTCGCACTTTTCGCAGCAACGCCTGCGAAACCATGCTGAACTACTCCGTAAAAGGGGCTATTTAAGCGGAACGCCTACTCTACCACAGCTAGAACAAGCTGGCAACAGAGAAAGAGAGGCGACACTAAGACAAAACCGCAGGCAGGCATCCAATAGAAGAAGAGCGACGCTTTACGACCCGGAGAAACATCAACACCAAGGTTTCTCTCAAGCCTAAAGATCTAGCTGAAATGGATGACGAGCTTCGTGGACATTTTTCCGGAGAATCCG
>NC_046659.1:74274094-74279834 GCF_010883055.1 Belonocnema kinseyi | reverse complement strand
CTCAAGCCTAAAGATCTAGCTGAAATGGATGACGAGCTTCGTGGACATTTTTCCGGAGAATCCGAACTCTGGGCTATCAATTATTGTGTGTATAATGCTGCGAGAGCTTTGGCCGATGCGAACCGTAAAACAAAACCAACAACTGATCATAAGACCAAAAGACGAACGTCCCGCATTCAGTGTGTGATTGACTACATCACATCTGGCAGGAATTTTACCGCCAAGGTTCGAAAGTTCGCGCGCGAACTCCGGACCCGTTATCACACACTTATCAAGTTAAAGCTGCTGACCATCAGGCAGCATATTGTTGAGAGAATACGGATACTATCTGACGCTAAGAGAAGTCTAGAGCGGAGGGAGAGGTGGGTCAGAGAAAATCAACAGTTTCTCTCTGACTCATCTCGACTCTTCCAAGACCCACCAGTTACGGTCGAACACCCAGCCAAACCAGAGGAGGTCGAAGTATTTTGGAGAGAAGTCTACGAAGTTCAGCATAAACTAGACGAAGACTCAGAAAATATTAAGAGCTTCCAGGAGTTATGTGTTGCCCTCATAACACCTGATACAAGATGCCGACCCGTCACTACCGAGGAGGTAAAAAAAGTATTAAGAGGGATAAAGAACTATTCCGCACCGGGACCAGATTGTATCAAAACCTTCTGGTGGAAGAAGTTTTGTTCAACCCATCAGCATTTTACCCGTATTTTCACCTCATATTTGAAGTCGGAAGAGCTGATTCCAGAGTGGTTGGTGGAAGGGCGCACAATACTGCTACCGAAAATAGGCAACTTAGCTGACCCGAAGAATTACAGGCCAATTAATTGTCTGAGCACGCTTTATAAGATATTCACAGCTATTCTAAATGATAGGATTGTTCGGGCAATTGAACCTGTGTGGCAAGAAATGTGTGAACAACGAGGCTCAAAGAAAGGCGTAGCCGGATGTCGGGAGAACCTGCTCATCGATAGATGTGTCTAAAAAGATGCAACATTCCACCAGCGCGACCTATCGATGGATTGGATTGATTATCGGAAAGCTTTCGTTTCGACATCACATAAACTTATCATCTGTCTTTTGGAAATCTTAAAGGTTCGTCCACAAATCGTTAGTTGCATAGAGAAACTAATGCAGCTTTGGAAAACCAGATTTAGTATCTAATCTGGAAAATATGGTGTGACAACTGGCAAGGTCACCTTTCAGAGAGGTGTCTTTCAGGGCGACACCATGAGCCCACTCCTCTTTTGCCTTACATTATTGCCACTATATCTAGCACTTCGCCATTCCGACGGGTACTTGTGCGGCAAACATGGAGATCGAAAGTACAAGGTCACTCATGTATTTTACATGGACGATCTTAAGATCAATGTTAAAAACAGAGAGCAACAGCATCTAGCTCTGGGGATTGTCGAAAGATATACTAAGGAAATTGGAATGGAATTTGGGTTAGACAAATGCGCAGAGGTTTATTTGAAGCGAGGAAAACCTAATGGCATCCGTGAAGATCCTGAGCTTGTTGATAGAAGCGCCATACGACACATTTGCGCTGGCGAGACTTATACATACCTGGGCGTGCTACAGAGCCGCATTCAGGGTGTGACATCTATAAAGGATACTCTCCGAAGCAGATACAAACGTCTCATCCGACAGATTTGGTCTTCCGAACTGTCGGCGAGAAACAAAGTATCTGCAACGAACATGCTTGCCGTCCCGGTACTATTCTATTCATTTAGAATATTTCCATCACGAAGAAGTGGGCAAAGGAGCGTTTCTGTACAAAGCAGCAGAGGAGGCTGCTGAAGCACTCGGACTTGACTTCAGTATTAGGGGTGAGCAAAATGCATTAAATCTTATCTATTTCGAGTACTTACTCCTGAAAGCCCGGATTAAGAAAGCACAAGAGAAAAACTTTCGTGAACAGCTCCTCGATAAGAGGATGCACGGTACATTCCACAGAAATGTGAAGGATCAGTCAATGTCTTGCGAGCTAACGTTCGGTTTCCTTAAATCGCCCGGATGTAAGTCTGGTACGGAGGGTTTCATTTTTGCATGCCAAGACGGTGTCATTTCCACCTTAACAAACCGTCGCCACATTTTGGGCCAAGACATTCCCGATGATAGCTGCAGGGCGTACCATGCATACCCCGAGCATTTAGCTCACATACTATCTAGTTGTCCAACTCACGCGGGAACGACCTACATTCAAAGGCACAATGCGGCACTAAGGGTGCTTTATTACCATCTCTGTCACTCTTAAGGCATTAACCTTAATATCGCTCCTCTAAATGCTCCTAGGGAAATTGATTTAATTGTCGAGAATGGGAAGCGCCGCATATACTGGAACTTTATATTCTCGACAATTGTTTCTGTTGTTCACTCGAGGCCTGACATGGTTCTTCTTGACTTCGAGAAGCGATCCATGTTCGTTATCGAATTTGCGGCAACAGCTGACAAACACATCATAACCAAGGAGAATGAAAAAAAAGAGAGGTATTGAGACCTTATAAGGGAGTTGCAATGATTTTACCCAGAATATTCTGTTAAACTAATCGTCCTTATCATCAACGCTCTTGGAGGTGCCAAGCTTTCACTTGCTAATGGCCTAAAAAGCATCCCTGCATGTCAATAATATGCTAAAACTCTTGCGGGAAAAATGCAGAAGGCGGTTGTCCTTGGGTCCCTCCGTGTTCTTAGGGTGCACGAGGCTTTTGCTATATCGTCGTATTGATTCCTTTACAGACTGTAACCACCTACCTCACGGTCGTGAGACGTAGTTGTGGCTGAAATTTTACCGCGATTCCGCTGGGAACGGGTGCAATTTTCCAGATTAACACCCGCTCCCGGCGAAATCCTGCGGTTGTCCTTATGACAAATTTTTAATTATAAATAGCGAGCTTACTTTTTTGTATCGGAATTATGGTATTTAAAATGTTATCCGATTTTCTTCAAAGAAAGTTTGAATTGAAGGTTTTGAGGATTAGAAGATGAAAATTTGGAGATTTGAGAAATGTTGAAAAATAAGAAAAATGAGGAAATTTCGTTTTACAAACTACTATGCTAAAAGTTCTTTTATTTGTCTCGCTTGTTTCTGCTGGACTCGCATTTAAATATTGAAATAAACATATGCATTATAAAATAAAGTTAGCTACAACCTATTATTGCTTTCTTCGCTAGAGGCTTAGAAATTAGAAAAATAAGGAAATTTGGATTTTTTGTTTAATTGTCTTCGAAGATGGCTCAAATTGAAGAATATTGCATAACTCTGCATATAAGAAATGTTTGCTGCATTCAAGTGTAATTTTTTTGTCAACAGTTGTGAAAACATTTTTAAAAATAGATGAAATTTTATTTCTAATGCTTCTCAGCTGATTTCTTTTTAGTTTTATTTGATTTGAAGAATGCTTATATTAGAGATTATGGTGTGTAGCTACAAATAAGAAATACAACTTTATCCCTTTAACCATTATTAAAGTTGTAATTTATTTTTCAATTGAATGTAAAGTTTTTAAATAAAATCATACGATTTCAGGTAGAAATAATATTTTTCAAACTGAACAGCTGTCATGATGAAGATATTCACTATTAAAAATTTTAATGTTTGGCGGCATGTTTGTTTTTTGTACCTCGCCGATCTATTATCATAGCCGAAAAATTTTTTCGTTTTCTGAAGTTATGTGCTTGAATAATATGCCTCGTTCTATATAGCCACGTTACCTTGTAAACATTTCGTATCAAATATTATTTAATTTAAAGACTTATAAATTATTCTCTTATAGGGACCATTTAGATATTACGAAACTTTTTTCTTTCTAATAATTTGTATTCTGAGAATTATTACGAAATCCTTTTTGTAAGTCAGCAAAGCGTGATGAATACACTGCGCTTGAGTCCACTTTAGTTGATTTCTCAATATTTAAATTTTGAAACTGTATTACAATTTTTAGCTAAAATAAAATGGATTTCAGAGATCGCTAATGCTCTAAAGATATCAATTTACAATTTTTGTTTACTTATCAAATCGACAGATGATTTTACTTGTAACCACCATATTTTGAGATTCTATAATAGAAGTTTTAAATTTGGCAGAATGATAAATTATAGGAAAAATCTGAAATTGCATTTATGTATTCAAAAGAGTTTTTACTTGTTAAACAACTTTTATGTCTATCCGTAATAAATCTATAATTAGAATGTGGAAATTTAAATCAAAAGTGAATTGTACTTTATAGGTGAACGGTAAATTGAAGAAAAGTTTTGTTGTTGTTGCCATTTTACATAATTATCATTCGTTATTGACTCTTTACTTTATTATATTATTCGTTGCTGCGCACATAACATGTATGACTAATTAAATCCTTATTTAAAACTTGAGTTAATTAGCATCAACTTATTAAAAAATATATGTCTGTCTATGTACACATTTATTCATACAAATACATTTTTTTGTAAAACCTTTTTATCAACCAAATTTGGAATTCTTTTGATATTTTTGGCAATTTGAATTTTTGAACTTTGAAAAGAGTTAACGCTGGACATCCAAAAATACAATTGTTGACGACTATAAACATCATCTTGCAAATACAATATTCCATCACCGGATGTTGAATCCACTCCAGATGGAAGAATTCTTTTTATTTTAATTAAACAATCGGAAGGCTAAATCAATACCCCCTATAATAAAACGAAAACAAGAAAGGAATTTATCTAGTAGATTAATTTAATTATATTCAAAATTATGGTAGAGAAAATATAAATATAAGGAGATCTTTAACGGCTAAGAAACCAATACAAGAACAAAATGTGAACGACGTTGTTTTCAACTCCGTCAGACGATTTTATTGAATTTTAACCCAGCGTTTTGGAAAAATACTGTTTCCATCATCAGGAGGACCAAATAAATAGATAGCATTAAAAATTTATTACTAATTGTCAATGTATTCTATTTATTTGGTTTCCCTGATGATAGAAACGGTATGCTTCCCAAACGTGGGTTGAAATTCAATAAACTCGTCCGACAGAATTGAAAATCACATCGTTCTCATTTTATTGCTGTAGAAAATATAATTTAACGCCAATCTACTCAAAGGCGATAACAGTTATCTACCACTGGAAAAAATTGAAAGATAAAAAAAGGTATCAGTGAAGCAGTTCAAGTATATAGGGTTTCCTATTCTTTTTCAGCGGTGGAAGCGAAAAAGGAATACTACCACTTTTATGATAGTAGATATTTTTATCTTTACAACAGTTCACTTTTTAAAATATTCTCTCAATCGAAAATCGTATGAATTTATTTAAAAACTTTCCTCTTAATTAAACAATAATTCACAGTTTAAATAAAGGTAAGAAGGATAAATTTGTATTCCTTATTTCCAGCTACATGCCAAAAGCTCTGATTTTAGCCTTCTTCAAATAGAATCAAACCAAAAAAACGTTCAGCTTAATCGCATAAGAAACGAAGTTTTATCTATTTTTTCCATGTTTTAAAAACTGGTAAAAAATGACACTTTCATGTATGAATTCTTGGTTCTGATATAAAGCAAGCCAATCGAAGCCATCTACGAAAACAATCAAATGAAATAAATTTTTTTTTATTTTTCTAATTTTTTACTCACTAATACAGAAATAAATACTATGCACTAGCAAAATTGAGACTCCGGATTCTATAACCACGCATAAAATTTGCCTGACCGCTTCAGGCCGCTCGAGTTGGCCCCTGATGGCTTGAAAATCAGTTTTCGAAAAT
>NC_046659.1:74268686-74273994 GCF_010883055.1 Belonocnema kinseyi | reverse complement strand
GAATGTTCGAAAACTGATTTTCAAGCCATCAGGGGCCAACTCGAGCGGCCTGAAGCGGCCAGGCAAATTTTATGCGTGGTTATAGAATCCGGAGTCTCAATTCATCCTTTAATGTATATATACATGTTAATATTTAAATGTAAGTCTTCCAGAAGCAAACGAAACAAATGGAAGATTCTCCAACACAGTAGTCCATAACACAAAATTTCTTTATTTTTCTAATTTTTGGACGTCTGAGAAGAAAAAAAAACGTTACGCAAATATCGAAATTTTCATTTTATAATGCACAAAACTTCATATTTGAACGTACTTTGAAGAAAATCGGAAAATTCGTTGAGTATCATAATCCCGATACAAAAAGGTGCTCTCGCGATATCAGCAGATACGACTCATAGACAAATTCTTTTATTTAATTTGTCATTTACGAGATAAAATTTGCATTCGATTCTTATTTAAATTATTGTAGAATATCTTGAAATTTTCAACATTTGTTAGAATATTTAAGAATCTTAAGCAAATTTTTTCCAATTACCGTTGCATGATCAAATTTTTCATTGCATACAATTTGGATGTGTAGGTTGAGAATTGGAAAAAGATATTTGTTCATAAGCCTCTTGAAATATTTTGACAGTAATTTTAAGTTTTCTTTTTCGGCTTTTATGATTGGAATATGAAAACGTAGTTTGTCAAACATTTGAGAATTAATTGTTATAGAATTTCAACACATTTGTCACGAAATATAAATGTAGAGATAAGCTCTTGAATTATTTGTTTTTGAAGGAAGTTTTTTGTTTGGAAGGTTTTGTTATTGAAATGTTTTTCCTAATTCTGGTTTGGAGGTACTAAACGGTTGAACCTATATATTATATCTAGTTTTTAAAAAAATGGTGAAGAATTCAAATACAGTCCTCCTTTTTTTTGAACATGAAATCTATTGTGTGCAAAGGGATTCCGTACCTACATATTTTTCTGACTATAACCATTTTTGAAGAATATGATCCGTTTTCGACTTTCCTTAAACACTTTTTTTCTGTTTTTCACTAAACTCTTTTTGCGATTTCTTTCATTCTTTTGTGATTAATTTATAATATATTAACATCATTGGTAGGGCTAGAAAGGTCTTTATGGCAAGATAAATGTTTGCAGATGAGTTTCGAAACCATGGGAAAAAGCCATGGTTTTTCAGGTCGTCCTTGCGAACAGTGAGTTCTACGTGAATAGATGTCTAACTCTAGGAGCGATGTACGATATTTTCTTTGAATTTAACATGTTTACTCCAAATTCAGTCAATTTTGTTCAGCAAATTTGTCAATAACTAAAACATAGCCATTGAGGTTTTTCCATAAACATCGATTCTATTATATAATAAGGTATTAAGCGATTATGATAAGTATTTATCACTGATAGTTGCATACATATATAATTTTCTGCCTATATTACATACTGCATGAATGAAACTTATCAAAAACATCTATTTTGGATTTCAGTTATTTTATGAAGTATATTATTCTAGATTTTCTGCATAAGGGAGTATTGGTATGTTATGATAAAAATAGGAACTTTCTTTATATGATTTTTGATCTAAAATCTTTCATCAAAAACTAATTTAAGAAACGTTGTAGGTCCTTTTAAAACCTGCAATACCTCCCCAGAACATTTTTCCGTACCTTAAATCGTTTAGCTCAAAATTTAAATTTTCAGCTCTTTTTTATAGTATATTGGATACATAAAACTCAATCGACAAGGCATATCCTAAAGGGCTTATAACCCTTTTTTAGGACTCCTATAAGCTGCTTAAGTTTACTTATAATTTGAATTTCTTATTTTTTACAGTATTTTTAATAAATAGAATCGAAATAAAACGTTCCCTAAAAAAAATTTTTAACTCTTGAAAGGCCACTGTTTCAGCGGAGCAATGTTTACTATTTTTGACTTTCTTAATTTTCAGACAACGAGCTTAGAATTCCGCAAGATTATTATGGGATCATTTTAAATTTTAATCAAATTCTCGTCGACTATGTTCTAAACTACTTAGTGCGTGATCCAGTGCACCTGAATCGTCAGCCCACCATTGGTAGTTATTTTGGTTGTTGATACAATTTAAAGGTTAAAACTATTTTCTTAAAAATTTTTATTTTTTTTAGCGTGATCTAAGAATGTGAGTCAGACAGGAGCAAGGCTTGCGTCATGTTAGTTTTCAGGAGTGTCAAATGCAGACTTCTTCACGCGCGAATACTAAAGCACAATATAGGTAGGGTTTAAAAATCTTAACAAGTATCTGTGTAGAAATATAATTTTAAAAAATCGCAAATTTCCCTACTAATAATGCCAGCTCTCGAGCATCCCAAGAATATTTCAAGATAAAAAAGGAGCATATTTTTTGAAGTACTCAATTGTATTTATATGATTAATAAATCAAATGCTGTAAACAAATATTAGGCAATACTTACAATATATTTGAAGGTGGTGCCCTTTTTTAAAAAGTGCAAAAAATCGATTTTTTGTATTGCTTGTATCGACAGATGAACTATCCAAGAATAAATTCGCAAATTTACAGAGGCAAATTCTAAGTATTTTTAAAAATACAAAGCCGAAAGCAAGAAAGCGTCGACCAGATGTGCGTGTCCTCGGCCGGACTCGGGCGCGTGCTCCACTTCTCTCGATCTTCTGTTCCGAATTTGGTACCTGAAAACCGGTTGTAGAAATTCGAAGAGGGTTCTAGTATGGACCAGGCTAGTGTTCCATTTCTCTCGTCGGGCTCTAATGCGGAAAAATAGTCAGGGCCAAACTAGAAACAGATAGATACATCAAAGTATGCAGGTATGTACAACCAAGGGTATTTAGCGATTTTGAGTACAATGCAGTTGTTCAATTTAACAATTGGTCAGTAGCGCACAATTTTTGCTGATCTTATTTTAAGCTCCCACTTTAACTTCAACGCTAAGCGTTTAAGAACTCTCCCAGGTAACAAAATCAACTCACAGCGTTGCTTTTCATAAGGTGTTTTAGACTACTTGCCTTGAACTTATTAACCCGAGCCGAACAGCAACGTTGGTAGTTGATTTTGTTGTCTAGATGATTTCTCGAAGGCTTAGGGTGGAAGTTAGAGTGGAAACGTTAGAACAAGATAAGCATTTCTAATAAGGAGTTTAAGTATGCTTGATTAATACTGACGAATTAAAGCCAAACAAAAATGTTCGGAGTTTATTATATTTTCTGAATGTCTTATTAAACACTTAGCGTCGAATGTATGATAGATAGCGTTGGCACAAAAGGAGAATTCTGTGAAAAGTGCTTTAGAGTGCTTGACATAAACTGGATGATCAGCGCCAGATCGCAACGCTGGGTATCCATTCTTCAGTCTGGCCATTCGACTTAAGCGCTTTGCGACGAACTCAGGATGCAATTTTTCAAACGAAACTAGAGTTTGTCATGCGTTTAAAAATTATCTATTTTTATCACTGATTCAGACAACTAAGTACCTCTTGATAATAGAAATGGAATTTCGCATTTGAAGTACGATGACATGCAAGGTTAGTTACACCAGACCCCTACCCCCCACTATTAATTTTTAAGTTTTATATAGCCCACTCAATTGCACCCAAAATCCGCGCAAATGCGCCAACGATTAAAATTTTTGTGCCACAAAACTGTAGGCGTCATATCAGGTGTTACGCGATGAGAGCGTAACGTTACCCCCTCCCCCTCCCCTATTTAAAAAATCAAAATTGAAATCACAGGATCTTGAAGATCTTCAAATGCGCTCATATGGGCCATATTTTTTTTTAATTTAAAAAAATGCCCAAGATATGGAGGTAACAACATTTTACGAAGTGATGACCAACAATATAAAAAGTTTGACATCCTCATTGATGAAGGGAGTTTTCTATGGAGTTTTAAATACGCTCATATGCGTGATAAATAAAAAATTTTGCGCCACATTGATAACCGAGATATCAGCGATCAAAGTAGGGGGGGGGGGTTGACGTCATTTTTCTAAACTAATTAAATTTTTCAAATTCATCATACCTATCTTCCATAACTTCAGATGCGCACAAATGCGCCACCACTAAAAAATCTTGCGCAAGATTATTAACAAAAATATCATATCTTGGAGGGAGCAATGTAACGCAGGTGTTAAATCCTAAATAATAATGTGCAATATAAATTTGAGGACATGCATTCATTCTTCTTCAAATGCGCTCATATGCGCTATAAATTTTCGTTCGAAAATCTTGAAAATGGACCACGATATGAAGGTAACAAAATTTTACGAATGATGACCAACAAAATAAAAAGTTTTTAATCTGTATGAATGAATTTACTTTCCTATGGGGTTTCAAATGCGCCCATATGCGCCACTTTCGTATTTGACAAGAAACCATAGTCAGCCCCCTCACTACAAATTGTTACGATCCACTATCTGATTATATGTCCAAATAAATAATAGAAATATTTGAAACCCTGTACAAAGAGCCCCTTATAAAAATGTATCGGGCAATTTAGGTTATTTTGAAATATCATCGAAAAGTGGATCGTAACAAGTGGTTATGAGGGGGTTGATTGTGGTTTTCTCTCAAATTCGAAAGTCTTGCATATGAACGCATCTGAAATCCTATCCAAGAGATTATTATAAATTTTTGTACTGCAATTTAAGTTATTTGGAGACATCGAATAGTGGATATATTTCACATGTATATTTCACATTATAGTTGAGTATTCAACACCTGCATTACATTGCCCCTCCCTCCATAATATGATATCTTTTTGAATTAGCTAGCGCAAAATTTTTTCTTTATGGCGCATTTAAGCGCATTTCAAGTTATGGAAGATAGGTATGATATATTTGGAAAAATGTTCTTAGTTTTTAAAAAACAAAGCCAGCCCGCACCCCCCCATTTTGATCACTGATTACTCGTTTATCAATGTGACGCGAAATTTTTTCTTAGTGGCGCACATGAGCGCATTTCAAGATCTTCAAGATCATGTGATTTCAATTTTGATTTTTTAAATGAGGGGGAGGGGGTAGCGTTACGCTGGTGGCGCGTTTTAGCGCATTTGGGGCGCAATTCAGTGGGCTATAGAAAACCAAAAAAGTAATAGGGGGAGGGGGCGGGTGTTACTGACCATAACAAGCAATTATATGGACGCTTTGAGCGTTGCCTATATGCTTAGCGCATCGCCCAAACGCTTAGCGTTTATCACGCGAAGTACGAGGGTGGATTGATAAGTTTCCGGCCTGACCAAGAGATGGCGCCACTAGGCCTACCTTGAGGTGGCGTTCTATAGTACCATCCTTAGATAGCTT
>NC_046659.1:74255139-74268586 GCF_010883055.1 Belonocnema kinseyi | reverse complement strand
AGCCTTGGAGGAGATTATGTTGAGAAATAAAAAAAAAAAATTCTTAAAAACGTTGTTTTTCTTGGTCAGGCCGGAAACTTATCAATCCACCCTCGTATGTACCAACGTCTGACATTTAAATCGTAGTATCCCAAAAACTGTTCATAATTTAAGTTTTTGTCATAAGGATTTTTTGATCAGGTGAGTATAAACTAAAAAACATGAAAAAACTTTGAAACTTCCTGCTGGACCTGTTTTAACATGTATTTGTTGCGGGGTCCTTTTCAAAGTTTCTAAACTTTTTAAATTATAAAATTTATATTTTTTTTAAATTATCACATTTTTAAAAGATATGATGTGTTCCAAATTTTTCCTTGTTGTTCTTAATCATGGATTTTTAATATTTTAAAACCTTTTAATATTTAATAAATTTATTACAGAAACCTGAAGTCCCAACTTATCCCTGAAAAATAGAAATTCAGCCCCACTAGATCGGTACCAGAAAATGCTAAAATCATGGATGTCTTCCAAAACTTTGATTTTTCGATAAAAAAGAATTTGATAACGTACAATCAGACTGAAGGTCTGATTTTGAACACGACTGACGAAAAAAGGTCACTGCCACTTGATAAGGCACATCACGCGAGCATCATGCTAATAAGTTTTTTATTCGATGACTCACACAATTTTGACGCCTATCGTAAAAAGTGAGTTTCCAAACTCAAATAAACGATATCCAAACGATTGGTAAAACAAATTTCAAAAAAATTTATTGTACAGCGTGAAGTTATCAGCCAATTTTGAAATTCAATATATTTTTTAGTTTTTCTGTATAAACGACAGTATTTGGATTTGAAAGATAATCAAAGAATGAGCAGAAGATTCCATCCAACAAAATTTCAATATTGTAGATTTGTTGTGCTAAGTTCAGGGTAATCAAAACTCGTAGGGTCTCTTGGGTAATTGCTACTCCTATATGAAGTTACTTGAGTCTTACCGAACAAATATGCAATGACGTACATTTATGATATTCAAATCGTATGAACCTAAGAGTTTAAATATAATGAAAATATAAATTTCATCAGAAAAGCCACGAATTTCAGAATTTTAAAATGAACTTATTTCTCAATTAATGAAGTTATTAAACTTCAAGATAATTGAAGGAGGAAACTTTTACTATGTAAAAAAGGACATTAGTGGTTCAACGAGCATTAAAGTAATTATTTACATCTTAATTGAAGTGAGGCAAGTGTGCAAATAATTCTTATTTTTGCATTTTAAGCATTAAAATAGTTATTTCATAATAATTTCTTCTTATGATTTCAATGAATTTAATAATATAGTCAAATCGCATTATTTGTGAATACAAAAATTTCGTTGAACAAAATATTTCAAAATTTTTCTAATTTGATTCCTTGCGTTTAATGATTGTATAATTCAAAGTTAAAAACATCATAAATCGAAAAGTTTTAAATTTGGTAACTTGAAATGAAGAAATTTATATTCCAATCATACTATTTAATCATATTATTACTACTATTTTATAAGTATTAAGAATAAGAAATATGAAATGAAGGCGTTTATAATTTATTAATAACAATACTTTTTCAGTTTTCTTATTTTAAAATATTCAAATTCGAAATGCTTGGTCAATTAATGAAAATTCAAAACCAAACGCTGTATCTGATCTTTAAAAATAAATAATTAACTTAAAAAAGGGAATGTCCTGCTTGGCATGGAAGAAATTTTTGTAAGTAAAATTAAAGTAGGAATTATAATAAATTTAATCTAAAATGCTTGAAATTCCTCACATTTGAAGTAGAAAAATTTATAGTTAAAAATTTTATTTCAAACAACAAGAAACGAATTTTTAGCCAAATAGCTGAAGGGTGTCAAGGCAGTGGTCCAATCTAAGTACTAAGAAAAAAAATGTAAAAATGTGAAAATGTAAACATATTTAGAAAAAGGTTGTGATGAACGAGAAAAATATGCCGTCGCACACTAAAACTGATATTTTCTGGCTGAAAATTAAACTTTTTCACAAAAAATTTGCTATTTTTCACATTCTTGTTGACAGAACATATTTTTGTTGACTACATTTATTCGGGCTTAAAATTTAGCAATTGCGAAGAACATTTGTCTTGTTAGACTTATAGTTCTACTATTTTAGTAAAAAATAAGCTATTTGTTTCAGAATTTACTTTTAAGATTTTTATTAAATCAACATATTCTCGTTTACATAATATTTTTCCCTATGCTCAATTGCTAACTTTATTGAAAATCAACTCTTTGGTTGTAATCACATTTATTTTATAATTATAAGAAGAAAATTAGGTTTATCCAAATAAAGTCATTCTCTTTTAAGAATGTAGCCGTATCTCAATAAGATTTCTAAAATAGGCAGAGGATAATTCAACTCTAGACGAAATTCGCTCGCATTTAGGTACGAAACCTTTAAAAGTTCAGTGAACTCGTAATTTTCACAGGAGTCATTCGGCGACTACCTTTTCTATGTTTATAACTTTACGTAAGTCCGCAGTAATAGGTGATAATCGATCGAACTTTTCAACAAAGAGGTGCACAATGGTAATGTGTTAATGTTTTGGCTCTCGGCCTTTTATGACAGTGTCCCCACGCAGGGCAAGGGGTGGCACCTGTCTACTACTTGCGCTCACACAATAAGTGTAAAATTGACCTGAGTCGAGATCGGCTCGGACTACAGGCACTCGCCTACCCAATTTAGAGGATTAGGACGAGAGAAGGTAAAGAATTGCTCTCAACTGTATACTCTTTTCTGGTTATTTCCAGTTTTTCGAGGGACTGCCTCTATAATGCTCTTATTTTTGAAAGTGAAATTTTCTTACTCAAACTCTCATAGAATTATTCTCGAGGCTCATGCCGAGATTTAGAACTCTTCTTAGCCAGATTTAGAGAGGTATACTTCCGTCTGCCTATAAAGATCTAAGATTCTCGGTACAAGTTTCTAATTTCAGAATCTAACTTACTTGACCAAGGTTGATGCGTATACCATGCCTTGCTCTTCGGATAGTTTAGGAAATTTATAAGAGACAATTTTTTGTCTTGGTTATTCTGAGTGGCACTTAGCTTCGGAACTCAAATCTTTCGAAGTCAAAATGTATACGATTTCGTCTATGTCAATTTCAGTCCTTGGGACTTAGAAAATTTTCTCAATATTTTAATATTCAACTCTTAAGAGCGCGTTTTTAGAAATATTTCCATAGGAAAAAAGTTAAGTTTTGAGTAAAATGAGCGAACGGACTTAGAAAAAGAATGCTCTTGGAACCGGGTACACTGGGTATACCAGCTTCCGCTTCAGAAGTCTTTTCTCTAAGTAATACCAAGCAAATTTAGGTTTTTAGCCTAAGTTAACAAGATATTAAAAGATACTTGAGAATAATTAGTCCTCAAGATCCGTTGCGTATTCTACGCAACCCCCCAACTGTCTATTCGGGGTCGTGCTGCCCTTTTTATAGACAGTCCCCCATTCCTTGACTCCTACGCAATTCTAGAAAATTTTTAAAGGGAGTATTTGAGTCTGCGCCTTTAAGATTTCTCTTTAGAGATGCAAGCAACGATTTTAATGAAAATGCATGTGTTTTCTTTAACATTATTTTTTTTTTTAATCAATTTACTTGTTTAAAAATGATATTTTCTTCTTGAAGACTGATAATTTTGGTTGAAACTCCATCAATGAATCGGAAATATTAAAAAATAATTAGTTTGGTATAATGACTTAATCGAAAATGCAAAAATCACGTTTAACCTAAAAAAATTATTTGAAATTGAAAAAACTGCAAGCAAGCTAAAATTAGAAATTTAGAGAATTCAGGTTCAAAATAAAAACAAAAACATAATCTTGCCACACTTGAAATAATGGAAATTGATCAGTTTATCTTTTTGGGGAAAAATATATTATACGGATGCAATTCTTTTTTTAAAGAATACCTGAAAATTATCATGTTTGGAGGATATTTATAAATTTGATTGAAGTTGGTAAGGCAGCAGTTAATTCTTAATATTTTTCTTTCTGTTTGCAAATATTTTAAATATTTTATGTCATTTTTTTCTTTCAAAATCGACATCTAATTCTGGATCTAAATTTATCTGATACGTGTTATTCATCATAATGAATAATTATAATTAGTATTTAGTAGTTTATTAAAATTATTCTTTGATTTATCACATTTCACCATAGAATATTATTCATCCAACAATAGAAAGGGAATTAAGTTCAAAAGACTGACTTAAAAAAATGGAAAAAAATCTTGTTTAAACTTTGTTATATTTAGGCAGATAATAATTATGGCAAAAATATTAACACGAAAATCTGGTCAAATTTAGAAAAGTTTAATATTTAAAAACAAAAATATTTTAATTTTAACATAATTCAATTAAACGGAAATTAAATATTAAGGAAAAGAAGTATTTGCAATAAAAAATCAACAATTAAGTTGATAATTTTTTTAGTTTCAATGACAGTCGCAATTTCTGATTGTTAATTATTTTCTCGATCTCAGATCTCAGAATCCAAGTTTAGTTGGAATTTGTATTTTTAAAGAATTTAAACAAATACATTTTTGTTTGCAATTTTTCTTTGTGTTAAACGTTATTTTTTATTTAAAACAAATATCTCTTTTATGATGGTATGAAACAAATATGTTGGTTGATAATTCAGCTTTTAAACATGAATAAAAAATCTATTAATAGAATATAATTAATAAATATTAAACGTCTTATCAAATAAAACTCAAGCTACATGGTGTGGAAAATTCCATTATTGTCTACTAACAATTCACGGAGCAAGTATAAGATAAAATTGTTTGTATTTGCTTGAAGAATATTTCTTAATATTACAGTATTTCGTACATTTGATTTCTCCTGCAAAATAAGATTTTTAGTTAGCATTATAAAATCTTAGAGGTCAAGCAAACTTAGAGATAAGCATGTGCCACTTGCGTGTTCTTCTACTTTATCGAATTTTATGTTATTTCTGTGAGTGCAAATACTCGTATTTTAATACATGAGCCATATTTATTGAAAATAAAAAATGAAAATATCGTTTCAAAACGAACTCACACTCCGCATTCCCCTCTCCCCAGCCATTTCTCCCATATTAAAATTCAAGAGATGAGCTGGAACTGTTCCACCGCCCCAAAGGGACTTATTTTCAACGTAAATAATGTAAGATAAATTATAACACAATAAAAAACTGCGTGATTCCTTATCATTTCGAGGGATAAACGAAGTAGCTACCAGTATATAAAGTAAAACATTTTCAAGGAGATTCATTAGTTGCATTAATATAAACATTCTTTATTATTGGTTTTTCACAGTTTGAGGGAAATGAGGCCCGCGTTGGGTTATTTGTGTTTTATCACAGTTGTCTTCTACGATTTTAATGGTAAATATAGTATCTATAATGTTAAACACCTTTTTATTTTTATTATGTCAATTTCCTATTCCAAATCATTAGAATTAAAAAAAAAAACAAATATTCTCCCAACGCCCACTTCTCTCATAGTAGTCCGGCTCTTTGATCAGTAGCCCTCTTTCACATAAGCGCTTTCTTGAAGACAACGAACCGGTTTTTTTCATACCCCGTCACGATACAATAATCTCCAAGCGCAGAAGATGTGAAAAATACATACATCTTCCTCGAAGAAGTTGAGTTCCTAATGAACATTGGCCAGAAGAAACCATTTTTTTTATAACCGGTCACTATACAATAACCTCACAGTGCACCAGGTGTAAAAAATATATCTCCTTCGAGGTAGTTCAGTCCTGAATCAACATTGGCCGCAACGAGCCACTTTTTTTCATAATTCGTCAGCATACAATAACCTGCAAGTGCACTAGACTTAAAAAATACGTCTATCTCGAGGAAGTTGAGTTGCAAGTTAACCTTGGAGGTAACTAACAAGTTTTCTTCATGACCCGTCACTAGTCACAATAAGAGACCATTCATCATTTAATTGATGTTCCCAAGGGGCGGGCTGAAAGTATTTCTACATGACCTTATATCGAGGGGAAGGGGGGTAAAAGCTATTTTTACGTAATATTTCTAGGTTGCCGAGAATGAAGCGTTCGATATACCTGAACGTTGCTGGTTTCACGACATTTCACCTAAAGACAAAATGTCCGTGATACATCAATGTCTCAAGCACCAAAAATCGCACAAAAAACTAAAGGACAGTTTCAAAAACTACAACAAATTTTCTATTTAGACGTTCCACTAACTATGAGATCTATTTATTAAATTTTTAATATATAGCTGTATTTACATATTCTTGTTAAAAACTTTTTATTTTATATTAAGTTTTCAAAATCTCTTCTGGCTCTCTTCTGACGACATGTAAGCATGTAGGAAAACTAGGTAAATTCTTAGGTAAGAAACGGAGAAGGGGTTCAAGAAATATTATGTGTTCTCACATGAGGGTGCGGGGAGGGGTGACAAAAATGGCTAAAATCGTTTCTACGTAAATAATGAATCTTCTCTTAACTTCAAGTGCACTAGAAGTAAAAAATACATCTTCCCCTAGGAACTTGAGTTCTAAATGAACATTGGCCGCAAACAATCCATTTTTTCATGACACATGAGTATACAGTAACTTTTTTCTATCTAAATGGAAGGGAATAAAGTTAGAAGAAGTAAAAGATTTTTAATATTTGGGATATATCTTGCAAAAGAATGGAGATCATAGAGCTCATATAAGGGAAAGGATAAAAAAGCAGCAGAGGTAATAAAACAGATATGTGAATAGGAAAAAGAAGGTTTAAAAAAATTGGAGATGGAGAATGTGGTTATCCGATACGTTGATATGGCCGGTATTAGGTTATGGAGCAGAGATATGGGGTTGGAAAGAAAGGAAATATATTGAGAGTTTACAAGAAAGGTATATAAGTGGACACTAAGGGCAGACTGGAGGACGCTAGGATATGTGGTAGAAGAAGAAGCGCGAAGGGATAAGTTCAATATTAGAGCGGGAAAGAGGACATGAAAATTTGAGACGAAGCTGAGAGAGGAAAAGGGAGGGGAGTTGGCGATAAAGTGTTTTATGGTGGTAGAAGAAAGGAAAGGGAGGGCGATCGAATTAACGAGATAGAAAGAAGAAAGGAGGGAGTTATTTATTGATAGAGAAATAGTAGACGGGTCTGGAGTAAACTATGAAGAATTGGACAAAAGAGAAAGGGAAAAACAATGAATAGAAAGATGGGGGATGATTTAAGATTCAAAATACAATAAATGGTATTAGATAATAAAAAAGAAAGAAGTAGAAAAGAATTTAGAAAAGGGATGGGAAGAGAGAAGGTAGACAAGAATAGCAAGATTTAGATTGGGTAAACTTTGGCCGCGCCCAATCCATTTTGCTCATTACGCTTTATTGTACAACAACTTCCAAGCACACTAGGTCTGAAAAAGACATATTTTGGAAAAAGTTAGGTTTCAAATAGGAATTAGTATCATTCCAACGATTACTAAGAGGGTCCGTAAATATATAGCATATATAGGTGGATCAGCTCGTCTAGCTCATCCACCGGATACACAACATGCATCCTTCTGGAGGCGCTTGATTTCTACTAAATAGGAATTGTTCTCACCATAACGGTCACTGAACGAAATGTTCTAAAAAAATTGGCTGTTTACAGCTAATGTACATTTAGAACTCTACTTTCTTGATGAAGGTATTTATTTGCCACCTGCTGTACTTGGAGGTTATTGTAGTGATGAGTCTAGAAAAAATTGATTGGTTGCCTCCAAGTTTCATTTAGAAATCAACTTCCTCGAGGCAGAAATATTTTTTGCACCTAGTGCAAATTAAATTTGTCGCAATCGCGGTCGTGACCTACCGGAGTCACGTGCACAGTTTTGCAAGTGACAACTGTGAACATTATCGACTTGCAAATTTGCGCAAATACTACGTGAGCACGTGCATTGCTTTCCATGTGAAAACTGTTCACGTACAAATTTAGACGGCACAGATGGTACTTGCACAGATATCAGATTTGACTCACCCAATTGTTCACGTTTATGTTTTCATGTAAGGGTGTATACGAGGGTGGTCTTTTATATCTAAATATACAGAATTTTCAACAGTTTTGAAATTGCTTGATGCCTCTAAATTCCTTTATTTCGCTGAATTCATTGAATTCCTTAAATTCACTAAATTCCTAATATTTTCTGAAATCCTTGAATTCGTTAAATTCCTTGAATTTAATGTATACCTTGAATTCTCTGAACTGTTTAAATTCCCTAAATTCCTTGAGTTTTCTGAAGTCCTTGAATTCTTCAAAATTTAATCCTTCGATGGTAAACTGGGGTCCAAAAGACCCCAGACAAGAAAATTTAAGAAAATCTATTTAAAATTGGTACTTAAACGCCCCGCAAAATGTCATTTTTTCTATTCTTCTAATTCTAACATCTTTTTTTTATATTTAAACCAAACAATCCACATTATTCTTTAAAGTTACTATCCAATGGTGTGTACAAAATTCAGCTACTCAAAGTAATACATTGGCTCTTTGTGGGAAACTTTTTTCTCTTGGTGTCAAAAAGAAGCCAGTGTGCCAGTTATGTTACGCGTCAGGAAGTGTGCCATCGATGGGTTATTAATTTTAACTGTTAAAAATTTATTATACGTGGATATAAAGGAACACCCTTGTATAGACCCTTGCATAAGGACACGAAAGTTTACAGCTGTGCAGGCGACATAAGTGCACACGCCCAATTATAAAAGTGTTATGTCTGGACGTGCACAGTTAGCCAAGTGACATATTTGCACGTAGACAGTTGAGCAAGTGACATCTGTGCACGTTCAAGTCTACTGGAATCCATATGTACACGTCGAAATTTCGACGCGCAAATTTGATATTTGTACTTGCTACCTAAAAACTTATACACACAAAAATTAACTATTTTTTCTATTCTAAGATCGAATTTCAGTTGTTAACCTTTTAATTCGTAAATTTATTCCATCAAATCATTCAAATATTTTTCTGTATAATTTTTTAATTTTAGATTTTTATATTAAGATGTCGATTTTCAACTTGAAGAATTTTTATAAGCAGTTTCGTAGACCTAAAAAATAAAAAAATAAAGGTGTTTGAAATTGAAATTTTTTTAATAGAACTGTAGTACAAATATTGAAAATTTAACAATCATTGAATTTGTTTGACAATTCTAAATCTGTTCAAAATGAAACAACGTATAGATTATAATTTTGAAAATTAAACTGTTTCAATTTGAAAAACTTAGTTTTGCAACAAATTAAACTTCCAATTGAAACATCATAAACCCTGTCTAATTTTACATAATTTCAAATTGGTAGGTTCGTAATTCAACGCTACTATTTAGTTTCAAACATTTAGGTTATTACTCATTTATATTCTTATATTGAATTTGAAAAATTCCATTTTCAATTTTTTTATTTTTCATATTTTTATTCAGTCCAAAAAAGTAAATTTCGAGTTTTATTTATTTTTCTGAATTAGATTAAGAGCTTTTTTATTTTTAACATTTTTTTAAAATATCTTAATTGAATTCCAGGTGGGCAGGATCTTTATTTTAAAATTTTTTCTTCGTACTGGAAGATAAGAATTTTTAAATATTTAGTTTTTTCTGAATCAGAATGAAAATGTTTATTCTTAACATTTTAATTTAATTGGAATGGACGGCATTTTGCTATTTATTATTTTTTTATTTAAAAGAGGGAATTCTACAATTTTGAATTATATTATTATTGTGTTAAAGAGGGTGTATTTTTGTAGGTTAGGCAATTTTTTCTTTTATTAAAAAAGTGGCTATTTTATTTTATATTCTTTCTGAGCCAGAAGAGAGTGAATTTTCATTTTTAGCATTTTAATTGAATTGAAAGGGTAAACATTCTGGTACTTTTTTGGTTTTGAATTAAAAAAGAGCATTTTCATTTTCAAATGAATCCTGTATTGGAATAGGTTAAAAGAAAGGAAATTTTGAATTACAATTTGTTTGTTTTTAAAGGGAATTCGGTTATTTTTCACATTTTGGGTAATATTTCCATTAAGTTAGAGGCGCAGAAATACGGTAACTTTCACATTTTTCTTAAGATAGATGGATGATTTTTATATAATTTTTCTTTGTGTGATGAACTGGGACGAAAAAAGGAAGAGGTCGTTAGAGTGTTAAAAATTGGAACTTGAAAATCAATGACAAAACAATGTCCTTACCAGGGGAGCAACAACATAAATAATTAAATTAATAAAATCGTAGACTATTATGTATACAGTATGTGCCAGGAGTATTGCACTGCAGGGCAATAAAATTCCATGTAGATTTACAGTAAGTTGCAAGTGTGCGTGCGATCCCGAAAAGCATTATATCCTACCAATGTTTTTGTCTAAATATGTTCCAGATAATATATTGGCTAACAAAAATTTAGTGAATGGAAATAATGGTAACGTAGGATTGATTCTTCGAAGTTTAATGAGCACAGAACAAACAATTTCATTGCGCCTAAACAATTCGCACATTATTGCAAATAATCATTGACCGCCCCTGATCAATTGAAAGTTCAATAAAATTTTTTTAATTCTCTGAATTCTTATTATTTTAAATTCTTTAGAATTCGTGTGAAATTATTATAAATTCCATGAATTCTTTTGAATTCTGCGAAATTTTCTCGATTTAGAGTTCTGCAGATTTAAAGAAACCAGTTAAGTTCAGTAGTAGATCATCGTCGACCTAAGTTTATAAGTTAGGGAATAGTTGAAAAAAATTCGATGTTTTCAGGCGAATTCAGAAAGTTAGAAATAAATCAAGATATTTTGCTAAATTAAAAAGATTCAGAGGAATTAAAATTAATTTAATGTGTATTTTCAATTGATTTTAAAAATCGTGCATTCTAAACCAGTAACAGTTTAAGCGTCGTCAAACATTGCTGAATTTAGAATAAATAAAAATAAATTTTGGTTTTCAGAAGAATTCAGAAAATAAAAAAAATCTAGCTATTTCCTAAATATTTCAAGAGAATTCTTTAAAATCTTTAAAAGAATTCAAAGGATCACATGTGTGGTCGAAGAAATCGATAGAATTAAAAAAACTTGAAAGAATTCATAATAATTCAACATGAATTCTATAGAGTTCAGAAAAAGTCCGAAAATTTTAATGGAATTCAAAGACCTACACAGAACTTATCAGAATTTAAAAAAAAAACAAGTGTATCTTAATTCAGTAGTAGTTGCCTGTCGATCAAAGTTGATGAATTTGGAAATAGTTAAAAAGAATTTACTGCTGTGAGAAGAAATCACAGATTTCAAATTATTTTATTGAATTCCACCTTAATCGGGATGGTCACTGATTATTGGCAATAATGTAACAATTATCTAGGCTCACTGAAATTATTTGTGCTGCGCTCACCAGGTTTCAAAGAATCTAGCTTACTTTTTAATTTCTTCCACAACCCGAATTTCGATGACCCAATATTTTATTTGAAACATGTTTAAATAAAAGAATTTATTTCTTGCAAAGTTATTTTAGGATTCGATAAAACTTCAGACGATGTCATTCAAAAAGACAATCACATTCGTAATCGCATTCGCAACTAATTATACTCCTACATAAAATTGCAATGCCCTGCAGTACCCTAAATACACAACGGACTCCAAAATGTTTCGGGACTTTCAGATTAACATTTTTTTTCTACCTCCATTACAAGGAATGTCAATTTTTCTGAGACACCCTGTATAACTCTATAGTTAATTAGTGTAGAAAAATGTATAAATGTAATTTTTTTACCAAATTAGATGCAGCTGGATTTCCGATTCTTCCAAGGCAACTCGTGGTAGAAATGCAAGATAACAAAACTTATGTAGGACCTATCTCTGACTTTGATTTCGAGAGAATACCTTACTGGATGCAACCCAGGCCCGGAAATTGGAACGGTCCACAATCTTTTTTGGCTTTCATACGAACATCAAGGAGAGCTCATTTCATTTCAACTCTCAGACTGGAGAGTGAGATCGGTGCCAATCATACCGAACGTTTTCCAAAGAATGCTAGACTACGTATAAAAACCGAACATTATGACGAAAAATTTTTAGTCAGATTTTTCGAACCTTTTCTCAGCGAGGAGGGAAGACCGTATGTCTACCCTCATTTTCCACCAGATAGACACCTGTATATAATAACACCACAAGGCGGCGTCTTTTCTGGATACCTAGAATACCAAATGAATAACAAAGATGTCATTCGGTTCACGAATTACGCTCTTGGACCTTCAGAACCGGGTTATTACGAATTCATGAGAAAAATCGGGAGAATTTAAGATTTACAGATTTGAACTTAAAAGTGAGATTTAGTGCTACCATGGTATAAGGATCGTCCAAGTTATTTTAGTTTTATACACACATACGGCAATAAACCTTCATTTTATTTCAACTATCAAATGGTTAAGATCAATCAGACGGATACCTCCTGATCCACATATCTTCTGAAACATTGTCCCAGGAACACTTTTCCAGGAACATCCCAGTACAAGAAGAACATTAGAGAAAAATTAAACTGTTTGGGAACTTACTGTAAAATCAGATATATTATATTATTTGACATAGACCATTTTTCCACCAGGAAACTGTCACAGCTTGTGGGCTATCCCTGAATTACGTACAACTTTTTCCCCAATTTTTTACCGCTACTCTCCCATTCAAAAAGTCGTATTAAAGTCGTTTGTAACTCCTATCCTAGCACTTTTTGTTTTTTTTTGTTTGTATTTTTTTTGTTAAAAATTATTCTCTCTATATTTAATTCAACTTTGAAGAAACGCACTTTTTTAGAATTCATCACATAAGTTCAAATTTCAACTACTTGCTCGTAAATTAACTTTTCGTTGGAAACATATGTTCAGGTAAAAAATGCAGCTGTTCTAGAGAAAATTCGTCTTTTTGGCTTCAAAATCTAACAATTTCGTACAAAAAAAAAAACTATTTAGTTGAAAATTAAATTTTTTTGAAAATTCATAATCTTAGTTTAAAACTCAACTACTGTAGATAAAAAGAAACTGTTTGTTAAAAATTTAACGTTTAATTTAAAAACTTTTTATACTTATTTTATAAGTTGAAAAATCGACTATGAGGTAAAAAATTAATGTATTACGATGAAAATTGGTCTTATTGGGTAGAAAATAATTCTCGTTTCTTGCAAATTCATCATTTTCTTTGAGGATTTAGACTATTTTGTCAGAAAATAATCTTTTGTAGTTGTATTCAACTTATTTAAAATTGCTATTTCTTTCTTTAAAAATCAATTTTTATCTATAAAATTTCAGACTCTATTTAAGTTCCAATTGGTCCAATTGGTGGAAATCTTTTCTGTCAAAAACTAATTTTTTAAGCTGAAAATTTCAATATAGCTTTTTTTGTATCGAAATTATCTTTTTTAGTTAAATTAAAAATTTTTTAATAAAAAATTCATGTT
>NC_046659.1:74250253-74255039 GCF_010883055.1 Belonocnema kinseyi | reverse complement strand
TTGATATTTCTTGAAAGCTTTTGAAACCCATTGAAATTTGAATCTTTTAAAATACCCTATTTCTTTAATCGAGTAGTACCTCTTTAAATCTCTGAAAATTCTGAAACCTTTATTATTATTATATTTTGTATTATTATATCATTCTTCAAATCTTTGAAATACTTGAAAACATTTGCAATACCCATTCAAATATAATTAAATCCCTTTAAGTCATGCAAAATTACATCAAATCTGATGATACTCCTTAAAATGAAATTTTGGAAGTTCTACGAAATTCTTTGAAATCTTTCAAAGTCCTATGAAATGTTTCCCTTGTCTGCGGGTAATACTATAATATCTTTATTTTGATTGAGTTCTTTTATTGAGGTTTTTTCCTGTTTTGTTAAGTTTGAGGATGGAACTTGAGCTTGGCGTAAAATGTTGGGCGTCCTGCGTCGTATGTCATTCGCTTTTTCGGGCGGAAGGGTACATATTGTGGATTCCAAATTGCTGATTATTTTTTCTTTTGCTATTTTCGATGAAGCTACAGCAAAATTATGTCCTTTAGGTAAGGCTGAAATCATTTCATTGTTGAGAGGGTGGTCAGGTTTGGTTTTTACTGTATTTGTCAGTTGAGTTTGCTTTACTGGAAGTAATTTGTCAAATTTTGTTTTTTATTTTTGGATGGAAAGCTCTTTAACCCGTTGGGATTGGTCAAACGATATGCGGTCCAGTGTGGACCAAATGTCAAATCTGAGGGAACCGATCTGAGCAGAACCGTTTTAGATTAAGATGTTCCAAAATTATTTTTCAGTTGTAAGAATTATGGGACGATTTTGTTGTCCCTGCACCGTTTCAAAAAAGCTAAGGATGTAGACCACATGGTCCCGCCTAAGAGGTCACAACCTGACACCCTGAGCACACCATCTCCACCCATTCTTAAAGGAATACAGGCGAAAACTCTCATCGACGAGATTAGTGGAGGACAACAGCAGGACCCACAGATCGGCCACAATGTTTCAATGGTTCCAGCTACACTAGACTGGGTCCAAAAACCAACAAGAAGAAGATTTCTTACGGAATAATCTGGCGGACGAGAGGGGATTCTGGAAACGCTGCCCCTACGCGGGACATTGGCAACTTCGTGTCCCAGCCTCCCTCCGACAGAAGGTAATCCAGGAGTATCACGACGCACAACTCGCCGGCCACCCGGGCGCCGAAGAAACAACGCGTTCGATCCTACGTCACTTTTTATGGCCAAGATTGAACCGACAAATCAGACGGTACGTCGCTTGCTGCCATCTCTGTCTTTGTACGAAGCCTGTACAAAGAAACCACGTAAATGGGCAACGCCCGCGCACTGCACACACGGCTTGGGAAACTGTCGCCGTAGACCTGACGGTATCTTATCCTCTAGCTACCCGAGGTAGCTGGTATATTCTCATTGTCAAGGATTTATTCACCAGGTGGGTTGAAGCCTTCCCACTGCGAAATTCCGAAGCACCAACTCTCATTAGAATCCTCGAAGATGAAGTTTTCTCACGATACGGCTACCCACGTCGCATTCTTAGCGACAATGGAAAGCAGTTCACAAGCCACGCATGGGTCAACGCCAATCAAAAATGGAGCTGCGAGCTCTGAACAACTCCAGAGTACCATCCTCAAGCGAATCTCACGGAACACCGTAACCAAGAAGTCAAAAAGGGAATCAGATTGCGTCTGCACGCTGGAAATCAGAGGACTTGGGACCAGCACTTACCCCAGTTATTATTCGGGTTACGAAGAAGAACAAATGCCACTACTGGTTGCACGCCGGGCTATCTCATGATGAGGCGAGAGATTCCGAGGCCTGGATAGTGGTACCTACAACCTGTAGATGAGCCGAGGCCTGAAACTGTACCTCACAAGAAAGGTGAAGAGAGAGCCTGAAGAGGACAAACAGCGTACCAGAAGCGCTACGTCGGAGTTCCTGCAACAACAGTTCACTCTATTGGGAATTGGGTTTATTCCACGAACCATGAGCAGTACAACAAAGCCGCTAGATTCAATGCAGCCCTGGCACCACTTCAAACAGGGCCTCATCGGATCATCGACATCGCCTCAGCCGACGTTTACTGGATATGGAAGGACGGCAAATCCCACAAACTGCACAAATCTCAGCTAATTGCCGCACCACTGCCACCGGAGAGCATAGGACCCTATATACAACAACATGATGGGCCTCCAGAAGGTGCTCCACCCCAAGGGTATGAAACACCGATGGCCACCGAACAGGTGCCCATGTTCATCTCAGTCGACAACAAAGAGGAAGCTGGCGTTTTTACAGGAGGAGTCCCACCCAAAGAGGATGACGATTTGAAGGCCTCTGAACTAATGCTCAGAGCTACCAAAGCCAAAGAACACGGGGCTTTCACACGAGCCCCTGCCTATACCAAAAGGAGAAACACGAGTAGCCCCATCCAGTTCGAGTTAAGGGGTTATTTCGCAGGACCAGAGGCAAACCACGCCAGGAAAAAAAAAGGATTGACATAGAAGCGCCCGCACAGGCTCACCTAGAAGCCGAAAGGTGCGGCTCGCGCTATGGAACAGCGAACAAGACGAACGAGGCTGAACATGCTTGGTACACCGTTCAGGACGACGATAACGTCACAACTCAAGCACCACATTCTTTAGAGGAGGTCTCACCAAGAAGACATGTAACGAACAAGCGTTATCCGTTTCGTTAACAGCGGCCTGTCTACTACCGAGATGCTCGGTCTTACGCAAGAAAGGCAAGAAATCCCTTGTAAATATGTTATTCGTCAAGTTTCAAAATTGTTTCTATTTTTAAAATAAAATTAAGATTTCATGAGACCACGTTCCACGGGTAAGCGAAAGGTCTATCCATTTAAGGGGAGGATTGATATACGCCGATGGCTGTAACGGGCGACGGACGAAAGGAGCTTTTAATATTTCACTCTCGCTAGCTTCGACTTCACGTTTCCTTTCTCTCTCCCTCTGTCTCTCAAAACTCCTTTTCTCTGCCGCTACGGCGACCTTTCGCCTACCGTGAGCTTTTCACGTGATACGCAAAACTTTATGCGCCCAAGTACGGGCATAGCCTTGAGCCTACGATGACTCACCCGTAATTTTCTGCCACATTCTCTTTCCCCCCGTTTCTTTCTTTTCTCTTATTTTTCTTTGAAGTTTTCTTCCTTACTAAATAATGATACATGGATAAACTGATTACTTACCCGTGACTCTAAATTTATTAAGACAGTAAAATTTTCATAAATTCATTTTGCAATTAAAGACTCAATTATAAAATAACTCTTTCCGGTAGATTTCATGGACTATGGAGTACTACTCTTCAGATTACATAGAAATCACTAACGTATTTTAGCAAATATTATTATTCTTATAGCAAATTATTGAAATTTATTTAATATTATGGTAGTTTTTTCCTACCTTTTATAGTATTAATTACTATTTTCTACTGCTTTTGTTATCACAACTATATTATTTGCCTTTCGTTGGCACTAGCATTATGTTAAATTAAATTTATCATAACCTATGATTATTATTTGATTAGATAACAATACTAATAATAATAATAATAATATGAAATTATAATATTATAATTTTTATAAAATTACAATATTATAATAATAATGATATTATAATATTTGCTGTTATTGTGATCAATAGGATAATAATAATAATATTTTTATAATTATAGTATTCATAATAATAATATTTTGATGATAATTTTTTTTATGATCTTCTATAATTGTATCACAGTATAACATTTTTTTTTATTATTATTTGTATACTCTGGATTTTTTTTGTTATTCTGACATTACTGTGCCATAGTACTATTGAAATAATGTAACGCTGTAGTGCGGAGAGACAGAGCGAGTCAGGCAGCCTTTGCGAGACTAATTTCATTGGGCCGCGCGTCCAAAGCCCAGCGGAGTGGGAACGAAGTGCCATCCGAGCTTCCCACTCTCGCACTCCACGTCGGCGCGATGTGAGAGGCTACGCACACCTGAACGCAATGTATATAAAAGAGCGCGTTTCTGCCACCGTCGTCACTCGTACCATATAGATGAGAGAGTCGGTCTCGTACCGTAGTAAAGAAAACACGCACAGTCCGAAAAGTCACCGGTCGTTGCTAATGGTACACTGATAGATTCTGGTGTATCAGGACGCACGAAGTGAACTTACTGCACTGATTCATATCGAAATTTCTTAAATCAACCTGCCCTTCTCAATGCAAACTTTTCTAAAATCACAATGTCCGACCTTCATTCGGATGAATGTTCCCCTTCTAGGTTGCTAAATTCCACCCCCTCAACCACCACTTTTAACTTTCCCAACCCGACGAGTCTCTCTGAAAGTCCGATTGCCTCTCTAATCTCTGAGCTTCGCCGCATTCTTATATCTTACGAGTCAGCTCTTCTATCCCGAGTACCCTCGACCTCGGTCATCCCAAACCCAGCCGATGATGCTGTTGAATGTATGGACACCCTCCAGTCCCAAAACCCTATCTCAAATCCACCCGTAGACTTCTGCGACTTCTGTACCGTGAAGTCAAAGCAAAACAAGCACAAGCGTTTCTCAAGCCCCCTAAAATTAGCGACCCCCTCACTCTCTGACGATGAATCTATTCTTTCTAGCGCATCCGAAGACGAGGAGCCTCAAGCCGTCGCTGCCTCAAATTTTCCCACACGGCAAACTACTGCCATGCTCCCTGGTCTTGCGCCTTCTGCGCACGTAGCCACGCCACTGCTTCCTGCACCTTTCGCAACCAAAAAGATGCTACTCC
>NC_046659.1:74241460-74250153 GCF_010883055.1 Belonocnema kinseyi | reverse complement strand
AGACCCCTGGACTCTTTCTGAACTAAGTTCCGACCACAACCCAGTACTGCTAGAATTATCGGGCAGCCCCGAACTCTCTCCTCCGTCAAAATATAAAATCGAATACCTCCATCTTAAATATATTCTCGAAACTTCCTCTATTAAATGCAGTCAAATCCGTTCTATTCCAGACCTGGATGCAGCTGTTGCAGCCCTGACTCAAGACATCCAAAACCCTGTTAAACTTGCCTGCTCAACGCACCCCACTTTCAGGCGTAAAACCAAACTCTCACCCGCCACACACTGTCTTATTCGCAAGAAAAATCATGCCCGGAAACACTGGCAGTCTTACCGTAGTCGTAAACATCGCCAGCGTCTCAACTTCCTTCAAAGAAAACTAAAATCCCTTCTCGAACCCATCGATAAGTCCGCATTCGACTGCTTCATAGCCGAAGCCGAATTAAATCCCAAAAGATGTTGGAAAGTCATAAAATGCCTTCGTAATAGAAAAACCCACCCCCCTTCTCTCGCCAAAGATGATCAATCCTTTTCTCTCGATCAGGAAAAAACTAATATCTTTGCAGAATCCCTCAAAGAGCAATGCTCCCCCTTTCTTAGTCTCGATAAATTCGCTGACTTTCACGACCATATCTCAATTACTGCACAAAACTTCACGGTTACAATACAAACTTCATTCCCACCTCACCTAAAGAAGTCTCTGACGTAATCCGCTCACTGAAAAGGCGTAAAGCTCCCGGCAATGACTCCATCAGTAATAAGGTACTGAAAACACTTCCGCGCAAACACATCGTAGCCATCTGCAACATTGTCAACGCAATGATGCGGTTACAATACTTTCCCCTGGCTTGGAAGGAAGCCATCGTAATCTTTCTCCCAAAAAAGGGTAAACCTCTCAGCTCAGCATCCAGCTATCGACCTATCAGTCTACTTTGCACTCTCAGCAAACTAGCTGAAAACATTCTGACCCGTTTCGATGACTTTGTCTCAAACAACAATTTTCTCTCCGATTTCCAGCACGGTTTTCGCAAACGTCATGGTACAGCCCATCAACTTCTGCGCGTTTCCGAATACATTGCCGAAAACCTCAACAAGGGCAGGCACACAACCATGCTTCTTTTGGACTGCAAACAAGCCTTTGATAGAGTTTGGCACGACGGCCTTATCCACAAACTCATCAAGCTCTCCCTCTCTCTTCAACCTGTATTGCTACGACATACCTGTTGACGAGAAAATAGTCACGGTCCAATACGCTGACGATGTTGGTTTTCTCCATTCCTCCAAGGTCATCAATCATTGCTCCTCCCGCCTAAATAGATTCACTCCAATTGTTCTCGACTGGTACTACAGATGGAGATTTAAAATCAACAAATCTAAATCTGAAGCTGTTTTCTTTTCCCGGCGCCAGCGCAAACCCCCAAAACTCTTTGTAAATTCTTTCCCTATTGAATGGAGTACCTCCGCAAAATATCTCAGCGTCATTTTTGACAAAAGACTGACATGGTCGAAACAAATCCACGCCATTCGCAACAAGGCCAATGGGGCCTTTATTTTACTAAAACCTTTCTTCAATAACCCCACAGTTTCTCGAACCACTAAAGCTCGTGCCTTTAACGCAATAATTAAAAGCATTTGCACCTACGCGATTCTTATCTGGGGCTCTGCCACCCCAAACCGTCTTTCTAAATTAAACAGCACCTATATGCGCCTTCTGCGCTCCGCTTTGAACATTCCTTGGTTTATCCGCAACAAACAAATCCTCTCGGAAACCAAGCTTCCCTGCATCTTTGATGCAGCTCGCACTCACGCAGCAAATCTTCGTTCTTCAGTGACAATTCATCCAAATCCCAGCATCAACTCACTCGCAAATTATTCGAGTAAACCTTCCGACCGTTTTAGAAAGCCCTTCCTTCTTGTCTCGCCGTCCTAATTTTAACTTACCCATCTTTCTTTCTCCGTGTTTCGCTTCATGCGCGAGTATCCTTGCAGTACCACTGTTTGGACCACCAAACTTCGCTGTCCCCTCTTCTTCTTTTAACTTGGTTTATAACCTTCAAGGTTGGCAACCAAAACGGGGAGGGGTTTTTAGTCGGTAGGCGCACTGGGCGAATCCGACACTACCCACTTGTCTTGGGTGTCTTTTAGAAGATTCCCCCTCCTCGGCCATTCAAAAAAAAAAAACAAAAAAAAAACACCGTCGTCACTCAGCATCGAGCTACCACCAGCCTGCGACATATTCGCCTGCTCGCCCGTTCCTACAACGCTCTCGCTTCTCCAGAGAAAAAACTTGAAGGAAATCCGCTTTCTCCATTTATCACTGAAAATATTCAGTCCTTTTCAAGACAAACCTTCAAACGTAGTAAAGATCAAGTACCTCCGGGCACTTGATCGGAAGCGTCAGTGCGTTAGGACTTTGTCGTCCTCCACACTGGTCGGCGACGGAATCACTTCACCGAGGCCTTGTGCCTTGAGGAAACTTGTCGAACGGAAAAGATCAAGTACCTCCGGGTACTTGATCAGAAGTCTTCTCTGAAGCGTCAGTGCGTTAGGACCTTGTCATCCTCCACACTGGTCGCCGACGGAATCACTTCACCGAGGCCTTGTGCCTCGAGGAAACTTGTCAAACGGAAAAGATCAAGTACCTCCGGGTATTCGATCAAAAGGGTTTCTCCCACAAAGCACCGATGCGCTAGGACCTCGTCGTCCTCCACACTAGTTGCTGACGGGACGACTCCTTCGAGGCTTCGCGCCTCTAATTAAACGCAGTACAGTCAGGCTACCTCCACCGGTACTCGACTAGATGACCTCGCAACCATTGGACCACATAAGACCTCAATAAACAAGCATTCGGATGGGGAAGAAGAACCGCAACCGTCGTCAACGCATTGCACGCTTCGAGGCTCGTCGTTATGAGGCGGAGATCGAGAGACTCCGCAACGAAGGCTACTGCACGGCACCGAATATTGAAGACGCTCCTCAAACAACGGTAGAAGCAAATACACCTGAGAAAGCGTTCGTGCCGTGCCCGATAATTGACGCTTCCATCCTGGTCACAAGGCTATCACCACTGTCACGAGCGGGTGGAACCCCACCATATTCTTTACGGAGTCGAAGGGTTCTCCATGCTTTATTCCCAAAGCCGGTACGCCGGTTGACATTTCAACCTGAGAATTTCGCATACCCTGAAGATTTTGAGGGACACGAGCCCATCTTCCGACAACGAGAGGATAGAAAATTTATTATCAACAAATATTTTAAGGAAATGATGACACCATCTACCTCTCCTCGCATATAAGCTTCATTGAAATTATGGAGAGAGGCAACATATGGCAACAGTTCTTACAGTCGGCCGGAAAACGAACCTACTTGCCCCCCCCCCCCCCCCCCCCCCCCCCCCGACCCAAGTCAGAAAGCCCTGCCAAGCAGAATGCAGGAGTTGTATGCTTGGCTTCTACAGACACAAGGCTTTATTTATGCCAAACCGCTTCCAGCATCTCACACGAAGAAGGTAACGAGCCATAGGAAGCAACTCTAATATTTAAAGTCAGAAAAGAATACATCATAGGCCCTTCTCAGGGCCACTAAATCATTTGAACATAGGATACCTTTTGAAGCAACACGAATCTCTGCTAAAATCTTTCCTCCAGTTGTCCATGACCTGAATGTTTACCACCACTAACCGATCTCACAAATCCAAGTGTCAATATTTCTTTTCCTTGAACGTTCCCACTCATAAGAAGGAACCGTATCAACATTTTAATATTTGAGTGTGAATCCTGCAGAAACAAACGGGACAAATATAAGATTTTCCAGCACAGTAGTCTATAAAAGAAAATTTTCTCATTTTCTAATTGTTTAACTTCTGAGATGTAAAAAACGTTACTCAAATATCGTAAATTTAATTTTATAATGCACAAAACTTGCAATTCAAACTTTCTCTGAAGAAAATCGGAAAATTTTTTGAGTATCATAATCCCGGCACAAAAAAGTGCAGTCGCTATATCAATGTATACGATTCATAGACAACTTTTTTCGTTGAATTTGTCATTTATGAGATTAAATTTACATTTAATTCTTATTTAAATTAGTGTAGAATATCTTGCAATTTTTAACTTTTTCAGACTATTTAAGAATCTGAAGATAATTTTTTCAGTTATCGTTGCATGATAAAATTTTTGGTTGCATACAATTTGTATGTGTCCCTTGAGAATTGGAAAAATATTTTTTTTTTCATGACCCTCCAAAAATGTTCTGACAGGAATTTTAAGTTTTCTTTTTGTCTTTCATGATTAGAATACGAAAAGTTAGTTTGTCAAACTTTTGAGAATCAATTCTTATAGAATTTTATCACATTTGTCATGAAATATAAATGTAAAGATAAACCCTTAAAACAGCAATAAGATCATAAGAAAATGGTATTTTTTAACTTCGCAAATTAACGACCATTTGGCTAAAAAAAGCTTTTTATCATCTTTTTTTATACTGTCTATATTACTATCTATATTACTATCTATATTTTATATATAGGTTTTAAAAAATGGTGAAGAATTAAAATACAGTCTTTATTTTTTTTACATCAACATAAAATCTATTATGTATAAAGGGATTTCGTACCTATATACTTTCCTGCCTATAATCATTTTTTAAGAATGTAATCCGCTTGTCGACTTTTCTTAAACACATTTTTCGGTTTTCACTAAACTTTTTTGCGATTACTTTTAAATTGATTGTGTGTTAAATATGTTTGCTTACAATGAAAAATGTTTACTTCATTTCTTTTATTCTTTTGTGATTAGTTTATAGTATATTAACATCATAAGTAGGGCTAGAAAAATCTTTACGGGAAAATAAGTGTTTGCAGACGTTTAGGAATTCTAAACGGTAGCATTAATTTTTTATAAAGTTTTGAAAAGCAAATTTGTGAACAACTAACACATAACCATTCGGGGTTTTGCATAAACATCAAATCTATTATATAATTAGGTATCAAGCGATTATTATACGTGTTTATAACTAATAGATGCATGCATACAAAATTTTCTCCTGTATTACATAATGCATTAATGATACTTATCAAAAACATATATTTTAGATATCAGTTATTTTATGCGTCATAGTAATTTAAATTTTCTGCACAATTAAGTATAGTTAAAGATTAAATTGCGCAGAGCTCTGTAGCCTTTGAGATGAACATTCTTACCATCGAACTCGCGCTTAGTATCTGATTGTTATATTATGCTGAAAATAGGAACTTTCTTTATATCATTTTTGACATAAAATTATCCATCGAAAACTAGTTTAAGAAACGTTGTAGATCCTTTTAAAAGTTGCAATTCCTCCTCAGAACATTTTTGCGTACCTTACATCATTTATCTCAAAATTTTAATTTTCAGCTCTTATTTTATAATATATTGGATAAATAAAACCAAAACGACAAGTCCTATCAAAAAGGTTTAAAAAACTTTCTTTAAGATTCCTACAAGCTCTTTCATTTTTTACAGTATTTTTGATAAATAAAAGCGAAATAAAACGTCCTATCAAAAAACAACTTTAACCTTTGAAAGACCACTGTTTCAGCTGAGCAACGTTTACTTTTTTCGATTTTCCTAATTTTAAGACAGAGAGCTAAGAATTCCGCAAAACTAATGTGCATATTATAACTAAGCGGACTGTTCCGAATCTCGTAAGGTGACTAAGTTGTAGGTTACTCAATAGAAACCAAGCAAATTATAAAAATTCTTTTGCTAAAATCGATCAGGAAACTACCATACATTGTTTCTGAATTTTTTCAGAATTTTTATTTAACGGGATGAATTAAAATTTTAATAAAATTCTCGTAGAGTATGTTCTAAGCTACTTGGTGCGCGATCCAGTGCACCTGAATTGTCAGCCCACCGTCAGTAGTTATTTTGGCTGTTGGAACAAGTGTCAGACAAGAGCAAGGCTTGTACCATGTTATTTTTTAGCAGTATCCCATGCTTTGAGCCAGATATTTTCAAGTTTATTGATGTGAGAAAGCCATACAAACTTTTTCAAGCAGGAATACTAAAGCACAACCAGGTAGAGTTTAAAAATCATAAAAAGTATTTGTGTAGATATATTATAAATAAAGAATTCGCAAAGTATCCTAAGTATAGCGCCAGCTCCGGATGAGAGGATATATTGAAAAGCTGTAGCAAAATGAAAAAAATGGTTAAAATGCTCATAATAGATTTTTGCAATTGATTATAGTTCTCGAAAATCCCAAGAATATTTTAAGATAAAAAAGGAGCATATTTTTTGGAGCACTCAATTGTACCATATAATCGATAAATCTAATGCTGTAAACAAATATTAGGCAACATTTACAATATATTTTAAGGGGGTGCCCTTTTTTAAATGTTCGAAAAAGCGATTTTTTATTGCTGAAATCGATAGATAAACTATCCAAAGATATATTCTCAATGTAAAACAGGCCAATTCGAAGTATTTTTGAAGATACGTAGCCTCGACTCTCTCGATCTTCTATTACGAATTTCATAGCTGAAAACCGGTGTAGAAATTTGAAAGGGGTTCTAGTATGAACCAGGCCAGTGTTCCCTTTCTCTAATCGAGCTCTAATGCGGAAAACTAGTCAGGGCCCCTACTAGAAACAGGTAGACATATCAAGGTATGCAGTCATGTATAGTACAACGTAGGGTATTCAGCGATTTTAAGTACAATGCAGTTGCACAATTTTTGCTGACTTTTTCTTACGCTCATACTTTAACTTTAACGCTAAGTGTTTAAGATATCACCCCGGCAACAAATTCAACTCACAACTTTGCTTTTTATGAGGTATTTTAGACTACTTGCCTGAAACTGGCTAATCCAAGCCAAACAGCAACGCTAGGACTTGGTTTTATTGTCAGTATGCTTTATTGAAGGCTCAGCGTTGAAGTTAGAGTGGAACGTTAGAACGAGCTAAGCATTTCTAACAAAATGTTTTAGACTGTTTGAATAAAACCGGCAGTTGAAAGCCAAACAACAATTTACGAAGTTTATTTTGTTGTCTGAGTGCTTTTAATTAACGTTTAGGCGTCGAAGGAATGATTCAACTTAAATGCTTTGCGACGACCTTAGGATGCAATCTTTCAAACGAAAGTAGCGTTCGTCATGAATATGTAATTTAGCTATTTTTATCACCGATTCAGACAATCTAATGCTTTTGGATACTAGAAATTGAATTCCGCGTTTGAAGCTCGATAACATGCAATTATATGAACGCTTTGCGCGTGGCATAAGTGCTTAGCACATTGCTCGAGCGCTTAGCACTTATCACTTCCAACACGATTACATCGCATTGTTCGTTCGTACAACTCTTTTTCTACATAATCTTCCACGATATCAATGCAAAGGGTAGAAAAAGAGTATGTGATACATTACACTCCACAGGTGAAAATATGTACCAAAATCTGACTTTTAAGTCATAGTAGCGCAAAAACTGTTCATGATTTGAGTTTTTGCTGTAAGCATTTTTTAATCAGGTAAGCGTATACTAACAAATATAAAAAACTTTGAAAATTCCACTGGGACATTTTTTACCATGTATTTGAGGCAGGGTCCTTTTCAAAGTATCTAAAATTTTTTTATTCTAAAATTTTCAGAATTTCTCAAATTTCCTTCAAACTCTGGAATTTGTAAAAGTTATGATGTTTCTTGAATTTTTTCTCAATGCATATAACTACAGATTTTCAGCATTTTAAAACCTTTCATAATTTGATAAACTTATTACTGGTTCGGACATGTTGAGAGAATGCCAAATGAATGACTAACGAAACAAGTGTATCAAGGTAAAGTAAATGGCAGCGTGCCCAGAGGTAGACCGCGGAAAAAATGGTTAGAATGTGTGAATGAGACCCTAGTTAGAAGAGACATGAGAAGTCACAGAAACACGAGAGCTTGCATGAAAAAATGCATGGACATAAAAGAAGCTAGGGAAGTAAGCCAGGACAGGAAAGTATGGCGGCAAATAGTTAATAAAAAGAGTGTAAGTAGCGTGAATAACGCCTGAAACAAAAGACCTTGGCCACTAATGGACCCAAGTGGGGAAACTTACATAACGACTTCGTGAGGTTCTTCGCTTGGGGTGATTGCTAGAGGGATTGATCAGCAACCAGGGTCGGAGCAGTGTTGCGAAACGAACGTGTTATTTACTTAAATAGCACGAGAATTCTGGATCAATCTGAAAAATCTCTATCCCTTCCACACACTACCCCTTTCCCCTAACGAGTGAGTCACGCCTACCCCGAAAGGGAAATGGCTTAATGGTGTAATAATAATAATAAAATAATATTACAAAAATCCGAAGTCACAATTTATCCCTAAAAAATAGAAATTTAGCTGGACTTCATCGGTACCAGTAATTTCTGGAATCATGCTTGTCCCCCAAATTTTAATTTATCGAAAAAATTTCTTGTTAAGGTGTCTGACTGAACGTCTGATTATGAACACGGTTGACGAAAAAAGGTCACGACTACTTAAGAAGGCACCTCATGCGAGCATCGTGCTCATCAGTTTTTTATTCGATAACGTACACAATTTTGACGCCAGGAGATTCCATCAAACAAAATTTTAATACGAGGGTGGATTGATAAGTTTCCGGCCTGACCAAGAAAAACAACGTTTTTAAGAATTTTTTTTTTTTATTTCTCAACATAATCTCCACCAAGGCTGAT
>NC_046659.1:74216540-74241360 GCF_010883055.1 Belonocnema kinseyi | reverse complement strand
GCTATCTAAGGATGGTACTATAGAACGCCACCTCAAGGTAGGCCTAGTGGCGCCATCTCTTGGTCAGGCCGGAAACTTATCAATCCACCCTCGTATACTATAGTAGGGTTGTTGTGCTGATTTCCGTGTTATCAAAACTCGTAGACTCACTGGGGAAATTACTACTCCTATATGAAGTAATTCGAGTCTTAAAGAACGAATATATGATGTTATACATTTAGGATATTCAAGTTGTATGAAATTAAAAGTTTAGATATAATGGAAGTGTAAATTTCATCAGAAAAGCCACGAATTTCAGAATTTTTAAATGAGCTCATTTCTCAATTAATGAAGTTACTAAACTTCAAGATAATTGAAGGAGGAATCTTTGACTATGTTAAAAAAGACATTAGTGGTTAAACAAGCATTAAAGTAATTATCTTCATTTTAATTCAAGTGAGGCAAGCGTGCCAATAATTTTTATTTTTTCATTTTTGAGCAATTAAATAGTTATTTCAAAATCTTTTCTTCTCATCATTCCAATGAATTCAATAATATTATGCAATCACATTATTTGTAAATACAAAAATTTGTTTCAAAAAAATATTTTAAGATTTTACTATTTTGAATTGATGCATTTAAGAATTGTATAATTCAAAGTTAAAAACATAAATCGAAAAATTTTGAATTTGGTAACATGAAATGAACAAATTCATATTCCAATCATATTACTTAAAGTATTCAGAGTAAACAATGTGAAATAAAAATATTCATGATTTACTAAAATCAATACTTTTGAAGTTTTTTTATTTAAAAAAAATTCAAATTCGAACGCTGTGTCTAATTGTCTGAGAAAATTAAGTGACCTAAAAAGGGGATGTACAGCTTGGCATGAAAGAAATTGGTGTAAATAAAATTAATGTAGGAGTTATATTTAATAAAAAATATTTGAAATTCCTCACATTTAAAGTACAAATATTTATTCCTCAATAAAATAGATTATGTTTCAACCAAATAGTTGAATTATAAACTAAAAAATTTGAATTAATCTAACAATGGAATATATGAATTTATAGTTAAAAATTTTATGTCAAACAAAAAGAAACGAATTTTCGGCCATATAGCTTAAGGGTGTCAAGACAGTGCAATATAAGTACTAAGAAAAAAATATTTACCAAAGCAAAGAAAGTTCTGAAAATTCGAATGACTTTTTTTTGTTCAATATCAAAGTACATTCGTACTTTTATAAAGATGTATAGATGTATGAAACATATTTAGGAAAAGGTTGTACGTATCGAGAAAAATATGCCGTCACACAATAAAACTGATATTTCCTAACTGAAGATTTAATCATTTCATAAAAAAAATTGGTCTATTTTACATTCTTGCTAAAGGTTCATATTTTTTGTTGACCACATTTATTCGAGTTCAAAGTTCAACTATTGCGAAGAACATTCGTCTTGTTAGACTTAAAGTTCAACTATTTAAGTAAAAAATGAGGTATTCGTTACATAACTAATTTTTTTTAATTCATATTTTTGGATTGAACCCTGAACCTCTTGTAGAATATTCGTTTTTTAGTTTAAAAATTCATAAAATTTTAAAAAATTATTCTCCAACTGGTTTTTGAACTGTTTCATTTTTAGCTAATTTTCATTAATTTTCTGTTAAACAAACAACGATTTGTATGAAAATGCATGTGTTTTGTTTAACATTTTTCTTTTTTTTAATCAATTTTCTTGTTTATATTTCATTTTTTGTTCTGGAAGACTGATCATTTTAGTTGAAACTTCATCAATGAATTGGAAATTTCTTATGTATCTTTAATATCTGGTTTTACGATCGAAACCTCTTCTTTGACAGGTACATGTATATCATAACTCATAAATCACTCACGAAGCTTTTATTGAAGAAATTTCGATATTTCTAACTTGTTAGGAGTTTTTTTAATTTATGAACTTTTTAATGTAATTCCTTGAAGTTCAGGATCCAATAATGAGAAGGAATTAATTAAGTATAATAACTTAATAAAAATGCAAAAATCACGTGTAACCTTTTAGCGAAAGAACTTAAGGTGTAAAAAAAGTCTAGAAAGTCAATTTTTATTACAATTTGATATGACTTACTGCTCTTCTATTAATAATGAAAAATGCTATTAAAAAATAGAAATCTCCAATTCTTGATATTCGCAGCAATTCTCATTAAATTTTATTCAATAATTTTTTAATAGAAGTACTACAAAAATTATTCGCAATTGAAAAAACTATAAGCAAGCCAAAATTAAAAATTTAGACAATTTAAGTTCAAAATAAAAATAAAAATATAATCTTGCCACATTTGAAATCATGGAGGTTGATAAATTTAACCTTTTGGAAAGGAATATTATATCCGGGTGCAATCCTTTTCTTAAAGATTACCTAAAACTTACCATTTTTGAGAATATTTATCAATTTTATTGAAGTTAGTAAAGTAGCAGTTAATTTTTAATGCTTTTCTTTCTCTTTACTAATATTTTTGACATTTTATGTGACTTTTACATTCTCATCATTTATGATTGAGAAAATATTAGAATTGTCGGAAATTTGACATCACAATTTTTCAACGGATCTCCGCTTTTTGAGACCCCCTGATTCCGAAAATCAAGTTTTCATGATGACGTCTGTCTGTCCGTCCGTCCGTCCGTAAACACGATAACTCTCGAAAAAATAAACGAATCAAATCCTTCTTTCGCACACTTTTTCCAGGTCCTAAAAGAAAGGACTAGTTCGTTAACCAGCCATTTTTGATAAAAATTCAAAAAGTGAGCGCATTTTGAAAATTTTTCAGACCAATTTTTTTTGAGTTTGAAAATTCTATGTACGAATATTTATAGTATTGAAAAGAACAAACAATATATCCTAGTGACTTTTTATGATAAAAAGAAAATTTTTAGAGTTATAGCGTTTTTAAAATTTTTTTAATCAACCGAAAATCAAAATTTGAAGCCGAAAAACGCATGATATGAAAAAAATTCAAGTGAAGAAAAACATTTCTTTTTGAAATCCCTACAAGATTATCATAAAAAATTTTTGGATTTTCTTCAAAAAATCGAAAATTCAAATTTTGATTGCACAAAAAATAATGGAAAATAAAAAATTTCAGTTTGTGGACAAACTATGTAGGATACAAAAAAAGATGCATTAACAAAAATGGTTATCCCAGAAAAGATCTACAATTTCCTTAAGAATCACTTCGTATCACGATGAGAATGTGTACCTTAAAGCCTACAGAGCTTTGAGAAACTTAATCTTTGACTATACTTAATTAAGTAGACAATTCAGAATATGAAGACGCATATAAATACTACCATCTAAAAGAGATCTTTTTGATAAAGTTTTTTTCAAGCATTCCAAATGCAAAGAAGAAATATCCGAGCTCGAAGTGCGAGGTATAATTATCTTCGAGCGCGAAGCGCGAGGTAACCTATTATTGATCGTCATCTAATTCCGGATCTAAATTTCTCTGATACGTATTATTCATCATAAATGAATAATTATAATTAATATTTCTTATTGTATGTTAAATTACTCTCTTATTTATAACATTTTACCTTAGGATATTATTTAACCAACAATAGAAGGGTAATTAAGTTCAAAAGACTGAATTTTAAAGAAGGAAAACAATTTTTCATTAAATTTGGTTATGTTTAGACAGATAAAGATTGTGCTACAAATATTCAGACGAAAATCTTGTCAAATTTAGGAACATTTAATATTTAAAATAAAAAATATTTGAATTGTATCATAATCTAATTAAACAGAACTTCAATATTAAGTAAAGAAAGTATATGGAATAAAAATTCAACAATACAGTTGCTCATTTTTGCAGTTTTAATAACCGTTGCAATTTCTAATTGTTACTTATTTCGTCGATCTCAGATCTCAGAATCTAATTTCAGTTGAAATTTGTATTTTTAAAGAATTTGTACTAATACGTTTTTGTTTGAAATTTTTCTTTGTGTTAAGCATTATTTTTAATTTTGAACAAATATCTCTGTCATGGTGGTTTAAAAAAAACTGGTTGATAGTTCAGCTTTTTTAAAAGAATCTTATTTTTTAATTTTTCAAAAGAATATTAACGGTACCTAATTAATAAATATCAAACGTCTTATTATATAAAATCCTAGCTACATGGTGTGAAAAATTCCATTATTGTCAACTAACAATTCACAGAGCAAGTGTAAGATAAAATTGTTTGTATTTTTTCACGTTTGAGACAGATTAACGAGAATAAATAGAAGTTTAGTGTGAAACGAGTCTTGTTTGAGTGTACTCAAGGCCTATAGAATAGTTTTTAACATCACAGTATTTCGTACACTTGATTTGTTCTGCAAAATAGAATTTTTAGTTAGCATCATAGTATCTTGGATGTCAAGCAAACTTAGAGCTAAGCATGTGCCACATGCGTGATCTTTAACTTTATCGAATTGCGTGTTATTTCTGTGAGTGAAAATAGTCGTATTTTAATACATGAGCTTTCCCATTTGTATAGAAAAAAACGATACCATTTAAAAACGAACTCACACTCCTCATTTCCCTCTCCCCAGCCATTTCTCCCACATTAAAATTGAAGAAATGAACTGAAACTGTTTTGCCGCCCCAAAAGGACTTATTTTAAACGTAAATAATGTAAGGTAAATTATAATACAATAAAAAACTGCGTGATTGCTTATCATATCGAGGGATGAACGAGGTAGCTACCAGTATATAAGGTAAAAAAATTTTAAGAAAATTCATTAGTTGCACTGATATGCAAATTCTTTATTCTTGATTTTCCACAATTTCAAGAAAATGAGGCCCGCATTTGGTTATCTGTATTTTATCACAGTTGTCTTCTTCAATTTTAATGATAGGTATGATAACATTAGATTTAAAAAAAACTCATCTTCTCCTGACGCTCAGTTCTCTCAAAGTAGTCCGGCTCTTTGATCAGTAGCCTTCTTTGACATAATGGCTTTCATGGAGGCAACAAACCGGTTTTTTTCATGACCCGTCACGATACAATAATCTCCAAGTGCACCAGTTGTAAAAAATGCATACATCTTCCTCGTGGAAGTTGAGATCTGAATGAACATTGGCCGCAAGAAACCAATTTTTTTTTGACCCGTCACTAAACAGTAACCTCAAAGTGCACCAAGTGTAAAAAATATGTCTTCGTCGAGGTAGTTGAGTGCTAAATCAACATTGGCCGCAACACACCAATGTCGTTCATGACCCCTCACCATACAATAACCTCCGAGTTCACCAGATGTAAAAAGTACATCTTTCTCGAGAAACTTGAGTTCGAAATGAACGTTGGAGGTAACCAACGAGTTTTTTTCATGACCCGTCACTATGCACAATAAGGATCATTCATTATTTACTTAAGGGTTTCAAGGAGACGGGTGGCTTAGAAGGGCTCTACATGACCTCGACTTGGGTAGAAGGGGGGTAAGAGCTATTCTCGCGTAATATTTTACATTGTCGAGAACTAAGCGTTCGGTAAACCTGGACGTTGCTGGTTACAGGACATTTTATCTAAAGACACAATGTCCGTAATACACCAATGTCTTAGGAACCAAAAATCGCAGAAAAAATTAAAGGGCAGTTTTAAAAGTTAAAAAAAAATCTCTATTAAGATGTTCTACTAACTATGAGATCTATTTTTAAATTTGTAATATACAATTTTATTTACATATTCTTATTAAAAACTTTTTTATTTAGTATTAATGTTTCAAAGTCTCTTCTAACTCTCTTCTAACGACATTCTAGCATAAAGAAAAATTAGGTAAAATTTCGTAAAATTCGTAAATAATGAATCGTGTTTAACCTCCAAGTGCAGCAGGTGTGAAAAATATATCTCCCTTGTGGAAGTTGGGTTCTAAATGATCATTGGGCGCCAGAAACCCATTTTTTCATAACACGTCACTAAACAATAACCTCTTAGTACACCGGAAGTAGAAAATACATCATCCCCTAGCAATTTAAGTTCAAAATGCATATTGGCTTTAACCAATCTATTTTTTCATGACACATCACTATACAATAACCTGAAGGTGCACCAGGTCTAAAAATTAGATCTTTCTCGAGGGACTTGAGTTCTGGATAAACCATGGAGGCAACCAATGCATTTTGTTCATGAATAGTAATTATACAATAACCTAAAGTTGATCAGGTGTAAAAATTACATCTTTCTCTAGGAAGTTCAATTCTAAATGAAGTTTGGCCGCACCCAACCCATTGTGCCCATGACGCGTCATTGGTACAATAACTTCCAATCACATTAGCTCTGAAAAAGACATCTTTTAGAAAATGTTAAGTTCCAAATAGGAATTAGTTTTTTTCTAATGGTTCCTAAGACAATCCGTTATAAATAGAATATCGCAAATCCAGCCGGTATGCAACATGCAACCTTCTGGAGGCACTTGATTTCTAATAAACAGGAATTGTTTGCACCGTAACGGTCACTGGTACGAGATGTTATAAAAAATTTGCGGTTGGCAGCCTATGTACATTTAGAACTCTACTTTCTCAATGGAGGTATTTATTTGCGACCTGTTGTACTTAGAGGTTATTGTACAGTGATGTGTCTAGGAAATAATTAGTTGATTGCCTCCAAGTTTCATTTAGAAATCAACTTCCTTGAGAAAGAAATATTTTTTGCACCTGTCTCAAATTAAATTTCTCGTGGTGACGGTCGTGGCCTAGCGCAGTCGACCTGGGGTAGTGGTACTGATAGCAAAATTTTTTCTAGGAACTTCCAGACTTCACTACAGGCTGCGAATTGAAGACAGAAAGTTAGTGGAATTTCTACAGAATGTCAACGGAATTTCCATAGAATTTCTAACTGGAAGTTCCGTAGCATTTCCGTGGAGTACTTTCGGAGGCAACTTTCCACGTAGATGAAAACAAACATAAAGTAATTACTGTTCTCTTTCCCGAAATAAAAAAAACTACTCTTTGCATATTTAACACATTTTACCTTGTGTGTTATCTTTGGGCGACGGACAACTTTCACCTAGTAACTTTGCACGAGCCCAGCTGTTTATATCGATGGTTGGACAGACAGCCGTGCGCGTTCATCTGTGCATGTCGAAAACCACAGCAGCGCATCTGTGCGCGTCTAAATTAAGACGTGCACAGTGGCCCAAGTAACATCTGCCCACGTGCACAGTTGTGCAAGTGACAACTGTAAACATTATAAACTTGAAAATTTGAGCAAATACTATATGAGCACGTGCATTGTTGTCCAGGTGAGAACTGTTCACTTATAAATTTGGGCGTTCACAGATGGTACTTGCACAGATGTCAGTTTCATAACTGTACCCATGCACAGATATCACTTTCCCAACTATGTGCTTGCACAGATGACACTAGTACAGCTGTGCACGTTCAGAGATTTCACTTACCCATCTCTTCACGTTTATGTTTTCATGAAAGGGTATATACGAGTGTTGTCCTTTATATCTAAGTATACAATTTTTAACAGTTTCTGAAGTTCTTGAAGTTTCTGAATTCCATTACTTCGCTGAATTAATTGAATTCCTTAAAGTCTATGAATTCCCAATATTCTCTGAAATCCTTGAATTGTCCGATTTCCATTAATTGCCCTAATTCTTTGAGTTCTCTTCATCAATGGAATTCTCTGAAATCCTTTAATTCGTTAAATTCCTTGAATTCAATGTGTACCTTGAATTCCTTCAATTCTTTGATTGTTAAAATTCCTTCAATTCTCTGAACTACTTAAATTCCTTGAATTATCTGATTTTTTAAATTCCCTTAATTCCTAGAATTTCTAAAATTTACTAAATTTCTTGAGTTTTCTGAAGTCCTTGAATTCTTTAGGATTTAAACCTTTGATGGTACACTGGGATCGAAAAGGCCCCAGACAGGAAAATTTAATAAAATTTATTTGAAATTAGTATTTAAACGCTCCTGTCACCTTAGACTAGTACCCCCTCTAACCCCCGCAAAATGTCATTTTTTGCTATTCTTTAAATTCTAATATCTCTTTTTCATATTTAAAATAAATTTTAAATCTACTGAGTGATAACTCGGTACGTGCGCAGTTAGGCAAGTGACATCTGTGCACGTGCACAGTTGTTCAATTGAAAACTGTGCACGTTTAGAGTTTGGCGTGCACACTTCTTACTTGGACAACTGTGCAGGTGGACATCTGATAAAGAGAAAACTGTGCGAGAGCAAATTATCTACGTGCAAAGTTTTCCTCATCCTATATAGCTGAATTGAAAGAAATTTTACTTAATTATAAAAGAATTTCTTTATTTAGCAGCAATTTTTTTATTATTTCAAATTTGATATTTTTACTAGCTACCTAAAATTTTATATACACAAAAATCTACACAATTTGTTCTATTCTGAGATCGAAAGAATTAAGGAAACGAAATTGAATGTGAGATCATTTTTCGACTGTGAATTGTATCGATTTTCAGAATAAAAATATATTTAATCAGTAGACATATATCACAAATTTAAAGTCATATGGTACTACAATGTAATTTGAAATAAGGTTGATTTGATTTTTTTGCTCCAAATTCTTGTTCAGTTGTTAACCTTTCAATTTGTAAATTTATTCAATGAAATCATTCAAATGTTTCGCTTTAAAATCTTTTTATTTTAGGTGTTCATATTAAGACGTACACTTATAATTTGAAGAATTTAAAAAAGCAGTTTTGAAGGCCTAAAAAATAAAAAAATAAAGGTGTTAGAAATAGAAATTTCATTAATTGAACTATAGTTCAAATTTTAAAAATCAAACAATAATTGAATTTGTAGACGATTCTGAATCTGTTCAGAATGAAACAATGCATAGATTATAATATTAAAAATTAAACTGTTTTAATTCGAAACCCTTCGTTTTTAAACAAATTAAAGTTTTAATTGAAATTTCATAAACCCTGTTCAATTTCACATAATTTTAAAATAATAGGTTTGTAATTAAACGCTATTATTTAATTTCAAACATTTACGTTATTATTCATTTATATATTCTTCTATTGAATTTAAAAAATTCCATTTTTAATTTTCTTAATTTTTAATGTTTTTATTCGGTTTAAAGGAGGAATTTTCAGGTTTTATTTTTTATTCTGAATTAGATTGAGAGCTTTTTATTTTGAACATTTTGTTGAACATATTAATTGAATTTAAGGTGGGTAGGCAGCGCCGAATTAACATTTTTCGGGGCCTGGGGCAAAACCTCGAAGAGGCCCTCTTAAGGGCAGAGAAAATCCTAATTTTGGTGTAACGTACGTTATTTTCTGGGGTTAGGAGCCCCTGAGGTCCCTGGTCCCTGGGGCACTATCCCCACAGTGCCCCTTGATAAATCCGGCGCTGTGGGTAGGTTCTTTATTTTGAAAATTTTTCTTCGTGGTTTTTTTTTATATTTAACATTTTCTGAATCAAAAGGGGAATTTTTTATTCTTAACATTTTAGTTTAATTGGAATAGACAGCATTTTGCTATTTATTACTTTTTATTGAAAAGAGTGAATACTTTAATTTTTAATCATATTTTCATTAAGCTGAAGAGGTTATATATTTAATGCAAAACATTTTTTTGTTGTTGAAAGGGTTTATTTTTTACTTTTTCTGAACCGGAAGAGAGTGATTTTTTTATTTTTAACATTTTAATTGAATTGAAAGGGTAAACTTTTTGGTACTTTTTTTGTTCTGAATTAAAAAAGGGCATTTTTGTTTTCAGTTTAGTCCTGTGCACTAGAATGGGTTGAAAGAAAGGAAATTTTGAATTACAAATTGTTTGTTTGAAAGCGAGTTTTGTAATTTTTAACCTGTTGTGTTAATATAAAAGGAGGATTATTTTCTTTTTATTCTTTTTATTTTGGAAGAGGAAATTGCTTTATTAATAACGTTTTTTGTCATTTTTCATTCGTCTTCGTTCATTTATTTCATTGATATTTCTTGATACAAAATTCTATTATTTTCATCAAGTATACAACTTTTATGTTAAAAATTTATATTCTAGGGCAAAAATCCATCTTTTCCTAAAAACTCAAGTTTTTGGTTTGAAAATTCGTCTCTTTTGACAAAATTTTTGTTAAAGTGAAAAATACACCTGTTTCGTTGAAAAATATTCTGTTTCGGTTGGACATTCAATTCATTTCCTGAAAATTCATCTTTATTGGTTTAATCGAACTATTTTTTTTCAAATCAAAATAGTTTTTGGTTGAAATATATACTATCAGAGTTTTTGTTGAGAATTCAGCTCTTTGGTTAAATTCGAGCCTTTTAAATATTATGTGTTTATGCTTTGGGTTTTATCTTAATATGTTAATTAAATTGATTTAAGAAAAAATTTGTATTTGAGAGGCCACCCTGTGAAATTACAAGCTTTGTGTGATGAACTGGGACAAAAAAAGAGAGAGTTGGGTAGAGTGTTAAAAGTTGGAACTTAAAAATCAATGACAAAAATTGTACTTGCGAGGGGAACAGCTATATTTATAATTTAATAAATAAAGTCGTAGAGTAATATGTATACAGGGTGTACCAGGAATATTGTACTGTGGGGCATTAAAATAAAATGTAGGTATAAAATTAGTTGCAAGTCTGCGTGCGAACCCGAACAGCATTATCTCATACCAATTTTTTTATCTGAACATGTTTGAGAAACAGTATTGGCTAACGCAAATTTATTGCAGGGAAAAAATGGAAACGTAGGCTTAATTCTTCGAAATTTAATGAGCGCAGCACACAACATTTCAGTAAGCCTAAATAATTTTCACATTTTTGCAGAAAATTAGTGACCGTCCCTGATTAATTGTGAGTTCAATAAAATTTTATTTAATCTCTGAATTCTTATTTTTCTAAATTCTTTAGAATTCGCGTTAAATGGTGGAAAAATTTCATGTTTTCAAGAGAATTCGAAAAAATAAAAATGAATTAAGATATTCTGCTGAATTAAAAAATGCTGAGGAATTCCAATTAATATAATGTGTACTCTGAATTGATTTGAAAAAGTGTGCATCCTAATCCAGTAGCAGTTCACCCGTCGTCAAACATTACTAAATTTAGAATAGATAAAAATAATTTTTGGTTTTTAGAAAAATTCAGAAAATTTTAAAAAAATCAAGCTATTTCCTGAATATTTCAAGAGAATTCTTTGAAATCTTTAAAAGAATTCAAAGGATCAGATGTGAGGTCGAAGAAATCCATAGAATTAAAAAAACTTGAAAGAATTTATAATAATGCAACATGAATTCTATAGAGTTCAGAAGAAGTCTAAAAATTTTAATGAAATTCGAAAACCTCGAAAAAATTTTATCAGAATTAAAAAAAACAAGTGTATTCTAATTCAGTAGAAGTTGATTTCAAATCTTAGATTTCAAATTTTTTATGTCTTACGGTCCAATCGTAAATCGAAAAAATAAATATGAGTCAAAAAAACATGTTCTTCGAAACTCAGATATTTATTTAATAGAAAAAACTCCTTTTGAAACTTCCTGACGTTTCGGTACACATGCGTACCTTTTTCAAAGGTTCTTAACCTGAGTTGATGATGGTTTAAAATAGTTAAACAGATCAAATTTCAGTCAAAAAAGTAACACTTACGTCAATTGTTTAAAAAAAAAATTAATTAAAATTTAGTCATTTTAGAAGTCTCAAAAGATTTCGAGACTTCAATCAATTAGACTACATTTTTAAAAAAAATATAGTACGAGAAAACAAATTAGCGTAGGTTAGGAACGGACGAACAGAAATTGAAATTGAAATTTTTTAAAACAATTGACTTAAATGTTACTTTTTTGACTGAAATTTGATCTGTTTGACTATTTTAAACCATCATCAACTCAGGTTAAGAACCTTTGAAAAAGGTACGCATGTGTACCGAAACGTCAGGAAGTTTCAAAAGGAGTTTTTGCTATTAAATAAATATCTGAGTTTCGAAGAACATGCTTTTTGACTCATATTTATTTTTTCGATTTACGATTGGACCGTAAGACATAAATAATTTGAAATCTACGATTTGAAATCAATAAATATCAACGGTCAAAGAAAGGATTGATTTGTTTCATCAAATCATTTTACAATCAGTAGAAGTTGCCTGTCGACCAAGGTTGATGAATTTGTAAATAGTCAAAAAGAATTTACTGCTTTTAGAAACATTCAGAGATTTCAAAACATTTGATTGATTTCCACATAAATCAGGGACGGTAACTAATTATTTGCATTATAATTTACCAATTATATAGGCTCACTGAAATTATTCGTGCTACGCTCCCCAAATTTTGAATAATCTAGCTTAAATTTTAATTTCTTCCATGTACCGAAGTTAAGTGGCTCAACATTTTATCTAGAACATGTTTAAATAAAAGAATTGATTTTTTACAAAGTTATTTTATAGTTCGATGAAACTTCAGACAATGTGATTCAAAAAAACGATCACATTCGTAAACGCACTTGCAACTAATTGTACTCCTAAATACAATTGCAATTCCCTGTAAAACCCAAAATACGCAAAAAACCCCGAAATGTTTGGGACTTTTCGATTAAAACTGTTTCCTGTCAGCCATTACAAGGGATGGCAATTCTCCTTGGACACCCTGTAAAACGCTATAGTTAATTAATGTAGAAAAATTTATAAATGTAATTTTTTTCTACAAAATTAGGTGCAGCTGGATTTGAAATTAATCCAATGAAACTTGAGGTAGCAATGAACGATAACGAGATTTATGAAGGATCTATCACTGACTTCGAGTACGAGAGAATACCTTACTGGATGCAACCCAGGCTCAGAAATTGGAGCGGTCCACAATCTTTTTTGGCTCTCATACGAACGGCAAGGAGAGCTAAATTCATTTCTACTCTCAGAATGATAAGAGAAATCGGTGCCAATCATACCGAACGTTTTCCAAAAAATGCTAGACTACGTATAAAAACTGAGAAATATGACGAAAAATATTTAGTCAAATATTTCGAACCTTTCCTCATCGAGGAGGGAAGTCTATATGTTTACCCTTATTTTCCACCAGATGAACACGTGTATATAATAACACCACAAGGAGACGTCTATTTTGAATTCCTAATATACCAAATGACTACCAAGGATGTCATTCGAGTCCAGAATTGCGCTCTTGGACCCGGGAGCCGGGATATCACGAATTCATGAGAAAAATCAGGAGACTTTAAAATTTACAGATTTGAACTTAAAAGTGAGATTTAATGCTACCATGGTATAAAGATCGTCTAAATTATTCCGGTTTTATACATACGAACGGCAATAAACCTTTATTTTATTTCAAATATTAAATGGCTAGGATTAATCAGACGGATACCTCCTGATCCACATATCTTCTGAAACATTATCCCAGGAACATTATTCCAGGAACATCCAGGTACAAGCAGGATATTAAAAAAAAATTAAAATTTTCAGGAACTTACTGTAAAATCAGATATATTCTATTATTTAATATAGACAATTTTACCACTAGGAAAATGTACAACCAGATAATGGTGTACCGTGTCTACTTTGATAGAATTAAGGCAGCTTTCACGCATTACGAAACGCTATTCTCGGTGATTTTTTACTTTCGATCGAAAATTAATCTTCTTGCTCGAAAATTCACCTTTTTTGGTAAAAATGCAACAGTTTGGTTTGTTAAAAAATATTATTTCTTGGTTTAATTCAACTTTGCAAAAGTGCACTTTCTGAGAATTTATCATATCAGTTCAAATTTCAACTACTTGCTCGTAAATTTACTTTTTGTTGAAAACATATTTCCAGGTTGAAAATTCAACTTTTTCAGAGGGAATTGATCCTTTTGGCTTCAAGATTCAACAATTTGGTACAAACCCAAGCTATTTAGTTGAAAATTAACCTTTTTGTAGGAAATTCATATTCTTAGTTCCAAATTCGACTAGTGCAGATAAAAAATAAACTATTTGGTGAAAATTTAACTTTTTATTTCAAAATTTAACTATTTTGTTGAAATTTCTTTTTGATAAAATTATTTTTTGGTTTGAAAAATCAGCTATTCCAATTTGTATTGAAAATTTATTGTATTTTCTTAATTAAAAAATAAACTTTTAAGTAAAAAATTAATGTCGTTCGTTGAAAATTCGCCTTATTGGGTAGAAAATAGTTCTAGTTTCTTAAAAATTCATCATTTTGTTTGAGGATTTAAACCATTATGTTAGAAACAATCTTTTGTAGTTGTACTCAACTTGTTAAAAATTGCTTTTTCTTTCTTTAAAAATTAACTTTTTATCTTTAAATTTCAAGCCTCTATTTAGATTCCAAAACTTATGTTTTAATTAAAAGTTACCAATATCGTTGAAAAATCATATTTTCGGGTTAGGAAGTCAAATGTTTAAAAAATAGAACTGTTTAGCTCTCAAACTAAACTCCTTTGTTTTAAATTAATCTATTTGGTTGCGCATTCAGCTATTATGTTAAAAATCTGTCTCTTTCGTTATATTCAATGAATGAAAATCTTCTTTGTCAAAAAGTAATTTTTTAAGCTGAAAATTTCAATATACCTTTTTTTTGTAGCAAATTTTATCTTTTTTAGTTCAAGTTTAAATTTTTAAATTAAAAATTCATTTTGAGGTAGAAAATTCTTTTTTAGTTAACGAGACATCATATATTTTAGAGTAAATTAAATTCTTCAGACGTTTTAACTTATTGGTTTTAAAGGAATTATTATCGGCAAACAAAATTAAAAAAGCATTGAATTGATCATTTCACGTCTTCAGAATTGATTCACGCTTTTTTGTTTACCAAAACTGTAATGTATATATATTTATATTTACTTTCGGTTCGGTTTTGAATCCTCTAGATTCAAACCGAAGGGCCTATGAGAAAGCCACCGAACGCGTCCTCGGGTTGCGGATAGAGGGTCCCTGTACCAAGGGTTTCTGCTGAATGTGGTTACAAAAATAAATAGGCAGTCGCGGACAATTGTCCAGGGGTGGTCCCGAAGGAATTAACCCCCAAGCGAAGGTGTGAAAACCATGCCGAAAGCTGCATGGCACCTGGGTGAGGTGTCTAGAAAGGTGACTCTGGGATACCGGGCGACCTCTCAGAGTACGCAGCCTTATCCTTGCATGCGAGGCTCTACACGGATGGACGAACCCCTTTCCCCAGCTTCTCGTCTGAACAACAATGACAACACCAAACATAGTTGTAGTAAGTGCGGTTCAAAACAACAGAACGCGCAGGGCTCCCGACAATGGGTCGGCCAACAATACCGACCAATCTAGAGCTGGGGGAGCCAATGAAAATGGATTCAATGCGATAGATCGGCGGGATCTCGCGACCTTTGGGGGGACGGAGCGACTGAATCACGACTTGCTAGAGTGGTACGCTGTGTGTGTGGCCCCTGAACGGGGTTACATGGCACGGCTGCATGCTCTGTGGTGCGAGAAACACCCTGAGCTATCACACTTTTCGCAGCAACGTCTGCGAAACCATGCTGAACTACTCCGTAAAAGGGGCTATGTAAGCGGAATGCCTACTCTACCACAGCTAGAACAAGCCGGCAACAAAGAAACAGAGGCGACACTAAGACCAAACGCGGGCAGGCATCCAATAGATGAAGAACGATGCTTTACGACCCGGAGAAACATCAATACCAAGGTTTCTCTCAAGCCTAAAGATCTGGCTGAAATGGATGACGAGCTTCGTGGATTTTTTTCCGGAGAATCCGAACTCTGGGCTATCAATTATTGTGTGTATAATGCAGCGAGAGCTTTGGCCGATGCGAATCGTAAAACAAACCCAACGGTTGATCATAAGACCAAACGACAAATGCATCAACTTGCCATAAAGATAGGCTGGGCAAGACAGTAAGCGTCCCGCATTCAGTGTGTGATTGACTACATCACTTCTGGCAGGAATTTTACCGCCAAGGTTCGAAAGTTCGCGTGCTAACTCCGGACCCGTCATCACACACTTAACAAGTCAAAGCTTCTGAGCATCAGGCAGCATATTGTTGAGAGAATACGGATACTATCTGACACTAAAAGAAGTCTAGTCTAGAGTGGTTGGTGGAAGGGCACACAATAATCCTGCCGAAAATAGGCAACTTAGCTGACCCGAAGAATTAAAGGCCAATAACTTGTCTCAACACACTTTATAAGATTTTTACAGCTATCCTAAATGATAGGATTGTTCGGGCAATTGAACCTGTGTGGCAAGAAATGTATGAAAAACGAGGCTCAAAGGAAGGCGTAGCCGGATGTCGGGAGAATCTGCTCATCGATAGATGTGTCTGCAAAGATGCAGCATTCTACCAGCGTAACCTATCGATGGCCTGGATTGATTATCGGAAAGCTTTCGATTCGACCTCCCATAGACTTATCATTTGTCTTTTGGAAATCTTAAAGGTTCATCCGCAAATAGTTAAGTGCATAGAGAGATTGATGCTACTTTGGAAAACCAGATTAACTATCTCACCTGGAAAAAATCGTGTAACAACTAACAAAGTCACCTTTCAGAGAGGTGTCTTTCAGGGGGACACCATGAGCCCAGGGGGACACCATGATACTCTCCGAAGCAGATACAAACGTCTCATCCGACAGATTTGTTCTTCCGAACTGTCGGCGAGGAACAAAGTATCTGCAACGAACATGCTTGCCCTCCCGGTAGTACTCTATTCATTTGGAGTGGTTCCATGGACGAAGAACGAGCTCAGAACCCTTGATTTCGGGACAAGAAAGGTTATGCACCTTGAGTCTTCCTTTCCGCGACTATACATCTCACGCCGTCAAGGTGGTCGTGGAATATTGAGTCTTGAATGTCTTCACAGCAGGGTTATGCTGGGTACAGCAAATAGTTAGTATCTGTGTGTGCGTGCGCGCGCGCGCGCGCGTGTGTGTGTGTGTGTGTGCATGGAATCTACTTGAATAGTTGCTACTACAGTTCGGCCAGTCCTGATTATAGACCGTCCCGGACTTTAATAAAATGATTAGACTGAAAGAAGAAAAGAATAATAACCTCATTATCAGACGTTTCTAGTTCTAAACCATGGGCGCACATTTTTAACTTCCCATACGCCCTCATAAGGTTTATGTGTATTTTTTCTCTAAAAATTATTTAGCACCATCGGTTTACTTGCCCCTTGGATCAAGTCCAAACAGTAGTCGACTCAGAGTATTCGTATTAGATCTACTGACAGTATTGTTAATACAATACTCTCACGAAAGGAGATAGGTCGTAGACATGGCTCACGAACGGAGTATTGATGAAACGTGTAGATGGCATCGTAAGTGGTGAGAGATATTTCACGGAATCTCGAGCTCTCGAGCCAAAGCCCTATTACTCGGGTACCTAACAACTCAATTATTAGCAATAATAACGCTCGGATATTTTTTCCGAAGGTTTAATTAAACAGAGCAGCTCAAAAACTACAAAATATAAAAATATACAATCGAAAACAGCACGTCACCCCTCGGAATTGTATGTAAATAACCTTCAGCTTTTCCTGATGATGGAGAAAAGGAAATGCATTTCAAACCATTACGAATGTGTTCTTCTATTTTTTCCGATAGTTTTGGCAACCAGTACGTCCTATTAATACACTCTTGTGTTTTAAAAGGACCTAAATGACCCATTTAATCATGGAATTTAAAAATCACGTTTTTTTCAATGCTTACCGAGACATAGAAGAGTAAATCATTTCCTTTCTCCCGGTACACCACACCGTTTCGCATTTCGTACATTCTATCTTAACGTTGACCTAACATATCACGTGTTTTAACTATTTTTGGTTCCTTATTTTGGAACACTAAAAGATTCCATTCAAAAGGGTTGTCTGCGACTACGAAAATATCAAATGAACGACTCAGAGCATCGACATGTTACATACGTGTACCTGGTCGATGCTCCACCTGCTACTCATAACCATATGTTTCTAATTCTACAATCCATCTGGAAATTCGCGGATTTATATCTTTCTTATCTAGTGCTTGTTTAAGGGAATTGCAATCCGTTATAATTTTAAAAGAGATCCCTTGAAGATAGATGCGAAAACGTCGCAAAGCATAAATTATTGCTCTCTCTCTTCCTGTATTCGATTAATTAAATCAGCCTTATTTCCAACATACGGCAGACCTTTTCTGTTTAAAATTACTTTTAACTTCAAAACGGAAAAATCACTGAAAACCTTTAACATTTTTCTCAAATTAAAATTAAAATTCAATGAGGGCAGAATATACCATATATGCCAAAAATTACGTGACAGAAATTCTCGTTGCTCTTTTCTAAAAAAAAAGTTATAGTTACAAACCTCAAAATTTCTAATATAGTGAAAAATGACTTGTAAATAATAAACCTTTGTGATTATTTTTAAATCACTCATTTCGATTTGTTTTACGTAGCAACTCTCTAAATTCTTACAGAAGGAACGTCGTCAAAGTACACAACAGTCCTCCGTCTTTTGATAACAGGAAATACGTCAAAGCACACAGAAATAACACATTAAACGTACACAACAGATTAATGACAGGGCACACAGAAATATATTCCTGGTTCAAGAAAGACGTCTTGCAAGCAGCCTCAATCAAAATCTTCAAAAAAGTCTTCACATTTCTTCAGAACACAGCTTTTTTTAATCCAAGCACGTTTAAAGAAAATTTTCAATTTTTGATTTTCACAAATAATTTTAATTATTGATGACCAATACTCAAGCTCATATCCCGCTTCTGATACTGTAGTAATAGAATTTTTTGACAGTTTTGAGTAAATAACACTTTATTTTATATAAATCAAAAGTTTATTTAACTTTAACATTTCGATCGTTCACATTTTATCATATCGTGTTTCAGACTGACGTTGCAGTTGTTAAAAACAAAAAAGTAGATATCTTCTCGGAATATTACAATGATTTCGAAATTTTCTATGTATATTGTTCGCAAATTAATCAAGAAAAAAGTTGACTGTGTAATTGATTTTTTCGTTTAAATTATCAAAAATGATTTGATATCCACTTTTTTTCAAGGAAAGTAATTTGAAAACAGAATTTTTCAAATTTTAAAAAAAGTTGTATAGAAAAATGTTTAAACTCTTTTTTTTATTTTTGGTTGAAAAATGTTTTGAAAATTTTGTATTAATTTTTAACATTTTTATCTTTCAAATTGTTTTTGTGTACATATTCTACTTTATCTACGTTGTTACAGAGTCAAGATTCACAGTTACAGAAAGTTTCTGAATTTGTAGGTACTGATTTTTCAGAAATTTGTTTTAATTCGTTTTATAATGATATTCTGAAGAAGTTCGATAAAGTTTTATAAAAAATATGATTTCAACAAATTGAAAAACGAATTCGTGGTGCCTGCTATTTTTTTCAAGTTTCGGGTCCTTTTTTTATAATTAAAAATATTATTATTGTTATGAAAATACTAGCAATAAATACATGCGCGCTGAGCGGGGTTTCGCCAGGATGGAGTCTTATTTCCTAAGTTTTGAATCATAAGCAATTTAAAAATCCATAAAAAAACTTTTATATATCGACCGTTTAATAAATGTTTGAAACTAATTTAATCTGTCTTTGTTAAGTAAACATGTTTTTTAAAACTTCAAAACATTTTAATGATCAATTTTCAGAATCCAAAGAATTTTTTGTGTCAAAACTTTAAAAAATTTATAAATTACACATCGATTTCTCTACTTATCCAAAACTTCCTAAATTCGTATTGAAATAAAATTTTCTAAATTTTTTATAGTAGATGAAATTATGCCTGTCTTCATATTGGTAGTTGTCCTTCTTTGGTCAGCCATGCACTTGAATAGAATATGATGAGTCAGAAATCCTGACCAGAAAATTTGTAACTTCATACGAAAATGATACAACATTATTCATCTGTGATCAAACATTTTGAGTTAATGTATCCTCTTACCTTAAAAACGGTGGTACCAAACATTTTCAAAAAATTTAGCAATGGTTGATTTATCTAAGTTTCCACATATTTTCAACATTTCCGAGATTTCTAAAACGTTTACAATTTCAGAAATCATATAAATTCCGGAAATGTTCCGAACTTTTTGAATTACCTAAATTTATAACATTTGCATAATTTATAAATGTATACAAAAGTCTTAAATTTGCTGAGTTAATGAAATTAACAGTTTTCAAATTGCAGAAATTATTCCATTGAAATTTTCTACAATTATCAAAACTTCTAAAATTATTATGTTTAAATGAACTACAAATCATTTTGACTTCAGTAGACTTTCATTTAAATTTCTATAATTACATTTAAATTGAATACAATTCTACATCAATCAGTTAGAAAGCGTTTGAAATCCTATTCCAGGGTAAAAAATATCAAATTCGAAGCGTTAAGTTATAAATTAGTTTCAAATTTAAAATTATAGAATATTTCATAATTATCAAGAATTAAAAATAGAACAGATTTGAGTATAGGAAAGAATGAAGTTCAAATTTAACAACAAAAGAAAAAAATGAAAATGGTTGACCTTGCAAGATCTTAAATTTCGAAAAATTACTTGAAATTGAGAAAACTTTAAGCAAGCCAAAATTAAAATTTTAGAAAACCCAAGTTCAAAATTTATCTAAAATATCTAACAAGTGATTTAAGAAAAACTAACATTTAAAATTAACTAAATTTGGAAAAGCCATCAAATATTGTAACGGGCGTTACAATAAACCTGAACTTACATATTTTTCTCAACAAATTAAGCCAGTTGACAAGTTAAATTTTTTGGAAATAAATAATATAGATATGGGAAATCTATTTTTAAAAGAATACCTAAAAATTGCTGTGCTTTCAGCATATTTATTGATTGTATTGGAATTGTTAAAACAAAAATTAATACTCAATACTTTCCTTCATCTTCGCAAATATTTTTGACACCTTTTTGTGTTTTATGTGATCGTTCTTTATTAAGTATCGCCATCTAATTCTGAATCTAGATTTGGCTGATATTCATTATATGGCATTCTAAATAATTAGAATTGAAATTTAATATTTAATGTTGCATTATTATCATATTATCTGGATTTTTTTAATTCATCGGCTAAATGTTTTCGACTCTTACAGAAACCTTATCTACAATGTTTAAAATAAAAAGACACACACCTAATCACACTATCAATTTCTTTATCTTTTGTCGATAAAAATACAAAATTCATATAAAAATAATTAAGTTCAAAATACTGGTTTGGAAAATTCAAAAAATTGTGTTCATTAAATCAAGTCATATTTAGGCGGATAATAATTATGTGAAATAATGAGATGTAAATCTTGTCAAATTTAAGTACTTTTTATATTCAAAATCAAACAAAAAATTTTCGAAAATTACATAATTTTATTTAAAGAAACTAAAATTTTATGTAAAAAAAGGATTTTGAATATAGAATCAACAACAAAGTAAAAGATCTTTTCGGTTTCAATGATAATGACAATTTTTTGCGAACCGGGGAAACCCTGGAAAACTTCCGAGAGCTTTATTCGTTATTAAAACAGCCACCGTAGAAATGGTGTTGAAATCAGCTTGAAATCTTGTTAACATCTACTGAAAATAGTAATAATGACTTATGAATGCCTTTTCTTTTAATTCTTAATTTTAAAAATGATCTTATTATTTGAATGTTGGTCAAATCGAAAAATTACGTTGGGTCTTTTATGAAATATATTCTATAGCTACTAAGAACTGCTTTTAAAACTTTTTGATATTTTCGAAAAACAATGTTCTCTTATTTTTTTAGCATTGAAAAAATACTGCATCTATTTTTTTCAATTGTCATTGAGTTTAAAAATACTTTAATAAGGAAATCTGTTAGAATTTTTGTCATCTTTCAGAGTCTTTGATACATATTTCGGAGGCTCTTTTCTGTTTATCATTAGAATTCAAAAATTAAAGCTTTACAGATGTGTATCTGAAGTCTATAAACTTTTAACCAGGCACTAACAATAGACGATTAAAAAAATTACAACGAAACGTAGATTTTTTAAGACATCGAAAAGCAGAAAATTTTTTTATTCTTTTAAATAAGTGTATAGCTTTTCTGAAATTCAAGATAAGTGAATAAATATCTTTTATGAGTTTGTCTAGTCGAATAAAAATTTTGAGACGTCTAGTTCATAAGATTTCCCAGGCCCAATAATTTTTCGGCACGATTAGACGCAGCCAACTTATCAAAGATTACAAAATAATAACCAAATTTTTTTAAGATAGCTTGGAAATATTTAAATGATTTTTTATCTTGCGAAATGAATTTTAGGAAAAAAGACGATTTCATAATATTTCAGATGATTTCCTAAGATTAAAAAAAATTGTAGCTGGCTTAGAAGAATAATTTTAGGACTTGTTCAGGATTTTTGGAAACAAATTTTAAGGATTCACGTTCGAAAAATGTATTTTAAGAGAATTTTCAAACATATTTCTAAATAATTTAGAAGCTGTTTAAAGTATTTAATGTCCTGTTTTTCTGTAGATCTTGTAAGTCCCGTAAAATAAAAAAAAATTGACTCACAAATTTTGCAGATTCCTTTCTAGCATACCACAGTAATTAATTTGTAATACTCAAAATGCTTTATGAAAGTACAATGTGCTTTGAAGATGACTTCGACCCTTTGAATCAGATTGAGGGTACCTCACGTCGGTAGACTGCGATGTTTTCTATTCGAAAGATTATTTTTCACTGCGAGCATTAAACTGCAACTGTTATAGTTTAAAAAAAAGAAAAATTTACATCAAGGTTAATTTATCATAAAATGTGTGTTTTAAATAACGGATAACAAAAATGTTCGGTACAGTATTTTTATTACCAGTATCGACCATTTTTTCTACCGAAACCGTTTTTGTATACACGCTCTTGAACAATAAAATAGTAATATTTTTACATTCTCATAATTCATTATTGAGAAAGTATTAAAATTTTGAACACGAAATTTGACATCGCAATTTTTCAATAAATCTCCACGTTTTGAGACCCCCCTCAATCCGATAATTAAGTTTGTGCGATGGCCTCTGCCTGTCCATCCGACTGGTCCTCCGTTTGTCCGTAAAGACGATAACTCTAGAAAAAATGAACGGACAAATTCGAGCTTTGGCAGACTTTTTTAGGTCTCACGAGAAAGGACGTCTTCGCTAACCAGCAATTTTGAATAAAAATCCAAAAAGTTAGAGCATTTTCAACATTTTTAGGACCATTTTTTTTTAGATTTAGAAATTTATATGTGGTGATATTCATATTACTCAAGAAGCCAAACAATTTTGCTTAATTACTTTTATCGGTAAAAAGAAAATGATTGGAGTTGCAGCATTCATAAAGCTCACAAAAATAACCAAAAATTAAAATTTTAAATGCGTGGGTATCCTGATCAGAATGTGTTACTTTTAAATTTATTTTAAATAGGATTTATCACTTGTTTCCAACATAAAATCTTGGAGGTCAACCAAACTTTTCGCTTAACATGTGTCACGTGCGTGTGCTTCTCCTTTATTAAAATGCGTAATACTTCTGTGAGTTCGAACGTTAAAGCGAATCAGGGACAACAAAACAGGTGTTGTATGTTGACTATTCAACACATGAGCTCTTTCATTAATTGAAAATCAAGACATGAGATTGATTCTAAACACACTAACACTCCTCATTTCTCTCCCTCCACTTTCTCACACCTTGTTGATTCAAGAAATATTCTAAACCTGTTCCGCCGCCCCTGAAGAAATTATTTTTAACGTAAGTAATGTAAGATAAAATCTAATACAATCACAAATATGCGCGATTCCTTATCATTTTGAGGGATCAATGAGGTACATACCACTATATATTGTGAAACATTTTCAAAAAGATTCATTAGTGGCACTTATATAAAAATTCTTTATTCTTGGGTTTTCATCATTTCAAGAAAATGAGACCAGTCTTAAGTTATCTGTGTTTTATTATAGCGGTCTTCTTCGATTTCAATGGTTAGTATAATATCCCTAATGTGAAACGCATTTCATTTTGCGGTATAACTATTTTATGTTCCAAATCATTAGGATTAAAATATAAAAAATGGTGTCTTTATCTCAGTTTTTACAACTTAATTTCACATGAACCTGAAATAAAAATGTATTTTATTTTAAACGATGACGTATTTCTCTTTCATTCGAATAAAGAAATAATGTGTTTAATAGTATCTCTCTAATTACAAAAAAGTGCTTGTTTAATCTAAATTAAAGAACTTAAAAATTTATCCATTTTTGAAAAATTTGGTTACTGTATAGCTCTAAGTTATGTGTACAAGCATAGGACCTGAAGTTGAAATTGTTAAATTCCCAAGAATGTATTTTAAAGAAATACTCTCGAGAATATGCTCAGCATTTAGGCTCAAGCAGCGCATTTATAGAACATTAAAGAGAATTTAAAGCATTTATTGTTTCAACAAGTATTTAACATAATTACTATATATATTTTTCGCAAAAAAATCTTAAGGGAAATAAACATACACTTCCTTAAATTAAAGAGCTTCTACAGATCAGGTAATTCCAGACAGTCAGGGAATGTTGGGGAAAACCTGATTTAGGGAATTTTCGAGAAACGTAATTCGAAGTTAATTTTCTGATTATGATTAAAAATAGCAACTTTTAAGTTTGGGAATAATCTCTTTTAGTTAAGGATTTTAATTATTTTGTTTAAAATGTATATTTTTGGATTAAATTAAACTATTTTTGGTATAAAATGAAAATCAGTTTTGGTTCAAATATCACATATCACGTTTTCTGTTAGAAATTTATACTTTTTGGCTGAAAATTCAACCACTTCAAAATTCATTTATTATAATATGTTATTATATTTGATTGATGATTTATCTTTTCAGTTCACAAATTCGAAATTTAATT
>NC_046659.1:74214930-74216440 GCF_010883055.1 Belonocnema kinseyi | reverse complement strand
ATTAGTTTTTTATCATTTTGAATTAACTTTTTTAACTGGAAATGTACCTATTGCATTTTTGTTAAAAATTTACATTTTATTTATAGAAATGTTATGTTCTTGATGGAAAATTACACAACTTCATAAAAAATTTACTTCGATTTGCTGAAAATTTATTTCACTAACGGAAAATTTGTGTATATTATTTTTGATAGAATTTTTCTTTGCAGTTGAAAATTCAGGTAGTATTTGATTTAAAATTAAATTTTGTTTAGTTGGAAATTTATCATTTTAGTTGACGTTCACATTAACGATTCCATTTTTGTTGGATAATTGACCTTTTTAGATTCAACTATCATCTTTTTCTTTAGAAAATGTTCTGCTTTGAAAAAATTTAACTATTCTATTTTTTCTAAATTCATTTCTCTGAAAGCAAAAAATATTTAGTTAAAAATTCGTGTTTTATATAGAGAATTCATCTTTCGGGTTAAAAATTCCACTATTTGTTTAAAACTTTATATTCTTGGTTGAAAATTCATCGCTGTGATTAAAAAAAATTCTTTGACTAAAAATTCGTTTTTTTTTAGTTGTAAATAATTTTTTTACCTAAAGCTATAACCATTTCATTTTTTTCCACTTTTTTCAACGGATTTTCACGTTTCGAGACCTCGTGAATCCGAAAATCAGGGTTTTACGATAGCGTCTGTCTGTCCGTCCGGCCGTCCATAAACATGTTAACTCTCCGAAAAATGAACGGATCAAATCCATCTTTGGCACACTTCTTTTAGGTCCTGAAAAAAGGACGAGTTCGTTACTCAGCCATATTTGATGAAAATTGAAAAAGTAAGCGCATTTTGAAAATTTTTTAGACCACTTTTTCTGAAGTTGAAAATTCTATGTACAGATATTTATAGTATTAAAGGGGACAAACAATATATCCTCATTACTTATTTTCATAAAAAAATTCTCAGTCATAGCATGTTCAAAATTTTTTTAATCAACCGAAAATCAAAATCTTAAGCCAAAAAAAACGCACGATATAAAAAGAAGTCACGAAAGGAAAAACATTGCTTTTTGAAAGTCCTAAAAGATTATCGTGATACATTTTTGGATTTTCTTGGAAACACCAGTGAGAAAACGTCTGGGTCTCTTGGACCCGTTTTACCACTTGAGGGTAAACTATTCTTACTTTGGTTGAAAATTGATGTTTTTAAACGAAAACGCACGTACTTTGTTAAAAAAGATTTTTTTTGTAGAAAATAAATCTTTTGAATTGAAACTTAAACTATTTGCTCTGAAAGTCGCATTCAAATCCTAATTCAAAATGCTTGTAAATGCTCATGAAATTCTCAAAGTACATAAAGGTCGAGCTTATTCTCGAGCATTTCATATGCTCGTGAGAATTTTTCCCAGTACTTCAACTTTTTATAACACTATACCAGGTGTATACATATGAAACCGGTATTTTTTCAAGAAAAAAACACATTTATTTCAAGAGAATGATAACAAATATTTTATTCAAAGTATGCGC
>NC_046659.1:74208879-74214830 GCF_010883055.1 Belonocnema kinseyi | reverse complement strand
ACAATACGCCAATTATCACAAATGGTAAGTTCCGACAGTGCCTACAAGTGTGCCTACTGGCCGCTAAATGGCAATACCGGTTTCATATGTATACACCTGGTACTATCTGGAGCAGTACATCGAGCAAACAAGATGTGGCACGGAATAAAGGAAAGACTTCGGTATATGTGTAATAATATTTCAGATTTTATTAGATGAGATGACGTAACCTCGACATATAGAAGAAAAAACATAACATATTTGAAATTTACTCTTTTGCCATAAACAAAAGATATTTGCATATTTAATCTACTCAACCTTACGTGTTATCCATTGACATTGCGAAAATCATAAAAAGCGGCTTACTAAAAAAGGAGCCCCCCATTTTATTCTCAACGAAGAAAATTAATTTTTAAAAAAGTAGTTCAACTTTCGTAAATCTTCAACAAATCGTGTAACAGCTGATATTCAAACCAAGAAAAAATTTCATTTTTAATTAAAAACGTTAATGCAAAGCGAATCAACTCGTGGAAATGAAGGTCAAATAAGCAACGAATAATTTAAGTTGAAACGTTTCGGTCACCGTTTTGCATCCTCATCAGTCAAACAACATTTATTCAGTCTGGTAATAAGTTGAAAATCAAAAATAGGTTAAAGTAAAATCCAAAAACAGAGAACATAGTTCACAAAAAATAATAAATGACGAAAGAGAAAACAAAAATAGAGTGATAAAATGAATAAGAGCAAAAGCCCGAGATCCTACTGAGAACGTGACATTCTCAGTAGGATGTCGGGCTTTCTCCCTAATTTATTTTATGTTTCTATTTTTGTTATTTCTTTCGTCATTTATTATTCTTTGCGAACTGTCTTCTCTGTTTTTGGATTGAACTTTAACCTATTTTTGATCTAAACTTATAACCAGACTAACTCAATATTTTTGACTGATGAGGGTCCACAACCGTGACCGAAATGTATCAATTTAAATTATTTGATGCTTATTTGACCTTCATTTCCACGACTTAATTTGATTTACATTATATAAAAGGTCAAGACTAAAAGCACAACAAAAAAGGTTAAGTTAAAAAAAAGGAATTTTAAACAAAACTTTACCTGTTTACCAAGAAGATCAATTTTTCACAAAAAAAAAACGAATATTCAACAAAACACATATATTTTTGGCCATAATTAAATTATGTACCAAATAGAAAAGTTTTTCCAAAGAAGACAAATTTTTAAGAATCTAAATGAATTTTCAACCGAAGTTTTAACTAATCAGTTTATTTTCTGAACTAAAGAGATGAATTCAATTAAATACTGAAAATAATAATGCTTTTTACTAAATATTTGCATATCTATTTTTGTAAATTAATTTTTTACCAAGAGTAGCTAATTTTAAAGGAAAGAATTTTTTTTTAATATTCATCATAAGATTTTCGGCTGCTTAGAATGAAGTAACATAATGTTCATTACTAGATTATGCTGACTAATAGCTGCTAACAATATAATCTCTTCAACTTATATTCTTTAGAGATTCGCAGATTGGACAAAATCTTACGTAACAAATGTTTTGGCCACTTACCCCCCCCCCAACCCCTTCCTTATGCGCAATACAAAGTTTAATTTCTAACAGAGTAGTTGAATTTATAAGCACGTTCTTTAATTTTCCATCTACAGCGATTAGTTCTTGAGTCTGACGCATTTTAAAATAAATATATTAATTTTAAGTAACTATTTGAATTGTCAAACTAAGAAGATGAATCTTGAGCGAAATGGTGGAATTTTCAACAAAAATAAGGAATTAACTTTATCAACAAACAGCTAAATTTTCAACGAAACAGTTAAAGCATTAAGCCAAAAAGATGTATTTTTCATAATAACAAAATAAGAAGAAGTGCCTTTAAGCAAAATTGACACCCTTTATGTGAGACAGTTGAATTATTAACACACAGGGATAATATTTTAATCCAAAAATTGAACTTGTTAAAACAAAGTTAAATTTTTAAGCAAAAAGTACGACTTTCCCATTTGGAAGACGAATATTCAAAAGAACAGTTTAATTTCGTTTCCGTGACAATTAAATTAATATAAAAATAGTTAAATTTTCAGAAAATTAATAAAATCCTCCACAAAATATGCAGTTAAAATTTAAACTAAAATAATGAATCTTTAGCAACAAAAAACAATTTTTTAACTCAGAAGTTCATCACTGAATCGAGTGGCTGAATGTTTGAATAAAAAAGTATTAATTTCCAAGGAAAAAAATCTTGGAGGACATTTCAAGAACAAATTGGTTTCAATATTGAATAGGCATTTTAAGCCAAATAGTTGCATTTTAACTAAAGACGATGAATTTTGAACCAAAAATGAAATAGCTGAATTTGTAATTATTGAGAAATGGATTCAATAAAAAATGAATTTTCAACCAAGTCGTTCAGTTTTATATCAAATAGATGCATCTTCAAGAAATGCAATTAATCTTTAACTAAGGATTTTAGCTTTAAATCTAGCAATTGAATCACTTTAAAATGAAGTGTTGAATTTTCGATTTAAAACTATCGATTTTGAAGCAATAATAGAATAATTATATTTGCAGTTTACTCAATTATTTTTCAAGCAAAAGAATAAATTTTCAACAAAATAGATAAATTTTTAACAACAGAAATGAAGTTTAACGTTCAAAGATAAACTTCTAGGAAAAAGAGACCCATTTTCAACCAAATGGTTAATTTTAAACTAAATAGATGAATTTTTAACCTGCAGAGATGAATTTTCAAGCCGAAATGGAATAGCTAATTTTCCAATTAAAAAATTCTTTAAAAAAAATTATAACAAAATACATTCATTTTCATTTGAAGTCATTCTTTTTTAACCAAGAAAAAATTTCAACAAAATAGTTCAATTTTTAACAAAAAATATGGATTTTCAACCAATAAGTAATATTTTTTGATAAAGTAGTTCCACTTTCAGTCAGGCAGTTGAATTTTTAACAAAAAAGTTTCCCCCGTCATACATCCACCTTGATCTATATATACCTCCTGGCAGTTTAACGTAATTTTCAAATTACCTCCATCATGGAACAGAACGAATCGAAATTGTTAATATGCTAAAATCTGTTTCTGTATAAAGTGGTTTACCAGCAGAACTCATCTTATGTTTTTAATTACTGTTGAATATTTTCCCAATAAATGTAAGCTTTATAAATCTCTGTTTTTCTCACAGTGCTGGATGCAATGCATAGTAGAGAAGCGTCTGAGGATGGTAAACGTGATTTTTTAGAAATTCGTGCAGGAAACTACGTTAGTATGTATCTTCGAGGTCATGGTGCTTTTGCTGGACATCTAAAACCTGTACCTCCTAGGTGATCTGATCTACCTGACGCAGCACATGGCTTGTATGTACAATTGCCGTACAGGAGGAGATTCATTGCAGATCTGGAACCTCTCACTATTCTCCCTGAGGATCATTTAACCCAGGATCGCTATTATATAGAGATAGGAAGAAATTATTGTATATCCGAAGAATTCCACCTTTCACCACAATTGACTGAGCAGTCTTATATTGATCCTGCCAGCGTTATGTTAATACTGCATCATTATCCGACTGAACCCTCGCATTTTACTTTTCATGCAAGAATAGCTTACTTTAATGGCTCTGTCGCTCCTTGGATGAATGAGGTTGAATATCGTAGAATTGTCGAAAGACATACTGCGAATCGTGAACGTGAACGTCGACGTCAACGTGAACGTGAAATTGCGAATCGTCAACATATTCGAAATCGTCAACATAATATTATTTTAAATTTTCAAGAGTTTTTCAGTTCACGTTCAAATGACAATTTCACTGAATTATTTTAAAACTTGCGATCGTGTTTATATTATTAATGAGATTATTAGATTATTACTAAGCAATTAGTAGTTTATTTTTTAATTTAATGTGCCTCAGAAACGGTTAAGGAAACTAGTTAAACAATATTGCTCACATCGAGTGTCGAAAATTCAATATTCGAAAATTGATTACATGTGTGTTTTAATATTGTCAAAACAGAAGAACTTTATAAAATACTGATATATGTAGTATTTTTCGGCAACAGTGTAGATTGGTCAATGTAGAAAATAAATAGTAATGAAAAATGTTGATCAAAATGAAATACGTTCACAGTAAAATATACTCATAATCCAGTCGCCACTGACACTTCTGTATGCATTAATAGGTGGCCGAGATTACTTTTTCTCCAAAGGTCAAAATAAGGCCCCTGATAATGATTTTTTTCAGTAGGTTTTCGAAATCTGAGTAAATTTTTACTTAAACCATTTTTCTAAACGATTTCATTATTTCTTCACAAGCAAAATTAAAAAATTATTTTGAGCATAGCTAAGCAATGATAAAACTCTTTTTGCGTCCTACACTTTTTTCCTAATAACAACCGTTTGCAATGTACAGTGTTATAAATAAATGATTTTTAACAATATTGTCATATTTGCACAGTGTTACCTGAGAATCTATTGTTCAGAAAACTTTACAACTTGTACACTGTCTATATCGAGGATAGACATCTTGAGACGAAAAACGAACCTTTTGATTGAATTTTAAACTTCTTGCTTAAATTGTTGTTGAAAAGTTGCTATTTTTAAGACGAAATCGTTTAGACACTGAATTCATAATAAACAATCACCCAGATCAGCCAGTGTCATAATATTGCATAAAATTGGTGCTCTCGTGATATTTTAATCATGTGCGAAGAGCCCTTATTTATTCACTGCCTTATAAATGATGTATTTTTTTATCAAATACGCTACCTTAACAGCTACAATTTTCAAGTGATATTTTCTCGTTCAACGAGCCATTCTTTATACACGACCTCATAAACAATGTATTACCTTCTTCTGTTATATCGTTAATTTTACCGTAAAAAACATAATTATCTTGGGTAGCATATTTTGTATCCGTTCCCTATTGTTTATAAATATAGTTATTCACAAAAATGTTCAATTAAGAAAATCGATACAATCGCATCGTACGAGAAGATATCAACAATTTCAGGACAGAAGTTTTTATTCAATTCGAAGATTTCTTTTTTCTTTCAAGAGTCCTATCCTCGACATAGATAGTGCACAAGTTTAAAATTTGTCTGGGCAATTGATTTTAAGGTAACACTGCAAATATGGAAATTTTATTTTAAGAGATCATTTGTTTATAACGCTGTACATTGTAAGCGTTTTTTCTTACGAATAAAGTGCAGGAGATTTGACTAAATCATATAATGATAATACTTACGATTGTTACAAACAAATTCTAACTTTTGAAACTTTTATACGAATTGTCGCTTGCTTTTAGTATAAACTCTTGAGGGTCAAATGAGCTCAACATACGCAGGTACATGCTCGTGTGTTTTATCGAATCTCTAATGAAAAAAATTCTAATATGTTACATTAATATAGGGTTTTAATTTTCTCCTCGTATTTAAAATATTTAACTATTTCCGGATATTAATATGTGGCCTAATCTTATTCAAAGATTCCCAATAAATTCAATTCTGTAACCGAATATTGCGTCTTTCCTTAGATTCACGAATCTTTCAAGAGGTACCTTATCCGCATTTGAGACAAAACATTTTGCTTCTGATTGTTTGTTCAACTGGCTTTTTTCAGTCACAGATAATAGTTTTCTTATTAGCTCTTTTAATTAAAATATAAAACTGGCACTAACAGGTCCGACAATCGCAATTAACTAAAATAGTATGAAAATCTCAGTAACTGAAATTCCCACTTTATGAAAGTATGTACTTTATCTGCAGTCGTAAATCACATTTTTGGACATGAACGAAACTTGAAATATTTATTATACACGAAATCTGTGTTATCAAAGTATTCGGGAACGATCAATCAGTGGAGATTTCTTTCACCAACTGTGAAAATGAAAAACAGTACTGTTGATCTAAGGTAACTTCTCAAATAGCAGAAACCGTATAAGGG
>NC_046659.1:74200779-74208869 GCF_010883055.1 Belonocnema kinseyi | reverse complement strand
CCCCCCCCCCCCCCCATTTTCGATTTTTAATTTTTTCGATTTTTATGGGCTGGTAAATTAACGAAAATCGACTTCATAGGTTTGGATATTTTCGTACATGTAAATTAAAACTTAAAACACAAGAAAAGATTTTTACATAATTTTTTTATCAACATTTTATAGCTGTTTCTTGCGGTCAATTAAAAGTCCGGTTTTTTATGGCGGTCATGATTGCAAGTGACTGGAATTTCTGAAACCAAAAAATCAAACAGGATTGGAAAGAGTACATGTTTGGCTTGGAAATAGCTTAAGGTCAATTATTTTAAGTAAAATTCACAAAATGGCGGACCTTAAGATTATATTTTTTTTTAATCCAATTTTTTCAGTTAAAAATCAAGATGAAAATTAGAGATATTTCTCAATCTTCTTCATAATAGTTTAAGTTATAAATATAAAAACACTGTTTTGAAATTAATGCGTTTAAGTTTTGTGAAGCAATTTTCCTTGTATAACACCCGCTCACCTTCAGTCAGCTATACCAGGTCCGTACAAAATCTCTTCTGACTCTTCAAACAAATAGGCACAGTGTAAGCCGAGAGATACCGAATTACGGCGAGGGTATTGTGAATAGCCTACAAGGAAACCGTGTACCTGCGCGTCGAGGCCATGCAGTACGCGCTCTCGGGAATATTCTTAAACAGTTATAGATTCTAACAAGGTAATACAAAAAATCGATTTGTTGACGCCAGGAATGTAGAGGAATATCCTTAACGTAGTTTCATACTAGATGCAGCTGTGAATTGAAAATTTCCAAATTAAATTTTTGTTAAAAAATGAGCTTCTCCCTCGCTCCGCTGGGAATCGAAACACAGGTCTATCGATTACTGATCGGGTGCTCTTACTACTAAGCTTCTGGAGAAATAGAAAGAAAAATCTTTTTCCAGAGATACGCTGTATTTTTCAAGGTGTTATGGTACCAACTCTGACGATAATACAAATTCCTTGTAAATTGACCTGTATTTACTATAACACCTTGCAAAATACACTGTAACTCTTAAAAAGATTTTTCTTTCGATCTCTCAAGTAGCCTAATGGTGAGAACGGCCAAACGGAAATTGGTAGACCCTTTGTTTAATTTTCAAATTGAATTATACAAATTTTAAATATTTAGTTGTCTAAAGATAACATCTTTTGAGAAAAGGTATATCATCCGATAGACGATAAAATGTGACAGGTATAGCAAACAGGTATGTATTTTAGACCAAAAACTTTGAGATCGTCATAAGATATCTTATTCACACTAAAATTGTGTACTAAATATCAAACCATAATTCATTCTGAAATATATAGTTACTTCTTGTGAAATAGACCGAAAAAATCGACGGAAGTTGCTTGTCATGTGTAGAAACAGCTAACTTGTTATTAAGTAAAATCATAACAAATGTTTAGTTTGTTCAGTTTTTATTTCACTACATTAAGTTTTGGAAAATTTCCAAAACAATTTTAATTATTTACAAAAATTACACGTTCGTTGAAATATGGTACTTTATCATAATATTCAGAATAATCTATTCAATTTTGCTATGTTAACCTTAACAACTTTCAATTATTCAGTGTGTTACAAGCATTTAAAGGATTTTTTTATTGAAAATGCTTACTGCATATGACTTTATAAAAATTCACAGACTGGTGGTCTTATTAACCGGGCTCAAGACGCTTTCTCATCTTTATCCAAATGAAATTTACTCAAACCTTTCAAATCTGTTTCAGATAACTCTATTTTTCCATTGGAGGTTATACATCTGATAAACTATAAAGTTGCTTGATTTTTCTTTGAAACTGCTTCAGAATACTAACATTACAAAATATGACTATGCAGTTTTTATGTCTGGTTCTTCCGGTTCCAGGAAAATAAACACTTTCAACTATGATATTGAAGATTATAAAATTTAGGATTAATATTCGTTTTCTTCAAAACCATCACATTATGAGCCTATTAAGACCCCAGAAGAGTGAACTTTCAGATAGAGCTTTACTATAAAGTCCTGCTAGCGTCTGTTAATTAGTTCCACAAATGGCCACTGAATAACACACAAATGTATTTTATTCAGAACAATCTGCTTTCAAATCTAGCGCCATACAAAGTTCCCAATCACAGCCCAAACAGATAATTCTCATATCAGTCATTTGTGCGCAGGCCTTTAAATATTAAAGGTCAGCAAATCGACATCACTAATTTGGCGCGCAAGCGGTTAGGTGAACACAAGAGTAAAAAAACAGTTTTAAAAATTAAACATAATTGACTTTAATTTGGATTCACTACACGGAGAAATTTTACTTCTGCTACAGTCATTATAGAAGACCGCCCCATTCGATATATCCATAGGTGTAATGAGACCGAGTAGATGATAGTGAAACCGGCTCTGAGATTGACGGAATTAAATTAAGGATGGTAAGATAAAATGAGGGTCTGGATAGGTCTGGAGAGGTCTATTCAAGATCTTCTTTTACAGGAGGGAGGAGACAGAGCTTCAGAATCGTTCTTTCTAACTCGGTAGTAGCTATTCGGACAGCATGTAACGGCATTTTCTGGAACATTTTCCACCTTTCATTCGCAGGACCATATTCTTGGATAAGCGATGGTTCAGGAACAACTGTGAGTGGTCCTCCAATGAGAAAATGTCCTGGTGTAAGCGCAAATAAATCACTTGGATCATCAGTGATTGCTTGTAGTGGTCTTGATTTAAGGCATTCCTCCATATGTGACAATACCTTTGAGATCTCCTCAAAAGTTAGAGTGGAAGTTCCATTAACTCTTTTGAAATGATGCTTGGTAGAGTTGACGGCGGCACCCCGTAATCCACCAAAATATGGCGCCGATGGAGAAACGAACAGCCAAGTGGTTTGATCCATGGCCAGAGCATTAGCGATGTCCTGCGAAGTGCGTCCCTGGGCTGCTCGCATTCTCATTGCACCAGCAAAATCCACACCACTATAAAAAAAGGCCCGAATGCGCCGCACGCGATTTAAAGGGAGGTTTCCCATTAATTGCGTGGCAGTCACGGCACGATAACGAATACATACAACACATCGCAGAATGCGATACTTAAAAACCTGACGACCATAAAGAATAAAAAATTGACGTCTCAAGGTGGCTAGTGTGAGTTGCGAACCCCCATGAAGCGTACGCTAGTAGTAACTGTCAACGACCAGATCTGTGAACGGAGACGTCGATGGCAAGATAAATGGATGCCTCTCATCAGGATCCAAAACGGAATGTTTTAGACGGCTGCCAGCTTTCAGCAGCTGCTGAGCATCTAGGAAAGAGTTAAGCTTGATGAGTGGGTCACATTTAGGCAACTTATTAATTTTTTATTTTAAATATTGGAAATAGTAGAAGATAAATGGGCCCGCTGAAAGCTTCGAACCCAATACAATCTAGCATGATCGAGATCAGCTAGTGTGATAACTCGAGAATCATAAGGACCTGAGCGATCCATGATTCTGCATTTTCTCAAGTTACTGATGTAACGAATGCACCATGCAATCACTCGAGTTGATTTTCCTAAAGAAGATGAACAATGTGCAAAGCGATCCCACATATGAGGATGAAAAATTGTCGTCTGGTGTATGGCAATACGTCGATCCAGGTCAGTATCGACGTCAAGATTTAGATTAAAGGTGGACCAAGGAAGACTGGTCTCTAAAAGCCGATCCGGACCAACCCATTAGAGCGAGTAAGCCTCAAGCTGCTTGGCAGAGAGGCCTCAACTAGCGCAATCCGCGGGATTCTCTATGCCAGGTATGTGATGCCAATAAGCCCCTGGAAGGGATGTTTGAATATATGGTACGCGGTTAGACACAAATGTATACCAACTGCAAGGAGAACATCATAACCATGCAATCACATTCGTGGTATCAGTCCAGACATGCACCCTCACATCTTCGAAGGAGAGAGTTTTTCGAGTATGGAGGGTAGGACGGGCGAGAAGCTGGGTCCCGCAGAGCTCTAACTTTGGAATAGGTGATTGTTTGATAGGCTTGACCTTTGATTTAGAACAAATAAGAGATGAGCGAACGAAACCTTGATGTGAGACGATTCTCAGATAAAGAACAGCAGCATACGCAGCTTTAGAAGCGTCAGAAAAGCCGTGAAGTTTGACCAATCGAAGACCATTAGAATGGCCCAGCCTTCGAGGAATCCTGATAGTATCTAGATGCCAAAGACTCTCAAATAGACAGATTGATAAGTTCCTGTTGCAATGTTGAGGCCGATTTCACGTCATCCACGCATGCTAAAACATCGTCAATATAGATATGACGGTGGAGGATGGAGGCAGCGTGAGACCAGGCATTGTAACGGCCCGATTGTAAAGGTGGTCATCCGATACTCACGGATTGACTCATTTGTGGAGTCGAACCTCCACAATATGCGTTCGCAGAATTGTTAATCAGGATGAATCCTAATTTGAAGAAACGTCTTTTCTATGTCAGCTGAAAAAGCCACGGCAAATATTCGCCATCGAAGTAAGATGTCAGAGAGCTCTGAATGCAATTTCGGTCCAGTGTATTAGTAGTCGTTGAGAGATGAGCCGTTCGAAGTTCGATAAGAGCTATTGAAAACTACTCTGAGTTTTGTGATAGTACTTGTTTTTTGAACACTTCATGATGAGGTAGATGTACACGTGGAACATTTAGAGACAAGGTTGAATGTACTAATTCCATGCGACCTAGAGAAAGATAGTCCTAGCTCACTAATAGGTCCCTTGATGGACACGCGAGCAATGTAGCGTCCATAAGAATCACAGAGATGCGTGGTCTGATATTGTTGTTCACAGAACTGATCCGCGGCAGTCAGTAATGCAGATGCAGGTAGAGCTACCTCCTCTTGTTCCTTTACTTTACTCGTTGAGCCAGTAGGTCGTCCTGTAAGAATTCAACCCATTATTGTGCCCTGTGCAACCACTTTGTTGTCTGGCCGAGACAGTAAACCTGCACGTATAATGAGTGAATAGATTTCAGCTCCAAGTAAGAGATGTATAGCTGAGTTCGCACTAGGTTTCTGATCAGCAGGATCGAGTTCATTTAATTCAGACCAAGGTGAGGAGCGACTCGATGTGACAATGTGTAATTGCTGAGTCAATGTATAACCAGAGCCTCTTTATCTAAAGTGAAGTGGAAGGCAATCGCGTACCTTGACGAAAGAATTTGATTTGAGATGTTTTGAAGAACTCTTCCAAGATAAGGACATTGTTGTGGTTTGTGTACAAGCCTAATGGCTCATGGACACAAGTGCCTTAATTCGGGTCGTAAGAAATTTCTTGAGCCGATCAAATGTCTGTGATTTCACTTCTTCTCTAATAGAGGTTTCCCAGCCCCGACGGGAATGCTGATCAAGTCGTTGAACATTAATCTAGGTCAACCAATCATCCCATGTTTTGAAGGGGCATTTAGGTGCAGTCAAGGCACCGATGGTTTCTGTCGTTCCATGCAGAAGCTTCTTCAACTCAGAGGCAGATTCCATAGATACCGGATCTAAAGAACAAAAAGCGGAAATCTGAAAACTTACCAACAACCGAGTGTTTTATTATGTTTCCGTTAGTAAATCCCATGCTCGAGTGAAGTTCTCGGCAATAGTGGGGATGTTGTTGAGGAGATAAGCAGGTTCTCCAGATAAGCTTGTTTTTAAATAATGCAATCTTGCAACATTTGTTGTTTTTGGGGTGAGCCACGACAATTGCATTAAATAAATCACGGCAATTCGGCCAATCCAAATAATCCCCGAAAATTTTGAAATTTCGATCTTCGGAAGGTCAGGACCATGGCCGTAACTCGCTTGTTGACCAGGGTCTACTTGTTTATCCCTAGAAGCTGGTCCTTGAATAGACCTCCATTTTGTCAAAAATTTACCCAACTCGACTAAATAGAGTTCCTCCGTTACACTAAAAATTTATTTAGAGAAGTACGGCAACTTCTCATCCTCCTTTGTATATAAGAAAAGTACGTCTTGATGCTTCTCCTGGAAATAATCCCATTTTCTATCTAGATTCTGCATGCGACCCTTGCATGCTCCACGTGTAAAATTAGCAGCACCTTATTTTTCAAAATTGACGTAAGCCCGTGACATAACATCGCTTAATTTCATTTGTTGGTCGATCAGTTCGTGAATTTCCTCTATAGGCATTTTAAATAGTAAGGACTGAATGATACGACGAAAATTACACAAAGAAGAGGAACCAGTATTATTCATGTCAAAGAGAGCATACAGACTTAAATATGCAAACTGCGATTCAATAACCACGCATTGTCAGATGTAGAAATTAAATAATTTGCAATGAAAATTCAAGTGTAGAACGACACATACTTCGACTTTGATAAATGTTAAGAGCACAAAAATCGAATGTGCTTCACGCTAGTAGAACGAACTCACAGATATTGCTGTCGAAGAATGCTGACAACTTTCTGATGTTTACTTGAGAAGATAAAAAAAAGCCTGAATAATTTGACAAACCCTGCTGTAATATAGAATGCGGGTAGTTGAACCTAAGTATGAATTCCTTAGAAGCGATGTTTTCCTTCCTTTCATATGTAGAGAGATCCAAAGAAACAAAAAGACGATTCCTTCCTTCTACTCGTAGGTGATGAAGAAATGTGTGGGAAGATAACAGTGACTCGTCACTAGGATCCACGTGCGTTAGAAATTTGTTGCATACTTAGATCTGTCACTTGATCGCAGGTTTTAATATCCGTTTCATATTTGATAGTTTCGAGCGTGTGTAACACAAAAGACAGTGTTTATAACGTGTCTCGATGAACTGCTTACAGTTTGTATACACGTTATCAACACACACTAGCTCACACCGATAGGCACTGGAATGTACGGTTCACGTTAATCCCTTTGACGAATCTAAATTTACACACTTTTATCGAGCGAAAGTTTGATAATTATAATTATAAGCTCGATTACGAGTTTCTCAAATATAGAAACTTATATTTTGCAACATCAAAATACGACTTTGTTCGATGGGTGATGTACTATGCTTTTTATTCCAGGCGCATTCAATCTTTGCACTTAAATTTATACTTTTATTTGTACTTGTATTTTCACTTGAATTTGCACTTGTTTCACACCGAAAATTGTAGATTCTTTTTGAATGTACAATTATTTGAACGAACAAATTTTGCTATTATATTTTTTTCGTAGCTTGTTTCGTTTGTCAAAAAATTTAGTTTTTCTATTTTTAATGCTGTTTTTTACGAATAAAACAAAAACTAGGCGTCTTCTCGAAAAGTGAATTATAACCAATTTGTAGATCTTGTTTGGGTGAACAATTTTTATCTGTTCATCTTTTGTGGTGTCTTGCATAGTTTGACCGCATAATGGAATTTTTTATTATTTTTTGTGCCGTAACAATTAAAATTTTCAATTGGGCAGAAAAAAATCAAAAAATTTGAATGATAAACTTATAGGACCTTCAAAAAATAATTTTTTTTTATCGATTAAAGTCATTAGAAGAACATGTTCATCTTCTCAAGTACTACGAATAACCGTACAGAGAATGTTTGAATCTTGAAAAAAGGTGATCTCAAAAATTTTCAAAATGCGCTAACTTTTTTAATTTTCATTTAAAATAACTGGCTAACTTTCCAGAAAAATTCAAAAGTATTAATAATAATATTGTAGGGTGTTAGAAATTTAAAGTTTTTCTTTTCTGGAATTTTTTCATATCGTGCCTTTTTTGGCCTAAAATTTTCATTTTCTTTTGATTTTTAAAATTTTGTGAATACTATAACTCCAGTAATTTTTTATTATAAAAAAAGTAATAATAATCAATTTTTCGTTTTTTTAATACTGCTATCCGTACATAGAACTTTTAAATCTTGGAAAAAGTGGTCTCTAAAAGTCTACAGACACAAACAACCATACACGAAAGAACAGACAGACCGACAGGCACATTCATAAAAACTTGTTTTTGAGATTCGGGGGTCCCAAAACGTGGAAGTTTACTTTATACAGTCTGTCAAGTTAAAGCGTGGGTGGCTTTACTCGCAGTCGGTAAGGTGTATCGATATGATTTTGGTGTCAAAATATTAAGAAGAGCTCCCTCTTT
>NC_046659.1:74187674-74200679 GCF_010883055.1 Belonocnema kinseyi | reverse complement strand
GAATTTTTGGTATTCCTAAGTTTTATCATTATGTATTATAACCCATTCTGAAATTTTACCTTTCTTAAATTTTATCCGTTCCGAAAAATGAACGGGTCCCTACAATATGCCCTGAGGCTCCGCCATGCTTTTCCCGCTCAAATTTTTAATAACAAATACGACTAAATGAATGAGACCCATTTTGAGAAGGAGTTCACCACACTGAGCACTTATGAGCTCGATTCATATTGGACCCAACAGGACAATTAAAATCTCTTGAAAATTCTGGCCTGTTTGAAAATGCACCCAGAATTCTGAATTCTGCAGGAATATGAATGTCATTTGTAATGATGAATTTTAATTCCTCTGGTTTGTGAATAGTACACCAAGTTTGAGCTGCATTGATCCAGAAAAGTTGCGCTGGTGTATATTTCAATCCAGGTAATTTGGGTTCGAGGCCGTTTTGCCTCACCCATTCTTGATAGGCCAAATATGATTCTTTGATTCCTCCGTTGTAGGCAATGTTTTCAATTAGCGTATTGTAACCATTTAACTGAAAAGATTTTATGTATAGTTACTCGTATTTATAAATTTTCTGCACTTAAAATTAAAATATAAAAATAAAACAGATTTTTATATGAATACAGCTTACTTGCAATCCGACTTCTTTAGCAGTATAATTTCCATACTGTTTAATAATGCAATCAGCTTTCGTAAGATATTTTTTTTTAGTTTCCTGGCTCCACCAATCTAACAAGTTTCCATTTTTATCAAATTGACTACCCTCATCACCAAATCCATACGTAATTTCGTGTGCAATAATCGAGCCAATTGCAGCGTAGTTAAGATACTGAGGCTTGTCCTTACCAAAGAAATTGTCTTGCAGAATTCCAGCAGGAAGTTCTAGAAAATGTATAGTTACATTAAATATCTTTCTAAAAATGTGTGCGATGCTAAAATATTCAGATACGTATAAATATATCATAAAAATCACGGTGGATCTTGAAATTAAAGTTTATCAAGTAATTCTAAAAGATGTCTATATTTTCAAATGTAGTAATTCGAACAAATTAAAGTTCTCGACAAAAATCCTGTTTATTAATATTCCGCGTTGATGTCGCTGTAGGGCTTGAGCTTTCATCTTATGACTTTGACGGCAATGTTAGCGGTAGCATTGCTACTGTAAGGGTTTCCCATGCCAAATAGGCTGATAACGAAAAGGAGAGGGACAAAGTAGAACACCAAAATCTATTAATGAAAAATGGAGAGCATGTCGCTTGTCGCTTCCGGAGGATCGTCGGGGTGCCCCTGGAGCCAGGGCTGGGGGCCACAGCATGCGGGACAGTGGTGATGGTGAGCTGCGAGATGGTCAGGCAGATCTCACTAATCAAACAGCTGGCCAGCAAGAACATCTGCGACAATTGGTAGGCAGTGGAACATTTACTGTGCCTGCTCAGGATGCGTTTTTTATCGTTAGCTATTTGCAGTCAAACACCCCGACAGAAATACCGTGGAAGAGCATCACTTGGGATACCACAATGAAAGAGGAATTACTGTGTCTCTATTACAAAAGTGCGAAGTTTGAAAGCAAAATGGAAAAAGGATACAATTTAAGAACAAAATTTTCTGCAAAGTATCCTAATATACAAAAAGTCGCAATAAGAGATCTTATCGCTAAGGTGAAGGATATCAGGACTAATCTACACGTTCCAGAAAATCGAGCAATGGAGATTAAACAACAGGTTAATTTGGCGTGGGAAAACGACGAAAATGAATATCAGTTAAAGGAAGACTTGTCAAACCGTCAAGCAGAAACAATTAATGTTCTTCCTCAACCTGTTGATGATCCAACACCACCACGTCCTTCGGAGGTGGATGGCCTTATACAACTAGAGTCAGAAGCAGAGGATCAGCAACCAAAAAAGCGACGCAAATGGACATACTATATGAACAGAGATGTTATATGCCTTTATTTTTTGGCAGAGAAATGTGGGCAAAGTGTGAGGAGAGAACATCATAGACTCTTCTTACTTAAATACCCAGAGCTAGCCACAAAAGTAAGTGAGCAGAATCTAGCAGACCAAAAACGCTCAATATCTGTAAACAGACTGCATTTGGCTGTTGAAATAGCTGCTATCAAAATGGAAGTAGCACAGCAGCTTCCTATTGATGAACTCGCCTCCTAAGATGTGGACAACGAAGACTTGATTGATGCTGAAGGCATATGTGCTAGAGATAATGAACAGCATATACCGAATCCATTAGAACCACATCCGGATATTACTAACGATGATGTGGATAGGGAAATGCCGGAGAAACTACAGCACATTGAAAGGAATTTTGGTCATGCTTTACTAGAGATCAGATATGCAAAACCAACACTAAGGCATTCTCTGTCCAAAACGAACATCACAAATGATCTGCATGCACTAATAGCACATCTCGACAGCAAGTTTTTACCTACGTATTTGAACATAGCACAAACTGCGTTAGAGGTGCAAGCTCTTGTATACTGTGCAGCTGTGGCGACCGTTAAAACGTTGGGCCGGAAAGCAAGGCTTGCAAATGCATTTTTTGTCCCAGCAAGGGATCGAGATCCAGTATGGAAGGTCAGGTTAGATATTGTTGTCAGCAAAGTAAAGTGCAAATTGGGTCGATAACTTAATATAAAAAAGGAAATAGAACCAGAAAGCTGATAAACCATGTTACTAAAATCATCCACCCTCGGCACATCAAAACATTAACACCAGCAATATTGGATGAAATTTTAGACTCTCAACGTCAGAGACTTGACGTTCTTACTGGTCGGGTGTTTGGGAAAAAATGAACAGATCTAATTTGGACACTGTGTGGTTCAAGCTGGAGGAAGCAAGGACAAGCAATAGCCCTGAAATGCAACTGACAAACGTCACAGCTTCAGGTTTTCAGCGGTCTTTAAAAGAGCAAGTAATTGGAAAGCTCCAGGCCCAGACATGGAGCAAGACTTCTGGTACAAGTACCTGACAAGTGTGCATCTTGCGTTGGCCAGGTGTTTTCAGGAGATCATAGAATAGAAATTCAGCGATTGAAAGGGTAGTTCTACCACGACATTTGGGGGGAAGGGGCGTTGTAAATTTCAAAAAACTGTGTGAGTCACAAGTTATACAGTTGCGAGACTATTTTAACAGAAAACGAAATGTTGCGCTTTACAGTACAATCTGTCAAACGGATCTTGACTACACACCCTTAAATTTGTCCTCATATGGGGCCTTGAATATCAGGGCAGAAACCATGGAGGAATTAGAAATACAATAAAGGCAGAAAGCCATCCATGGCGAGCACCCCAGCATGTTAGATCAAAATAAAGTGGATAGTGAGGCATCTAATATTTGACTAAAAAAGGGTGTTCTATATCCAGAGACGGAAGGATTCGTCATTGCGATATAGGACAAGGTTGTCAGCACCATACGTGTTACGTCAAGAAGTGGTTGACCGGTGCCGATTATGTGGAGATACCAACGAATCCATCGAGCACATTATTGATGGCTGTCGCGTAATGGCTCACAGAGAATATACGTACAGACATAATGATGTAGCGGGCAACATACATCACCAACTTTCCCTAAACCTAAAACTCTTAAAAGAATGGATGCCTTTCTATAGATACATTTTAATGCCCGCTTTATAAAGCGAAGATTACATCTTATATTAGGATGTTACTATCCAAACGCATCATTACATCCGGGCCAATCAACCTGACATCGTGATGCGAAAAAAAAGGTAGAAAAGTCTACATCATCGACATTGCTTGTCCGCTTAACTGAAATTTGCAGTCAAGCTATACAACCAAGATCCACAAGTATAACGAGGTAAGGCATGAAGTAAATACCATATGGGGGAATGTGAATCATGCATCTATTCATCCCATTGTGATTTCGGCTACAGGCAATGTGCACGTTAGATGCAACGAACATCTTGAACATTTAGGAGTCAGTAGGGTATTTACAGAAATTCAGAAGGCGGTTTCATTAAACACCTGCCGCATTGTAAGAAATTTTCTTGACCATCAGGAAGGGAGCAACTAAAAGCCCGTGGAGTGACAGTTGGTAGCTCTAAGAAAGCATCCAGAGGTGACTGTTGTCACCTTCAACACTCCTGGCCGCTTGTAATTGTATACCTACAACATCATCGCATGAGGTTTCAAGCATCGTCTTAAAATATTTGAATTAACTTAGAACATTATGATCTCATCATTCACTTGACTTAGTCCGTGGCTATGATGTATAACCGAGTTTACCCGAGTAAAAATTTAATAAAAACATAATCTAATAATAATAATAACCTCGCCGCCATTTCATTTTTTGGGATTTATAAAAAAATTTAGTTAAATTAAATATATTCAAAAAATGCTCGACAGTGGCAGTTTTTCCGAAATTCTCAATTGTTGGTATACTTTTTAATTAGATTGAGAAAATGGTTAACTTAGGGCAATAACCATTTCTAATTTTTAATTAAATAAAAATTTTTTCAATTAATTGAGGTAAAATTTAATTTTAATCAATATTTTTTAATTATTAAAAATTAAATTTTAGAAATAATGTGTTATTCATAATTAATAATATCTAATTTTTTAATAAATCAATTTAATTCATTATAAAACTTTTAATAAATATTTTTATAAGTATATAAATAAATAATTTCTGAAACAAATTTAAGGGATAAACTTAAAAATTATTACTATAAAATTTATTATCAAAAATAATATAATTTGAAGATTAATTTAAAATTTTAATTTTTAATAATATTCTCTTTGAATAATGACAGAAATTTGATTTTTTATCAGGTATATTCAACGTTTTCTCCATTTCTCACTTAAAGCAAATTGAAAATTTATTCAGTTTAACAAACAAGTAGCTTAAACATATTATTTTCGTTTATCTTTAATTTATCTTATTCTAGATAGTTGCAGGTTTCTCTGAAGTTGTCCACTTTTTGTCAAACTTTCTCTTCAAGCGAGCTAATGGTTACTGAAATTTACAAAAAATTGTTGTTTAAATAAATTATTATTTTATTTTTCAACCACCTCCTTCTGCAGAAATGTTGGATATTCCCAGTTTTTCCTTTAATTAGAGATTTATATTACACTCTCCGGTTAATTAAATGATAATAAGTTCAAGATTACATACATAATTCAATTTTCATCAACTTTTCACTTAGTGTAAGGTAATAATTAATTTAAGTTGAAAACCATAAATCTTAAAACAATGTATGACTATTTTAAATTATATTGTCTATGAATAATACTATAGAAAGTTGCGGTGTTTGCTAAAAATATTCAACTTTTTGTCTGCAAAAGAAAAATATTTTTTTAACCATCTTTTTCTTTTTTGTGAATACATTTTTTTAAATAAAATAGATATTTAAAATATTTTGCAAGTTTTCTATATGGATCGTATTTAAGGTAAATTTTCCTCAAAGGGGTAACTGAAAGCCTTTTAGTACCAATTACTATTAATATTCATTGTTTGTTCTTATCAAAAAAGTAAGAAAAAAGCTGAAGATTTCAGAAAAACGAAAGCTTTTTAAGATTGCTCAAAGAAATAATAAATTGTTTGAACAATTATGTTTATTAAATTGCATTTATTATTATTTTACTGGGCAAATAGTAAACAAAAAGTTAAAATTTCTAGAAAAACTGCCACTATCTTATAGTTTATTTAAACAATTATGATCGTGCAATCTATTAGTTATTACCACATTTGAAATAAAAAGTAGATAAAAATTAAAGCATTAAAAAAGCCGTACCTTTTGAATATTATTGAAAGAGAATTTATTTAAAATAATAATAAATTGCTTGAAAAATTTGAAGTTATCCACTTGAAATAATTATCTTCTTACTCTAATTAAAAAGTGGTCCAAAAGAGCAAAAGTTTAGATGACACTGCAACTTTCCAGCATTATTTCAAGAGAATATTATTACAAATAACAAAATTTTTTTAAAAATTATTTGTAATAAATTTGATTCATTATGGCCGCTATCTAACTTTAAAGTTGCAAATAAATTGAAAAATTCGAAATATACCGCGACTTTCGAGCATTATTCAATGAAAATATGGCTGGAAGAACCATAAATTTTTATAAAAATTTATGTAAAGATCTAATTATTAGTAGAAATTAGTATTTCATATATTAGAAGATATTTGTATTTAAAAAACCGAAAAAAATGATACAGACTGCCTGTTGTTTATATTATAAAGACCCAAAATAATTCTCTAGAATGATAATAAAAAAAATGAAAAATTTGATTTTGCTAGTTTATGACTATCATTTTTGAAAAATCAATCATTTAATTGTATTACATGTCTAATTTTAAAACGGAATTTTGATTTTAAACTCGTTTCACCGTATATTAGAAATTATGTATAAAAAGTAAAAAGACGTCCCTCTTTCTTGTGGAAATACGTTTTAAAATTCATAGTGCTTGCGGAATAACTAAATACCATTTCTTTTGAAGCGGATTTATAGTTTTGTGAGTTTAAAAAAATTGTTGGGTAATATTGCAATTTGGGATAATAAAATCATTTTTTTTAACATGGTTCGTGTTCTCAGATACTAAAAGAAAGCTTCCTGGTAATGTTTTATGCATTTAAGTCAATAGTTTTGAAAATTCATATCTTGTACATGAAAATGTACTCTCTAAAGAGTACCCATATACGCAGAGTAGCCCATATACGCAGAAATTTTTATTTGCGAGTCCAATGAACATAACTTTATAGGAGGATAAAAAAATTTTTCTAGCTGGACAATTCACAAAAAATGTGAATACATTAACAAACTTAAAGAAAATTTATTTATTTCATAATTTTTAATTAATTTTTTTTTTTAAATATATATAAAAATTAAGGGCAATTTTTAAAAATTCTAAACATTAATTTTTTCACGGAAATACTTACAGGTATAAAAAATCGCAAATGTGTCGTCTTTAAATCAAACTCATTTTCATCGTGAAGTGAAATTAGCATCGCTTAGCTTTCTCTGCTTCAATTAGCTGAGTTATTCAATGCATGTATGATAATTAGCATAATTTCGAAAAAAAAATATTTGCGTCTTCATTTACTTGGCAGTGATTCGCTACCGAGAATCTTGATTAAAAAAAATCAAAATCATTCTAATACTTTTAAAATGTTAAAAGCTCTACAAATGACGTACACTCACCCATGCTGTTCTCCTCAAGGTGATAGGCAGCGTCTATGACAGCGGCATTACTGGTATTGGACCAGTCAAAATTGTTGACTGGTTTCCTAAGTTGTCGAAAGGAATATTCCTGCTGATAAATTGACACATTTGCAGCTACTGCAAGGTAATTTGTTGGAGTTATTTCCAGGCCTTTAAAGTATTCTTCAAGTTTCTTGTCATCGAGAAATTCATCAGGATAAGCAACATAGCTCTTTAAACCCTCAGCTTTCTCCAAAGCCATTTTTTTTGTATTCGCGTCCATCCAATCGGCCTTAACCCCGAATAAATCGCATAAAAATAAGAAGTATGAACTAATAAATATTTGTGAACCTCAAGCATTTAAATTATTATCTCACCTCTCTTAGACGCTCTATCATCTGTTTCGCAATATTGTTGATCATTTCGACTGCACTTTGCTTGGAAGCTTGGTTGAAATATTTTCGGATATAGAGAGCATTAACGCTTAAACCTAGACTTTGAATTGTCATATCAAAGCACTCTGACCACCTTGGAGCGGCTTCAGTTTCACCACCACTGACCTCTTTTAAGAATTGAATTTTTCGGCTTCGAATTTCATCTGTCAGGTAATTGATGTTCTCATCGACAGCTCGTTGTAAAAAGTAATTGACCTGAACCCTCTTTGGAGTTACCTCAATCAGCTTTTGAAATTTGTCGAAAAACACAGGCACGTTCACTATTACCAGTTCATTATCGTCGACCTGAAGAATCGGCGAGAGAATTGCATTGAACAATGTAATCCAGTTTATAGTTGAATATTTTCGTGCGAGCTCCTTAACGGTCATTTGAGTAGCTATTCCAGTTACATCCCTTTCATCTGTGGCTGGAATAGAAATCTATAACATATAATAATTAGTAAGATCCCCTAAAAATACTATTTTTATAAATCTTTGAAAGCTCTGGAAAGTTATGTTAATCTTTGGGACCCCTTCAAATATTTAAAATATTTGCAATTTTTAAATATAATAGGGCGGGTCGAAATAAAAATTATGCACACAGAAATTTTAACTTTGTATGTGAAAAAGTAATTGTTTAAAATTCTGAGAATCCCGTTATCAACATGCGAATTAAAAACTCTTATTTTCATAGTTTAAACATTTTTGTGTACTTGGGTTATACAAAAAAAATTTTCGGCAGTCTTTAACGTCTCTTGCAATTCTTGCAGGTTTTTGATTGGGGTTCTCTAAACAATAACAGACATTTAATCAAAATACAATATGGATTATTATCAATTAAAAACAATATTAAAAACAATATAAAAATCGACAAGAATAACAAAAGATTTTTTCAATTGTTTCAGGTTTTTGCGACAGAAAAATCTATTATAAAAATTGCGACAATTCTAGGTAACCAATAATTTAAACAAAGTAAATTTTTGAAAAAGTCAGTTTTGTGTTTTTCCAAATGACGTTTTAAGAGCTGGCTTTACAAAATCTTATTTATGTACAAAGTCTTTTTACTGTAAAAAATTCACTACAAAAAAATTATGTTTTAAATGAGCTGCCTCCCTTTTTTCGATGATTCAGTGTTGCTAATCACATTTGTTTCATGAACAGCTACCTAAAGAAGCATAAATCAGTCTTAATAATTGCATAAGTGCTTCCTGAAAAATTTTTAATTCGCGATTTTTGTTTTTTCCTAGTCTGAGAACTTTCAAATATTCAAGCAAAACTTTGTTTTTGCGCAAAATTGACACATGTGAGCTCGCTAATTACCTTTTTGCTATAAAATATATTTATTCTACAAGTTTTTAGGCATTTTAAAACTATTGTTGCATTATTTAAACAACCCTGTTACCTGATTACCTGATACCCTGTTACTTATTTCGTAACAAAATTGCTTAAACCAAAACAAAATTATTCAAACAGTGGCATTTTTAGAGAATGGGGTATATATGCCTAAATGTAATAGATATTTAATATAAAGCAAATAAGAACTAAGATTATGAATATTCAACCAAGAAAATCAACTTTTAAGAAAGTAGTTTAACTTTCAACGAAAAAATTTAATTTTCGTCGAAAGACGTAATTGTTGACATTTCATAAAAAAAGTTTTAATTTACAATAAACAACAGATTTTGCACACAAAAGAAAATTTTCAGGTTGAGTAAAAAAAAGTTTCATTTTCAGTTAACGAATTTAATTTAAACTAAAAAATCGATTTTCGGACAAAAACACGAATTTTTAAAAAAGTGCATAAATTTTTTAAACACTAGTTAAATTTTTAACACAAGAGCTTAAGTTTCCAGCAAGCTGTTGCATTCTTAAGTTAGAAATACAAACTTTCTGCAAAATAACTAAATTTTGAGAAAAAAAAGTTAATTTTCAACCGCAACAGAGATTTTGACACAAATAGAGAAGTTTTTAAACCAAAAAGATGAACTTTCAAAAAATTAGTACAATTTTGAACTAAAACAAATTTGTAGGTTAAGGAAGAAAAAAGTTCCAATCAAATCCTTGAATTTTTAAGCCAAAAAGACGAATTTTTAACAAAGCAGTTGAATTTTCAATCAAGAGCATTAATTGAACAAAATAGATTTGAACGAAATTGTTCAATCTTGAACAGTTCAATTTTCAAATTTCAAACGTAAAAGGATGACTTCTTGAACAAAAATTTATTGGTAGACTTTTCTACTGAAAACAATATATTTTAAAGTAAAAATAGTTCAGATTTAAGTTCGCATTTGTGGAAAACTGCGAAAAACAGGGAAAGATGAAAAAGACTGTAAAGTCTGCTATAAATAAACAGGAATTTTGATTTTTCGAAAACCAGATAATAACACTTTAAATTTCATGTTATATTTAACTGTAAGTATAGCGTATATAATATGAGCATATATATTATTTAATATAAATACATAATTTAAATATATTCCGAAATATTTTCTTATATTCCGAAATATTTCTTTAAATTCCTACATATTCCCACATATGCATATTTACTCATACTTCTACATATTTCCAAACATTCCGATATATACTCTATCTTCTGGAATATTTTTTAGGTAATATATTCCTGCTACACAGAAAAACAGAATGGTCGACCCCTCGACTTTTCCACATAGTTCCAATTCCGATTTCCGTAATTTAGTTTTATTCAACCCATCCTAATTTTGAATCAACGGGATGATTATTTTACACTTACTTTAGCGAGTTTCATTTCGAACTTAAGGGTTTCCTTCAATTCTTTTTTAGCTAAAGCTCTGTTTGCACCGTACATAACAGCAATGTCGACCGAATATCTGTAGTAAGCCTTGACCACTGGATTGTTGAAGCCTTGTATTAAATATTCTCGTAGCAGACCAAGGGGTGTCTGGTCGATCTAAAAATATATTTCGTTTAAATAATACATCAAGTTATCATTTTATGTTATTACTTTGTGTGCTAAACTAAGTACACACATAAATTGCTCGTTTCGTATTGTCCTTTAAATTAACTCCAATGCCGTAAGAGAAAAAGTAATCTGTTGCATATCCAGATTTTCTGAGTTTAGATACCGCTTGTAGCCAATCAAATGCTTCAGGCTTCCACGATTTCCCCTCCAAAACAGGCCAACCACCTACTGCCTTCAATTCAGCTAATACTGTACGCAGTCCATGTTTTTCAATTTGAGCTAAATGAGGAAAAATTATTTTGTAGCCAGCGAGAATTATTATTTTAAGGGTTTCGTAACCCTGGAAAGAATCCCTAATAGTTTTGGTTAGGTGTGTGTCTGTCCGTCGTAAATTTTTCCAATAAGGGCAATTAAAGGGAACTCTGTGTCTGTCTGTTCAACCAAAATTTTTGACCAACGCTTCTGATTTTGTCTATCAAAAAGGCTTCTTAAAAAACAAAAACCTGAATTTTTCAGAAAAACTAGGATAGGAGCACCATTCTTGCCCCCCTCCCCCCATTGTTGGCGGCCTTCTCTATATTTTATGAAATAATAAGAGACTAGAGGTGAATAGCAATTTGTTTCTTTTTTTGTTCTTTAATTATGCAGTTTTTAATCTGGTCCTAGCAGCGTCATAATTAACGGAAAGGACTATTTTCTTTTGTTAAAATTGTTAATAACAAGATAATTAAGATTCAAGTATATTTTATTTAATAAATAATAGGCGGTGCCAATGAATTTTCAATCTAAAGAACTGTATGTAATTCTTAGCACCCCTGCAATGAATTATGAATTGGGTTCTATGTTCTTGCAATGATTTTTATTCCTGGGAATCGGAAGAAGTATGGTTATGTTTTTTGGTCGGTTTGTAAAAATCGGAATGAAAGACCGAAGTAAAGACAATAACAATATTTTAATGTAAATTACTGGAGCCGTACTTGAAAGCAGCCCCATGCCACTTTTCTGGAGGCATGTGGAAAATATTTGTCATGAGAGTTGACGGTCACCGTGTGGTGGCGCAAACCATGCAGTTGGCCTTGAAATTTATTTTATTTATTTAATCTTGAGAACATTTTACTTCTACAAATAAAAATAAAAAATTAATCCGAAAAAATTGTTTAAAAATCTTTCAGATTCTTTTTCGACATATTTAAAAATCCTGAAAAATTAAAATTAACCTTTTAAAATTAAATCTGAATCATTTTGAATTTTTCAAAAATCTTAGTGTCCTTGTGGTACAAAATTTCACCTTTAAAAAGCTTTATTCTATTACATTACAGTAATTAAAACCTGTAAAATTATTTATATCTTTAGTCAATTATTCTTTAAAAGACATTATTTATTCATTTTGAATTAAAAGAAATATTCATTCAACATTCTTTTCTATGGATTCGATTAGAATAATTATAATGAATAATTAAAAATCTGAATGTCCTGATAGGCGAAAATACATCAATGTTATATGGATAAAATAGCAATTTCCCACTTATTTTGAAAACTTAGTTCCAATTATGCGATTTCTTTTTTAGAATAAGACCCTTAAGTTCATGTTAAATCTGATTCAAAGCATAATCAAAATTCCCTTTTCGTCTTAAATCGTGAACTAAATATTATGAAAAGAGTTATGCTGAAAAGTAAATTTGTAAACAAATTTATTAAAATGAATTAAATATGTTTGCAATTTATAATTTTAGTTCATTTTTTTAAACTTGAAAATTTGGATATATATTAAGATATCATTTTTTTATAATCTAATGTAAAGACGTTGTTTTGACAGTAAAATAGTATTTTTAAAAAGAGCAAAGTTTTAAAAACAAGAAGGTATATCTATACACTTTATATGTAACAACGTTGCCACAACACTTCACTTTGATATCACCCTTTAAAATAAACTTGTGCCATTCTTTAACAATATTTTGATCATTTGGTGCTTCGTAAAATTGAATTTTATTAACTTTGTCCTGCTCCTGATTACCTTTTTATCTTGATTTACAATCAAAACAAACACACTTCACCATTTTTGTTCAAAATTGCAACACTGCGGATATATGTTCTAAAAGCAATTTTTTGTAGTTTTTTTTCACTTAGAAAATGAAAAATATCGCAAACATGACTCAAAAAACCCTACGATCATTTAACACTATCAGTAAACTACTTTTATTGTCTTATTAAATTCAATGTTATTATTTTACCAAACATCTTTGATTTTGCCATGCATTTGCAACGATCATAGGCCAACTGCATAGCTTGCGCCACCACACGGCCACCGTCAACAAATTGTACATTTTCAACTCAGGGGCCTGCTTAAAAGAATTAAGTAAGTAATTATACCAGGTGTATACATATGAAACCGGTATTTTTTCAAGAAAAAAACACATTTATTTCAAGAGAATGATAACAAATATTTTATTCAAAGTATGC
>NC_046659.1:74184783-74187574 GCF_010883055.1 Belonocnema kinseyi | reverse complement strand
ACGCCAATTAGCACAAATGGTAAGTTCCGACAGTGCCTACAAGTGTGCCTACTGGCCGCTAAATGGCAATACCGGTTTCATATGTATACACCTGGTATGTAGTGATATAGGTTATATAGAAATAAGAGTAATTTCGCAACTTAGCAATGTAGACTTGACCACAAATTTGTCTTATGCATCACTCGCAACTAGTCTGTACAAAAATTTACTGCCTGATTTACACTTAGAAAAAGAATCTTCAGACGTAATTTTTAACTCTTCTTAAAATTTGTTCAATAATAATAAGCCTGATTTGTATAGTCTAGAGAGAAAAAAATGGTTTGTAGTCAGCTTTCTGGTTAGTATACAATTAATAAAACATTACGCGAACCTACAGATTTGAGGTGCGAAGCGCATTCACCCTTACATGCATATAAATTGCCAATGTGCCGCACATTGGGAAGGAAAATGACATGTTTGGTTCAGAATATTTGCTTCTTTATAAAACATTGAAAACCTAATTGAAAAATCAGGCTCTACAACTGTCTTAGAAATCTTAACAGCTTTTTTTTAATTTTTGCTCAAATTCCTCAATATTTGTGGGCTGTACGTTATTTTGAACCAAAAATTTCAGTTTTTCTCACTGTGGGCCGGAAATGTGAAAATGAGATAATATGAACTCGCATCTAGCACAACACCCCGCCCCCCCCCCCCCGGATCCCAAAGCCTCTTTAATCGAAGTTTCATGAGTCACTAAGGTAGGGATTTAATTTAAAAATTAAAAAAAGGCAAGACTGATGTGTAGACCTATGTGCTACGTTTAAATCGTAAAAATAAAATGGGAAATGAATCAATTAAGTTTTTGAAAAACCGGCAGAAGTTGCAGTAAAATGTTAAATAACAATTTTTTTAAAGAATGTGCATTTTTTAAGAGACAATGGTACTACGCCTGTTTCAAATCAATGCATTTTATGATATAATATACATTTATGAAAATGATATACAAGTTGAGATACAAATTCGAGTGCGAAGCAGGAGATACGTGATGAGAATGTTTTCGTTAAAGCCGAAGGAGCTTTAACAAAAAAGAAGTCAATATCAACAAATTACTGTTATCGATGTTTTGACTTTCAATTTTAAAAAATCTGTGCACAAGTGTAAGGAATATACAAAGACTGAGTGCCGAGCGCGAGATAAATGTATTATGTTTATGGAAAGTAAATGGTACCATAGACACATTTATTTTTGTCTCAAATGCAAAATATATTTTTTTCAATTTTTTTCTGTGAATTTTAACATTTTTAGCACGACTTTAAACATATGTAAGGGTGGTTTACCCCCTTCAATTTTTTTATTTTTCGAGAAAATTACGTTATGCATCTTTCATCACGAGAAAACTTTTCCAGTAAATTTGATTGAAAACAATTTGGTTTTTACACACAAAACTATACAATCGACACCTGCGACCCCTTTTTTTGAGGGACTGTTCCACCCCCTTAAAGTGTTTTCCGCAAATAAAAAAAATACTTGTCGCTTAGTTTTTCGAGTATTACAACATATATCAGATTGAGTCAAATCGGCGAGGGACACCTGGTGTAACTTCCTTGTAAGCCAGACTATTTATTTATAAATAAAAAATAATTAATAAAAAACTTTTGTCTTAACTATTCACTTCTTAGTGATACTATTAAAATTTATTTCATTCTGATTCCTTCCCCATTTTGTCTTCATATGACTCGGGTGCCAATAAATAGGTCCATCCTGCCAAGAATTACATTGTTAGGCTAACAAGCTATTTTTTTATTATTTTTTAAATTTAAATATATATTAAGGTAAATCAAGCTTAGAGTTTGTTACCCTATTATATTAACACTGTATATATTAGTATTTCATTTATCAGGCATACAATTTTTGACATTAATTTCTTTATTAAAGGCTGAAGTTAGCCTTAACCTGCCAATAATTGGGTACATTACCCTATACGAGACTCGAAAAAAATGTTAAAATATTGCAAATAAATTATCGAGTGCGAAGCACACGTAGCACGGAATAAGAATGTTTCCCAGCAACGGAAAGATTTTTCTAAATTGGAAAATACATGTTCCTCTTATTAATTCTGAAAAGATTGCTTTTCTTATACACTTGAAATCTTTATACTTCACGGTTAACACACACATGCATACGAAAGCACTTTCTCAAATCGCGTCTTATTGGTAAAGATATATTGAATTTATTGAATTTTAATATTATCCATTAATTCCGTTTTATCGTTAATTATTAGTTTTTATTTCATTTATCCTCAGATTTAGTTTGGTCTTATTTTTTTGTATAACTTAATTTATTGTATTCTGTATATTATTATTTTTATCATAATTTTGAAAAATTAGTTCTGATAAAATAAAAATTGAAGATCACGATATCACAATAAGACAGACATTTTTTCACTAAAAACCAGAAAAAAAATAGAAAATGATAATGATTCCAAGAAATATAAATGCTTAAGTGTTGAAAAGACTATTAGTACATCAGAATTTTTGCTTATTAATAAAAGCATGTAAGTTTCTTCTTCTGGAGTTCAAATCAGATGAAAATATGTTTTAATAATAATAAAAAAATTGTACTTCTTATTTTTTTAAAGATATCCTAAGTATATCAGGAAAAATTATATTTCTTTAAGTTATTGTAAGAGTGAGAATAATTTTTGTAGGCTCGGTAGCCACCCTCCTATAACCACGATTTTTCCTATTTTTCACTTCCTTAAAAAAATCAATATATATAATTATAATATTAATTATTCATAAAAAAGTAAATA
>NC_046659.1:74122784-74184683 GCF_010883055.1 Belonocnema kinseyi | reverse complement strand
TAATAATACTTATAAAATAATTATATAATTACTTATAATTACTTATAAATTAATTATAAACTTATAAAATAATTATATAATAATATTCTACAAAACTGATATGCAGGATCTCTAATATGCATTAAACACAATTTTTATGAAATTTAATTTATAATTTTTCACGAAAAGTACCGCATATCAATTTCTGCAATATTAAAAAAATATCATAAAATGAAAAATGAGCGCGAACAATATTCATATTTCTTTTCGGTTATAAAAGATCCAAGTATCAGAAGTTTTTGAGATTTCTTGCAATTGTGGTTCGACAGTCGCCAGTATGCTTAATTTTTTCTAAATTTCCAGCGAAATTTTAAAACTTCAAACTTAATGTCCAATATAAAGTGCACTTCGAGCTACAGTTTGACCTAATGCAAAATTTCGAAGCTTTTACTACAGTAAAGAATTCTCATTCATTCATTCTTTGTATATCATAAAGTATTTCAAGACATTTTTAAAAAATGTTAAAAGATTGTAAAATATTTTCAGAAATCTTAAAGGATTTTACGCGATTTTCGTGGAATTTCAAGTATTAGAAGGGATTTCACTGGATTTCAAAATATTTGAAGATATGTCAGAGAATTTTAGGGAGTGTAAATGCATTTCGAAAGATTTTTGGAGGTTTCTATTATTTGACGGAATGTCATTTCAAAGGGTTTTAAGAGATTTAAAAAATTTCATTGGGTGATTTTCTTAAATTATTGAAATCATTTAAATTTAATTGACACCTGTGAAATCTTACTCAAGCCTTCAGAAACATTTAAAATGCCCTACAAATTTTGGTAATCTCTGGAAATATTGTGAAATCTATGGAAATTGCATGGAAGCCCTGAAGAAGATTATAAATCTAGTTAAATACCGTAAAACTGTTGTAATTCATTGTATATTTTTCAATCCCTTACAATAAATTAAAATAGATTGAAATCATTCCTAATCTCGTTTACAAGGAATATAATTAGTTATATTTAGTGAAAAATATATAATTTCTCGTAAGAGGAAGTGGGGAAATCTCATGAATCCTTATAATATAGAATTGTGGATCTTAAATTTCAAAAATCGCTCTTCCGTGATTAATAAACGTTCCCTAAACCATCGGATATTGAGATTACACGAAAAACACATTCAAACTAAAGACAGTAAAAAAATTAAGATATTATTTATTATTATTAAATAAAATATAAAAATAGTTTTTTCAGGCAAAATGGCGTAAGAACGAAAGTACGAGCTTACAGGATATAAACAAAACTGTTTAAATTTAACGAGTTTAATTTTAAAAATAAAATATAAAATTTTTTATAGGTATCGTTAGACTTTATAAAATCGCGAAGAAAGTGCTTCGAATAAGAAACTATCTCCAGTAAAACCCCTGATAACGAAAGGCGCGTAAAAAACGCCATGATTGACTCAGAAAAAGCGAAAATATTTACAGACAAAGATTTGCATAACTTTTATCTCCTTTGATTGAAAAAAAAGAAAGCGCCTTTGAGCTATTACCCTGATCTATTGACCGATCTGACCGAGAGAAAGCTGTATAACTTCTTTTTTTATATCAGATTAAAAATAATAAAATTCTTTTGAGCTTGTACTCAGCTCTATCAAGCTGTAAAAGGAACATCCTGAACGAATCAGCCATTTTCAAGAAATACCCTCGTCAATTGTGCGGCGCGTTCCCAAAAATGAAATTATTGACGCAGTACGACTTGCATAAGTTATTTCTCTTTTAATTAAAAAATAAAACTTAAAATAAACATAAAATAATGGTATTTATTATTTATTATGTTATTGTGTTATTATTCATATTAGTATTCATTGTTAATGTTATTTCACAATGGCTTACCTGTGTTCATGCAAGTTTTATAAAAGTTCTTTGCCAGTCTAAATGCCTTTGGTTCATTAGGTCCAATTTCCTCTTCAATGGCACTTCTTAATTTCTGTTCAAGTTTCTTACTCGCGAGACTAAATTTGTCAACATATGTTTCACCTTTAGGAATCACTGTAGTCTTTAAAAAGTTTCCACAAGCGAATTTGTAAAAGTTATCGCACGGTGATACCTTTGGATCCATATCCTTCAAGATTTGAGAAGCTTTAAAATAAAATATTTATTTCAAGATTTTTTTGCATACATTAATGATTGATATTATAAAAATTGTAATTATATAAATTATTTGTACGTTGGCAATAAAATACATTGCTATCAAATTTAAAATAAGTTGACGAACCTGCTTCTTTGCATGCTTGAGTTACACAGATGCTATTGGAAATTGGTTTGGAATTTACTCCTGTAACATTTGAATTTTAAAATGAAAAAAAGTTCTACTTATTAACAAAATGTCTATTTTTAATCTATTTTCGGGTTTACAGAATGTATTTGTGTTATTGCGAGAAAAAAAAAGAAAAATTTGAATATTTTTTAATAAAAACTTACTAGTTAAAACTTTCGAAGTTCTTGCAGGTATGGCATTGAGAATTTCGCAATTATGAAAAATACAAAAAAGTAAAAGAAAAATTAAAACTCGCATTTTGATGATATGGCTGAATCTGAGGAATGACGTACTTGAATAAACATGAAATTCGGATGAATATTTTTTCTCCTCATATCTGCTCTTTATATACAAAATTTGTACGTCGTCAAAGGACAAACATGACTTATATAAGTATAATTTATACCATTTATTACCATAATTGCTTGTACTAATCTTTTCGTCATGGAAAATATAACTTCTATCTGGTATTGCAAAATCATTTGACGTTATTCTCACATCGCACTTGTCACTAATACATTTATCTATAATGATTATATCGTATTATATTCTTTTATTACATTCTCATCATTGATGATTGGCAAAGTATTAGAATTGTAGGCTGAATATTAAAATCTTTTCTGACTCAAATACAAGTATATCACCTCAAATGATTCTAGCACTAGATGACATATTTAATTGTTAAAAACTGCTATATTCTTATATTTATATATATATTGAGAACAAAATTCTATTGAATTAATCGGTGGCACAATCACCCTTGTTCAGAAGCAGATGCTACTGATTCGAATGAATATTTAATTAAACAAAAAATATTCATTTCACTTAAACAGTGATGCTATTATCTACACGAAGAAAAATAGATTTTAGCGAAGACTATTTAGATATTAATGTGTAATATCTTAGCGATTTAAATATGGCACAGAAATCTAGATACTGAAGTAGAGCATCCGTAGATATTAAAAAGAAGATTTTAACTGACAATATCAAAGATATTAAAGGGCAAAATCTAAGATATTCAATAAATATTGTTTAATTGTTTAAAAATTACCTGTAAAGTATTCCATTTTCTATGAAGTGCAAAAAAATGTTAATATCGCAGTCCTCTGTTTTTAAAATCCGAATCCTCAAGCATTCGCCTTTTTGCATAATTATGCGATTTTTGTGTTGAACAATTAACACACTGTTCAAGGCTCATATATGAAAGATGCCTGTAGCTGAGTCCTCACTTTCTTGAGAAAATTATGACATATCGAAAAACATTTAATCCATTTTCCACCAAAACGTATAGTGCAATAGATATTCGAAAAACCACAATACACACGATGAAAGCTAAAGATACAGACAAAGCGGGGTTAAAATCTGCTGTCCAACTGAAAAACTTAGTGAGTAACTTTTACCATAGAAGTTATTTTCTCATGTGCTTATATCGGAAAATAGTATCTACGTCAAATGTCACTTATTAGGTTTTTCTGTTGGAGAGCAGAAATCTTTTGTCGCCACGCCATTCCTCAGCGACCTGGCTCCGATAAAATGTCGCTTTTTTAATATCTTAGATATTAACTGTTAATATCACAGATTTTATACTTTCAATATGCACAGATATTGCCCTTTAATATTTTGTATATTGAATAGAAGATATTATATATTATGCCCTAATATCTATATATTATGGTTAAATATCAAAGTTTTTAATATCTGCTTTTTAATATCTATTTTTCTCCGTGTATATAGTATATACATTTGAATTAATAATAATTCAATCAACAGCGTTTTTTCTCGGCGTAATATTGGACCTGAAATAAATCATAAAAACTACGTTTAAATAATTAGATCTATAATAAAATATTATTATAAAATCTTTTAAAGTTATTATTTGTAAGATCTATAACTGAGAAAAATGGGCACTTCTGCAAAAAATTATGAATTTATTACTTCCGATAAATACCTTACGTCAAGGGGCAGTCCATAAATCTTGCGACTCCGGAAGGGGTGGGGGAGTTGAGGGATTGTCACGATTTGTCACGCCGTCTCGTGACAAAGTAAATCAATGAAATTTTTTTATTCGTTTTATTTTTCGTCAGTTTATTATATCGCGTACAAGGAAAAATGTTTCGATTTTTTTTCTTAAAAAATTCTTTTCATTGGAATATTAATAATATTTATAATAATAATCAACAAATTGGTGTTCGCAGCATGAAGTTATTTCTGCCTAATATTCTGATATTAGTTTCAGTTATACAAATAAAATGGTTGAAATCAATTAAAAGCATAATTTTAAATTTCGAGCATAAGTGTAGTCTTTAACCTTCTTAGCTTATTATATACAAAAGTCGCAATAATTTTAAATATTTTAAAAGTTTCATGACTTCCCGCTTTTATATAATTCAAAAATGTAAATTAAAGAAATGTTATCTTGTTGATCAGCTTTCAGCTTTACTCTTCAATTAAAAGCATATATCAAAACGTTGAAAATGGTTTGATTTCATTTTTAAATAACTAAAAATATGATGGTTTAAAAGTTATAATATTTCATATTTAAAGACATATTAAAACAAATAAATAGGTAAATAATTAGTTTGATCCTAAAGTCTCCTCAAGTATTTAAATAAAATATTAAAATTTAATAATTTTGCAGGCTATATCTAGTCGCCCCGAAAAATTGGGAAAGCTGGAAAAGGGGATTGACTAATCCTTCCAGAAATTCGGGATTACTAGCTAAGCTTATGAAAAATATTTGACTACTTATCCCGAATTGTGGGACGAGTAACTTCGAATTTTCAATTGAAAACTTTAAATAACTGAATATATCACAATTTAAAATCTTTGATATTAAATAAACTACCAATGCTGAATACTTGAAATTTTATGCTGTTAAAATTTTTGAGAATATAAAAATTAAGAAATTTTCATTCTTAGGCTTCCTAATTTTATAAATTGAATAAAAAATTTGTAATGGCTGAAAATAGGGAAATATCAAATTTTAAGCTTATTAAACGAAAAACTTACAACTTGCAAAACCTAAAATAAAAAATTTGCATTTCTATTTATTTAATTTAGAGTTTAACGTTTACAGCACCAAAAATTTGGCAATTTTCCTGATTTCCTGAATTCCCTTCAATTCTTAAAAACTTTACAATCCTTAGGATTATGCAAATGCAATGAAATCCTTGAATTTTCGGAATTCCTAAAATATTCGGAAATCCTAAAATTAGCTGAATTCGCAAAATCACCTAGATTTTCTAATTCTTCTAAATTTCCGAAATTCCGCGAATTTCAGCAATACTCTCAAATGATCTAAATTTCTTGTATTCCTTGAATATCATAAATTCCTTGAATATTTACAATTGTCTGAAATCTCTGAAATCCTGTAATATTCTGAATTCCCTACACTTGTTGAATATTGTGAATTCCTCAACTTCTTTGGATTCTCCAAATGTGCTAAGTTCCTTTAAATTTTCTAAAGTTTCTGATATTTTGTAGGTTTTTTTCTCAATCCTCGAGGACACTTGTTTTCCTTCCCAATAGCAACAAAGAGGGGTGAGCAAAAATAATTCGTCACATGACTATTTTTAGCATCATGAGATTTGTGGACGGCTCCCAACTTAATTGAGGGCTTAGCGGCAACAAATCAGTAAGTTAATTTGTTATCACGAGCAGACGTTCAAGTATTACATAACACCTTTTTTTATCAAACCCCGCTACTTTAAGTCATCATAAATTTAGAGCGACTGAATGCATTTTTAATTTTTATTATAATTATTAATCGTTGGTAATTATTAGAAATATTAATTTTCTAAACATTGAAGTAGTTAGTGAACATTAGATTTTAATTATTTAATTTCCAACAGTGTAACCGGTTTTATAACTATTATTTCAACTGCAATCTGACATGGAAACACTGACACGTATTTAGGTTATCTTTATCAGATAGAGAGTTTCAACAATCATTGCAAATAATGCCAATCCAAGAAATTTGTTGAATCTGTTCTTATCCAGCAATAAATTGAAAACTATGTAAACTTACTTAAGTACTTTGGTTTTGAAATTCATATTATTAATTGCTTTTCCAGACTCCCATAAAGAATTATATGATTTTTTTCTTCTAAACGGCACGTTAATACACCTATAAAAAGAATGTTTACAGTATTTCTAAATTATTACGTTTAGAAAACGAAAAGTTATATAACTTTTTAATATATATTTTCTATCCATATACTAAATTAGACTGAGAGTGGCTAATTAAAAAATAAACTGTCTTTATATCTTCATTTTTATCTTTGTGCTAATTTTATTTCTGCAAATCGTTTTAATACTGAAATAATGTTCAAAACAATGTTCTCATAGTGTATTTCTGAAACAACTAATCATTTAGAGAAAATAACTGGAAATATTTCAAATAGGTTTTTATTCGCTTTAGAATCTAATTCTAATTTAGAATTAATTTATATCAATCGATTACTTAAAAATATTTTCTTCCTTTCAAAAACTTTCGAATCGACATTGTTTTCTGCGTATTTCGATTTAAGTTATAATTACTTAAATTTACGTATTTTGGTAAATTCCTTTGAAAGTGTAGGTATAGCAAAAAATAGTTCAGTATGCTTATTTCATGATTTTTTTACATATTCTATCAATCACATTACTTAATTAAAGTTTAAAAAAATGTTGCATATTCAACTTTTCAAGAAAACAGTAACAATTAATTAATTAGTTTCACAGTATCAATTCAGATTATCAAAATAAATAAGGACTTTATTCATATGAAATCGATCAGTCTAACTCTGAAGATATCACGGAATTGTTTGGGGTTCAAATATACTTTAATTTTTTTTTTATATTTTGTGGATTCATAGTAATATGCGGGAGATATCATTATTAACATTCAATACTTTGTATTTGACATTGCACTAATAAACAGTATCAGTAGTTTTTTTTTTGTTAATTTAAAATTTCAACGAATTTTATTTTTTGAAAATCTTCTGTTTCGGAAATGATATATTCGGTATTACTCAAGAAAAGTGATTTGTTTTATTGGCGAAATTATGTCATGCTTATGATGAATTTCGAAAAATTATGATTTATTTCGGAAAGATAACTTACAAGTTTCATTCATTTAAAACAATTTTAGGAAAATTCAGTTACAAATTTTGTTATTTTTAGTTACAACTACGCAATTTTCGGATTCACTATAGTTTTAAACCTTTACATGGAAGGAAAATTGCAAAGCTTTTTTGTATATGAAGGTAAATTGGCGACAATTTCGTTACATTTTATAACTTTAGTGAAAATTTCGGAAAATTTAGTCAGAAGTTTAGTCAATTTAAGGTATCCTTTGGTTAAAGTATCAGACATTTCATCAAATTTGCCGCCACTTTTATAACGGAAATTTCAGAATATTTTTAACAGTTTCAAATTACAGAATAAACTATTGGCGCCCGCTGATTATATTCTTTAGGCTCTTATTTTCTGGCAATGAATTGTAATTATCCTGTAAGTCGAGCTCTGTAATACCGACGATCGTTAGTTGCAATTTTCGTGGAGGCGCAGACACTGAATAGATCTAAGAATTGTAAGTCGGGGTGAATACTCTTCAAAAGCCAGCAGTGAGAAGGCCCATCCGAAAATGATGGAATTTTCCGATGAGCGACGAGAGTGAATAGTTGGATGAGAATGGTGAGGGCGAGGGACGGGTGGCGCACTTCGACAGTTGACGATTGACAAGAGCATCGACCGCGAGCGCCAAGTTACTTTGCATTTCAAAAAAGCGGTTATTCATTTTCAATTCGTTTTTCCAGTACTTTTATTGTTATTTCGTTTCTTTAATCTAACTTTACATCTTTCTCATGCAATAGACTATCAATTTATGCCTTTTATTCATCATTTTTGTTATTAGTCTTTGTTCCATGCCATAATTATTGTTTTTCTGTATTAAATCTAAATTCAGTGTATTTGTGTATTTCAAATCATTTGATTCGAAATACTTATATTTTTACGCGATAAATCAGGTAGTCACATGACCGTACACTCCCAAGTATAGGGCTAGTCATGCAACCTATGACACGTGGCGTAATTGACCCGTTGATTCCAAAGCGGAAGCGACCCGAACCCGCGAGAAGAGTCCGTCAGTAAGCGCTAATTGAGAAAAACGTCGCATCCTTGCACTAAAGGAGTATGCCCACAGAGTTGTCGACGAAAACTTCGCGGTGACCAAACAACAGGAAGATGATTTTCTGAAACCCCTACCCCCCCCCTCGACCAATCATACACATTAAAAAAATCATAGTGGACGGCCCCCCATACTGGTGGACCAACAATCCGACTCAATCATTCAAACGTTTAGGGACATGCAGAATCGTCATTTACAAATAGGTCCAGAAGACGCCCAATTTCAGTGTAACTGTTGAAACGCCTCTTGGGCATCGAGTCTTCTTCTAGAATAAGCACTTAGGTTGGTGGAAATAAAAAGGAAGAGGTACTGTCGACAATGGGCAATCAGGCGGCAGCGGAGCCGGACAGATCTCTTCGCCAGAACTGTTGTGGGAGATCGAGAAGCAACTAGGGCTGTGAAGTGGCTTCAAACAAGCTTTGAGGCCTCCATCACTAGCTATCGCCAACCCTATGATTCGGAGACTCCTGAGAGACCTGTCTCTTTTTCCATCCTTTGGTGCTAGGACGAGATGAACCTCACTCCGAATGTATGGAAACGTCTCCTTGAGGAAGCAGAGAAGGGACCAATACCAGGGCGAGCTTGGAATTGAATAAATCGGCTTCCAAGCAACCACTGGACCGATAAATTCAGTCAGATGGTGATTTATGTTCCTACGTTGGGCCTACGAACCCCAGAAATGCTAAGGACGAACCAATTTGTTTTGATATACCCAGAAACCACCCTTTGACCTTTATTCACCTAGAAAGATCTTCATAGAACTAAGTTCTTGTTAAAGAAGTAGATCCAATCTCCTAGAGGCGTTTCCACAGCCACACTGAACTTGGGCCTCTGCTGGACACATTTGTAAATGACGATCCCGCAGGGCCTAGATAGTGTAAATGATTGAATCAGGTTGTGACCCACCAGGAGGGAAACCAACCTCTATGACTTGTTAGATGTGTATCAATAGAGGGCGGGGGGAACTTCATCGCGAACTTCTCGTCGATGACTCTCCGGGAGTCCTCCTGCAGTGCATGGAAGCGCAAGTCTTGCTCAATTATTTCTCGTTGACGGGCTCTCCTCACGGGGCTATGTTGCTTCTGCTTCGGCATTTACTGGTGAGAGACGCAATGCGCCTGGTATTTCTATGGTCCAATTACGGGTAATGTCCTAAGCCGAAAATGAAAGTAGCTGGTAGGTCAGGGGTGGAAATGTGGTGCGGCATCACGAAGAGTCTCGGCACCACTTCGGCCCACCATTCTCAACCTGGGTTCATGGGAGGTGATATTTTTAAAATGGCGTAATGATGCAGATTCCTAAAATTTAGTGGCGGTTTCTTTGATATTCTCTGAAATGTATGACAATTGAAACTATCTCTGAAGGACAGAATTCTGAGTATATCTAGGGGTTTTTGTGATAAGTCTGAGAACTTTATTTCGAATGATCTGCATATTAATATTTTCAGCGTTAGACGGACACTGAGTATAGAGAGCTCGGACCCTGGAAAGAGGCCGGCGTCTGACCACAACTCGGTTGACAACTGCGCAGCCAGTATGGTTCATTGAGCGGTCAGTAGTACGATCCGCTATAGTCAGGCATTGCATGACTAGCTCAGTAAGTTTAAAGTGTACCGTCTATTGGCTCCCTCATTTCATGGTCAGAAGAAAGGCTAAATCCTAAGGATCAATTTTGTGAAAATAAAAATTATTATTGCATACGAGGTATGTTCAAAAAGTAAGGTGACTTCAATTTTCGCGGGCTACGTACATTCAAGTTTTTAATTTTTTATTTTGTTGTGTTGGTACACTCGTCACGATCATATGTTTACAGTTTTGAATATATAGCTCGTGTTGTTTTTCTGGCAGAGGTGTAAAAGGTTAGAAGGGTTTGTTGTGCTCGGCGATTTTCTTCTTTCGAAAAAAATGGAGCAAAGAGTTTGCATTAAATTTTGTGTGAAAAATGGAATCCAGTGCTCTAGAACTCTTGAAATGTTGACAGTTGCATACGCTGAGTCTACTCTGAGTAAGAAAAATGTGTATAAGTGGTACAAGCTGTTTCAAACAGGCCGAGAGGATGTCGAAGACGAACCTCGCCCTGGACGTCCCAGCACGTCAACAGCAGATGAAAGCGTTCAAGCAGTGGAACAAGTGGTGTTGAAAAATCGTCGAATTATCATCAGAGAAGTTGCTGAGGATGTTGGCATATCGGTTGGCTCATGCCATTCTATCTTTTCGGACGTTTTGGGCATGAGACGTGTGTCAGCGAAATTTGTTCCAAAACTGCTTAATTTTGATCAAAAGATCCGACCAAAAACAGCACCACAGTCATGCCCCAGCCTCCATATTCACCGGATTTGGCCCCTAGTGACTTTTTTCTTTTCCAAAAACTGAAGAGACCCATGAAAGGACATCGATTTACAACGATTGAGATTACTTTTGTGAAAATGAAAAGCATTCTTTCATAAAACCGTGAAGATTATCTTATTTTTAATGGCTCAAGTGGCAGACAAAATCCTAAAGAACACTTTTATGAAAATAGAAATTGTTATTTTATAAGTCCGCGAAGATTTAAAAAAATTTTAATCTCTGTAATAAAGGAAAAAATCCTAAAGATCACTTTTCTGGAAATAAAAAGTATTCTTTCATAAAACAGCGAAGATTTTATTATTTTGAATGGCTCAAATGACAGGTCAAATTCTAAAGATCCTAATTTTTAAATATAATTATTGATATTTCATAAAATCATCGGGCATAAAGTAAATATAAAAAAAGATTATAAATTCTTTTTAAAAAAATAAAAAAATATTCTGCTTTTTGTAATATTTATTATGGACAAAGCGAAATAGTTTTAAATTGTATTTTTGATTATTTTGTTCTTATTATTGCTGTAATTGATCTTCATTATCAAAGAATAAATCAGTTCAAAATTTATTTTCAGTCACTTGTATCAAATTAGAGAGTTGTGATCCGGAGCAAAGATAACGTTGAATTATCATCCATACTTTTATTTAGAACTATGTCATGAAATAAATGATGTAACATGGCAAACTATTTCAACCGCAATTTGAACACATGCTCACAGTTTTAACAAAGAACCTAGAAAAACTAACTGCAACTGTTGATCAAACTTTATCTCTGCCGTGGCTTCACTTGGTAAAGATAGGCTTTGAATTAATGAATTCAAAAAGTTTTCTAAATTTCATTTTCTAAAAGAACCAATTTTCATAATAATTTATTATAGAATAAAGAATTTTAGATTTTAGAATGATAGTTTTTTCAATATTAGGTCCGAGTTTACAGTATTCTCTTACAAGATAAGGTGACACACTTTCAGTAACAAGGGCCCTTTATAAATGTTAATTTACAAAGGTACAAAAATTCAAATTAATAAATAGATTTTTCCATTTTTTTGGTCGAAAGCGTTAAGAAAATATACAATTTCAGACATTAATGGTTCTAACATTTACTGTTTCACGGAATCCATTTGTTAAGAACAGGCCTAACCTTAAAACATCAATTGCGAGAAAAAATAAATGTTAATAATAACTATGAATTAATGACTATATGGATAGTTCAGAACCATACTGATTCATCTTTCTATGTTATCGTTTTACTAACTGTCAAAGTTGATTTTTAGTAAAAATTGACAAAAACATTTCTCATATAGGAAAAACGATCTTGCTGATATTTCTGATAATGTATGTTTTTCAGTACCCATTTCGTGTTTACGTTTTAGGAAAATACGTATTATTTTAATTTCCTTAATCCTTTTCTAAATTCAGAATTTTTATTTAAGAACTAAATAGGATGATTTAAATAGTACAGAACTTTTTTTAAACCTTTTTCACTTCTAACATATATTGCAATTTTTTAAATGATATTTAGGCTTTGACAATAAGAGAACAGAAAATGATGTACTTTTTATTTTTACCGCTAAAGGATTTTATGATTTAATTAATTTTTTATGTTAATAAATTATCTTCTCTTTACGTGGGTGAATATATTTTCATTTATTCAGTTAAATTTAAGCAGTTTTTATTGTATTTTATACTTTAACCTCTAAAAAAATATGATGCTAAATTGGAAATTTTATATATCCCCTTTTTAAAATTTTTTTCTCTTTTTCCTTATTTTCTATGTTTTCTTCTTTTTCTATTTAAGTGCAAAATGCATTGATAGAACCTAATAAGGAAATCCAAACTTTTGCAGGTAAAAGTTTGCTTCATAATTTATCGTAATTTATATTAATCATGTGGGTCAAAAGAATAATATTTTTAGATTACAATGCAACTATTTCATTAAATTATAAACTTAATTTCTTAATTTTCTTTTAAGATTTATCATTTTAGTTCAAAATTCATCTCCGGATTTAAACATTTAACTATTTCCTGAAGAATATTTTTTTTATTAGAATTAATTTTTAAATTTAATATGTATTTTTGGTTAAAAATGCAAATGGTTAGTTGGATTTTGAAATCTTTTGTTATATTTTTTAGCATTTATTATATAACTTCGATACACTTCCATGTTTAAGAATTTAATTGTTTTTTTAACATTCTTTTTTTTTTATGAGGAACTAATTTTTTTATTTGAAAATTTATCTATTATATATCTGGATAAACATGAATTTTGAAATTGAAAATTGATTTTTGTTCTGGCTGAAAATTCAACTTTTTGGTTGAAAATTCATCTACTATTTTTTTTAATTCGTCCTTTTTCGTTGAATTCGACTGGTTGAAAATTCTTTTTTGTTATTGAAAATTCATATTGTAAATTCTGTTGAAAATTTTTCTTCGCTGGTTAAAACTTAAACTATTTTGATTAAAGTTTAATTATTTTCTTTAAGTCATCTTTTTATTGAAAAATTCAATGCTTTATTGAAAACCTCTTCTTTGGGATTGAAAATGCAACAGTTTTTGTTTGAAATTTCATCTCTTTCGTTTGAAAATTCGATCATTTGGTTCAAAATACACCTTTGCAGATTGAAAGTTCTACTACTTCGTCGAAAAAGCAATTATCTTGTTAAAAATTTAGTTATTATGTTTAAAGTTTAACTGTGACAAGGTCATCTTTTTTAGTCGAAAAATTGCAGAATAAACATAAGATCCGTCTTTGTCCAAAAACTATGTTACTTTTGAGTGGTGGGGGATGGGGTGAAAAACAGCCAGAAATGAGTAACTTTTTTAATTTAATTTTCTATTATATACTTATTATTCCTTGAGACAGATTGTAAATGTATATGGGTTAAAAGAAAATCTTACCATATGCGTACGAATTCTAATTTTTATATTTATTTTTTCAAACAATTATAGTATCAATATTCACCTATAAATAGGATTTACGCTTCCGGAATCCAGGATTAGCGAATGAAATTTTTCGATGGAATTTGAATCCATTAATTGCGTATATAGGTTTCCCATGAGTTGAAAAATGAAGATTTTATTTTCCATCGTCACATCAATTTCACGCTTTAAAGCATATGCCCAATGCAGAACCTAGTAATCATACAAATTATACACGTTTCAATATTTTAAAACTCAGTTTAATCATTCCTGTTTCGATATATTGTCAGAATTAATGACAGAATTTATTTGAATTAGGACAAAATTAATTAATTTTGGCAACTAACCATCGTTATCATATTTTTTATAATAAAAGTTGTGGTTTGAGATAGAAAAAAATTTTAATAATAAAACAATGTTTTTCTAACAATAATTTTCCTATTTAAAAGTTGTAAAAAGTCGTTTCTAAATGTAGTGTACAAAAATAATCGGATTTTATATAAAAGTGGCTAAATTTTTTCTATTGAGGTAATAAATGTTAATTTGATTTATAAAATTTCTCCAAGTAAATTATTCTTAAAATTCATAAATTAAGGGTTGTTTCTCTATAAAAAAATGGCTGTGCACGTTGGCTTCAATCAACAAAAATTTTCTTGGCTTGTTCGGTTAGATTGAATAAACAATTCATCTTTAGTTTAATCATGTAAATTTTACCAACCAATATTTTTAGTCCTATTAATTATTTTCTGAACAAAGTTTCTTTCAGAAGAGCAGGCTGAAGTTTGTACCCTAGAAATTGTGTTTCAAGGATGCCTCCTAATTATTTTGAACAAATTAAAAAAAAACTTTATTATGTCTTTTTGAAATAACTTGCTTTTGTATTTTGGATTAAGTTTTTTTTTATTATTTTCAAACGAACAATGACTAAAACAGTTTTCTCTAAACCTTTTAATTTTCTGTCCTGAAAAAATTATTACATAAATATCCTAACAATCAAAAAGAAATTCAAATTTCAAAAAAATCTATAATCAACTTTTCAGTGAGAACTGTATGGAGAGGAATTAAAGTAGATTAAATTACTAATTTACTACTTAAATTTATATTCCATTTAAAATTTCGAGATATATATTAACTGACGATACAAATCGAAAGAACATTTGTCTTCTGTATTTTGATGAAACTGCGGACATGTTAAGTTAAAACAGGAAATTAGGAATTACAAGAAAGCAGTGCAAAATACTGATAATATATATACAAAATAAGTTTATCGCAAAAAATGCGATCTACTGGTTGGGCTATTTTAATTGACGCTCATAAATATCTCTGTTTGGAAGCATGATAAGAAAAAACTGCTTTGACGAAATTCGTTTATGAAAAAGGGGGCCATTTTTCTGTACATTTCGGTTCCACAAGAAAATTTCCCGTTATAGAGGGCAAGGTGGATGAATTGGGCGAGAGAGTAACGCTGCTAGGTCAGCAAAGCAACTTCATAACAACGCAGGAGCATATGAAAAAAACGGGCAGTATCGTGTCGTCTGTTTAAGTCATTTTCACACAATGGCTAAAGTGTCGCAGAAAATTCGCTTCAGTTAGCTTTCTCTGACTCAGTGTTTAGGTTGCGTAACCAGGTGAAGAGAAATATAAGCATTTAAACGGAGATAAGATCAGATGCCTCAAGACAGTCTATTTTTCATAATTTTTTTTTACCGAAAAATTTACTAATCATTAGAAGAGGAATATGTCCAAATTGGATTTTAACAGCTTTTAAAATAATGAGTTGAATTTCTATCTTTTTTAATTATCATACCATCCACGTTACAATGCGTAATTCGAAGATTTTTTAATTTAAAAATTTGCCATTTTAAACTTTTATTTTTAAGCTGACATTTTTAACTTTAAAAAATTTCAAAATGCCGACTTGGCGACTTGAAAAATTAAAAATTAAAAGCGTTGAAAGTGAAAATTTTTACATAAAAAACATTTATCTTTTACCATTTATTAATCATTAAAATATTTAGAAGTTCTAAAAAACTTCAATAATAATTTTAAATTGAAAAAAATTAAAATATACTTCTAGATTTTATAAGATTTGGAAATAAAATTTTTAAACTTTTCAGGGACGTTTTAACTATTTGAAAATAAAATAATTTCACTTATAGTCTACGAAGTGTTCAGTTAAAAAAACTTAATTTTTCAATTTTAAATGTGTCCAGCCTCTAATTACAGAAACTAATAAAATTTTGAAAATGTGGAAGTTTATTGATTGATTCTTTATTTTGGAGCATTGGAAATGATAGCGTGGATTTATATTTATGGAATTAAATCTGAATCTTTGAACTCTATAATTTACAAAAAGTTAAAAATTTCAAATTTGCAGCTTAACTGCAATTCATTTAAACTTGTTTAATTGGAAAGTCTTACTACTTTCCATTTTATACTTGTGAATTATTGAGCATTGAAATGAAAGATTTTTTAAGTACAACATTGTGTGCTTTAATTTTTAGTTTGTTTTTTATTACCCAAAATTGAAAAAATCTTAGCCTTATAGTTTTTATTTTTTCATTTTATTGACTGTGAAAAATGTTTGTGAACGGAGAAAGACATGGGAAATAACCGGGAATTTATTATTCATTGTTTAAAATGGCCACCCTGATATATGAACGAACATATATAAAAATAAGTACTTTTATCAAGTTTGATTTTTGAGAACAAAACATTTTAACGTTCATTATGACATTATGAAATAAAGGTAACAAAAATACAACAACGCAATATTTTCTAAGACGAAAATCCAATAGAAATTATTCCCACGGCCCTGGTTGTTTATGGTTTGTCGAGTCCCGAGATTGTGAAAAGGGGATAAAGGGTACCCCGAAACGACTTCTATATCGGGACTGCAGTTTACTAATAAATATGACCTTGTAGTCCATTTTCAAGGTCATTTGAAGGTCAAAGTGAGTTTTTTAATTAGGAATCCTTATTTTTGACACCTAATTTGGAAAGAGGAAGTTAAATGTTTAAAAATCGCCCAGAAACTGTTTTCTTTAAACTTGTGAGGATTTATAGGAGAGGAAATGTTAGTTTAGGCTTGCGGCGAATAACCTTGACCACCTTGACCTTGAGGCAAGAAGAATAACGGTAAACGAGCACCCTAAAACTTTGTTCGCCCTTAAACTCTAAAAAGTTCTAACAAAACCACTTTTGGAGGATTTTTCAACATTTAATTTTTACCTTCCAAAGGTCACTCTATATAATTATAAACTACCTTTTCGGGCGTAATATTTTCCGCCCTTTTCTAATACGGTGTCAAAAACAGAGGTTTCCATTTTAAAATACTGACTTTGGCCTACAAATGATCTTGAAAAGTTATCCCAAGATCAAAGTTATTAGTATAATCAGATGATCCCCATTGTCTAAAGCAACTTTTGTCCAAGCTATTTTTCCGTATCTGGCTTCCCAACAGAAATATTTTCGTGCGTCAATTAAAATGACCCACCCGTTATAATAAATATCTGCATAAAGCAGCCTTCTATGAAAGACTATAACTCTTGTTCTGTGAAAACTAAAACTAATCATTTTTTCCAGTTTCAAAGATAATTTAATCTGTCTTAATTCATCTTCGTGCAATTTTTAGGCAATATGTGATGCGAAAACAAAAAGATTTGCGAATTTTTTATTGAAAAGTGAATTTAGAAGATCATGATGTCTTAACTTTTTACAATATAAGATTTTTTTCAAAATTTTTAGGAACAGCTATTTTTCAGATAATTTCCAAAATCTAAAAGGGAGCGTAAATTTAATAACAATTATATAGAAATTTTTTTAAATTTAAAGTTAAGGAATTTTTCCAGAAAAAATTTTATTAATAACTTGTTCAATTTGAAAAAAAATCAGAAAAATTGATTTAAAAAGTTGAAAAACTGCGAGTTATTTCAAATAGTGGACTGACGATTTTCTTTTATATTGGGTAAAGAAAATAATTTCAAGAATACAATCTTTAGCCTACACTTGTAAGTGAAACGTGTTTCAAGCATAGCGCATGCATATGGTAGAACTAACACAGATTTTATTTAGCCAAGTTAATATTTAGTTGTGTGTTAAATAAAAAAAAATTCAACTTACTGCAATTTCTGTTACAACATTGTGAATGCTGTGTACAGAATATGTTAACACCTAGACACAAGGGCTCTTTTCCGAAAAGGCCTGCTAAAAGACCGCCGAAGAGACCGCCACCGCCAAAAGTACCACCGACTTCAAACAGACCGCCGCGGCCAAATAAACCTCCGTGGCCAAATAAACCTCCGTGGCCAAAAAGCCCGCCACCACCACCGCCGCCGCCGCCGTTGGTATTATTGCCACCACCACTATTATCGCCATCGGGTTCAGGTCTGGCTAGAATTGCTCCCAGACCCACACACAGTACGAAGACAGTAACAAGTATAGGTTTCATTTTCTGTTGTAAATGACGAACTTTTCTACTTCAATCAAGGCTTTTATACCGAATTCGTATATACAACAATTAGTTTCGCAATCACTAAGTAAAGTTTAGTTCAATATTACAAAGCGATCTTTTCCTTTATTAAAATAAAGACAATACAAAAATTTCTGTGGAGTTAAAAGGGCACACGGTCAACAAAAGATAAACGAGTGACGAATTAGATGAATAATCCCTTAACAAACAAAGAAGTATGTGTTTGTTCACGTTTTGGTAATGACTCACCTTTGCGTGTACATATTTTTCACACTATACCTCCACGTAATATTAATCTAATTGCCATAGGTGAATTGTGTATTTTTATGTTGAATTTAAATCAGTCACACTGGTCAAAGGATTGAATTTTTCAAAATGTTCAATCATTCAAAAAAAAAATGTGTATAGGAGTTACAGGGGCTTTATAGAAAATTAAAAATATATGTTTCTCGATAACAGCTTAATCGATTTTCATCTCCGAAAACATTTTCTAGAACTCGACAGTTTTATCTTAAAACAAAATTATAAAATTAAAAAAAAACTGCAAAACGTTTCGAAATTATTATTTTTTTATTTCGCTGAGATACATCGCTATTTCTTATCAAACACATTTTCGACTTTGCTTGCCAAAACGATTGGAAAGGTGGTTTATAGTTTTAAAAATTGATGGTTTTCAGCGTACGCCATAATGTTTTGAAACTCGCAAAAAAAAAATCACTTCAATTTTTAGCTAAATCGGTTGATATTAAAACTTGCCGAAAAGGCCCAGAAAGCACCGCAATATTACCATGGGAAAAAGTTTGTTTTTTCACTTCTGACGTTCCTCATCCCTTAATTAAGCCGCTAAAGTGCTAAAAAACGGAAATAACCTATTTTGCGCAAAACTAACCTGCGTGAGTTCCATTATTCCTTTTTTCTTTTTGAATTATTTTTAGTCTAGGTTTTTTTTTAATTGAAAACAAAACATCTATTGTTTAAACGATTTTCAGTTATTAAATAATTTTCATTTATTAATAACTCATCAAAAGGTACTTTTTATATTGAGTCGGACAATTATACATAGATAGGAATACTGATATTTGTTTCAAGCATTTACCAATTGTTTACACAATTAATTATTATTTACTTACAATTTTTTTTAAAACGTGCTGATTGAGTTTCCTCAAATTTTTTAATTTGATTAACTTTGTTAAAATTATATTTTTCTGGAAAAAGATTTGCTGACAATCGCTTCACTGGGAATCGAACTACAGAACTTCCGATTGCCGGTAGGGTGCTTTCCCAGTTAAGCTATTAGAGAGATCAAAAGAAAAATCTTTTTCAGAAATATACGGTATCTCAAGCTAGGTGATACAATTAATTTTCAATGGAAATCTGTATTATCAGCAGAGTAGTCACTTTCGATCAGTATAGATATCATTCCACAATCTGTGGAAAAAGAAATCAAAACTGATCGATCAAGTTAGCTCTTCAAATGCACGCAAATAATTAACGTCATCTTGACAAGATGGAAAATAAATTCTAAAAATTTTTTAATTATATTTTTCTGAAAAAAGTTCTTCTAACGATTGCTCCACTGGGAATCGAACCACAGAACTTCCTATTGCTGGTCGGGTGCTTTCCCAATTAAGGTATTATAGAGATCGAAAGGAAAATCGTTTTTCAGAAAGGCACGCTGTCTTAAATTGGGTGATACGAATAATTTTCAATAGAAATATGTATTATGATCAGAGTAGTTACTATCGATTAGTATAGATGTCAATCCACAATATGTGAAAATAGAAATTAAAACTATCGATCAAGTTAACTCTTCTAATATCTGAATTGGGAAAGCGTCCGACCGACAATCGGAAGTTGTGTGGTTCGATTCCCAGTTGAGTGAATGTTAGAAAATCTTTTTGCAGAAAAATACAATTTAAACATTTTTTAAATTTATTTTCCATCTTTTCAAAATGACGTTAATTATTTTCTGTCATTTACAGAGTCAACTTGATCGATTGTTTTATTTCTATTTTCACAGACTGTGGAGTGACATCTATACTGATCAATAGTAATTACTCTGCTGATAATACAGATTTACATTAACTTTGCTGCCCTTGAAAAAACTTTTATTTGTTTAAATTTTTTTTTTCATAAAATTTTGTTCTGGACTAAATGTTTGAAATTGATCTTTTTCTATAATTAATACAGTGATTTTTTATTGTTAAAAGTAGCAATGTTTGCTAAAATAACCTTTTAATTGTTTTAAGAATTTATTAAAAAGTAACTGTACATTATTAAAACAATTAATATTTTTTTCAGAAAATGTTGCAGCATTTGTCATGATACTCTTTTTAGTGAGATTTCATTTTATAAAGAATACATTCAATTTTGTCCTTTCAAAATTATTTTTTGAATTTTTTCTTTAAAATTACCCCGTAATACTGATGTTTCTTGCTCCTTCAGATTCTGAAACCCATTTTTTTTGCCTCAGTATTTTACGATCAATTTAAAGAACGTTATTGAAACAACTAATAATTATTTTAAGGATTTGCACAACATGTTAATATATACAGGGTGGTTTTTTTTAACTTGAAACTTTCAAATATCTCGAAAAATAGGCTATCTATGAAAAAATGTTATAAATTAAAATTTAATCAGTCTCCGAAGTACATACACTAATTTTAAAATCGGTACCCCCCACACCGCCCCCTGGGGGTGAGGGTATGAGCAAGTTAGATATCTTAAATGGAAACCCCTATTTTTTATTGCATATTCGGATTCTTTGGATAAAAATGTGTATGATTTGTCTTAAACATTTTTCTCGTTTCGCGATATTAACTTATTCATAGAAAAGTATTCCTGCTGTATATTTCTTTGTCAAAATTGTTAAAATGGTCTCAGATTGTTATGAATTGGAAAATATAAGTGCGAAAAGTAATTCGTGATCCAATTTTTTTTCTTTAATTTTTCATATTACCCTTTTTTAATCAGATAAATTTATCCAAGGTCCAATTTCTGATTAATAAAATACCCAAATTGGAAGATTTTCGAATAATAAAATTTTCTAACATTTTATAATATTACCGAATCTAAGAATTACCGAATATAAACAATTGAATTTTTGTATAGACACTATTTATTCAATAAAAGGCAATAACCAACACCTTTGGTACAAAAATGATTTTTAATGCTTAAAGTTTCAAAGATTCTTGTTTGAATATTTTTGAAAAATTGGAGAAAACAAATTATTTTTGGATGAAATTTTTTTCGATTATAAACATTATCTCACGTCTATGAACACTGAAAATAATTTCCCTCCAAACATATCTGATTATTCTATTTTTAATCATTATTTTCCGAATCGATAATATTTTGAACTGTTTGGAAATAGTATTATTCGGGTAATATTGTATTATTCGGGAAATTTCCAATTCGGGAATTTCTCTATTTGAGAATTTTATTAGTCCGAAATTTCGAACTGTCGGGTATTTTATTTTTTAGGATTTTTAAGTCCCACTTTTTCAACACTCTTTTCAAAAACCTTGACGTATTTGAATTAGTAGTTTAATTAAGTGGAAAAACAGTTTCAGTGTAATGATTCTAATTTTAATTTACATCGGAAAAAATAATTAAAATGTTTGATAAACCATAGAGACGTCTCGAATATAAAGCTTTATTTTTCTTAACTATTGTAACAAACAACATGTAGTTAAAATGTGTCAGAGGCCAAAATAAAGCAAAAGAAAAGTATTTAGATCTGCTCTCAAACCCGACAATTTCAATTTTTCTAACATAAATTCAATAGTTTTTGAAATTTGTCCAAAAATTTTAAGAAAAAAAGTATTAAAGGAACCAAAGTATTGATTTAAAAAGGATATTTCTAACAATATTCAAATTTCCTTTGTGACATAAAACATGTGACAAGCCTAGAGCTCTGTCGATTAAGTTTTTGATCACTGCAACTTCGTTCTGAAAAGTATGAGCTGAAAAGAAATTTGAAATTCTACCTGAATATGTATTTTTCCTATAACAATTTGCGATAATATTACCATCCTGACCTTTAATTGATATGTAAAAAAAAATTGGTTTTTTTTTCTATTTCATGAGTAAATTGAAGTTCTGGATAAAAACATTTCTCTTTTTCCTTTCCTCTTTTTAATTTTATTCAAATGAGAAAACTTCTCTTCTTGTCTTTTTTAGGGAAAATTTGTTATCTTTTTTCAATCTTCAATAGGAAAATTTTATGGTACTTGTTCAAATTTGGTCATTGGATTTTTTGACTTTATTTTCAGGAATTTTTCACATTAGAATTAAACATATTACAATTATGCAAGGATCTTCAAAACAAAATAATCATAATCTTACAATTGAACTTGTTCTATTACTATTAAATCATAAACTAATTATGTAAGATCTCAATAGCCCTTGGTTTTTCTAAATCATTTTTATTTTTAAAATACGTGAATAAAAATTCAAATTATCTAAGGCCCGCGACAATTATTAAGAATTTCGAACAATGATAAGGAAATATTTTTAATTTATGAAAGAATTCATTATTTTTCGTTTTTAATAATGAAGTGAGCTCGGAAAGGAACCATTTTTTGCTCAAATAAATTCTTTTCTTTGTTCCAATACGCCAGAAACGCTTTGCGAGCTAGGCATACAGAATACAAAAATGTCTACCTTGATTTTATGATCATTTTTCTATTTCAGTCTTATAATAATTACAATCTGACAGCGCTTATGATTTAAAAAACTGCAAGTTAATTAACTTAAGGCGTGGCTAACCGAACACGCTGTAAAAATCGAATTATTCATAATTGAATATTTTATTATTATATTTTTCTTTCATGCGTATTTCTCTTTCATGTCATCATGCGCTCTTGGATCATTTATTGTACTAAACATTTGATAAAGGCTTATAGGTTTTAAAATCGTTTGAGATTTAAAAAAAAATTAAACAAATATTCTGAAAATTAAGTTGAAAATGTTTAATATTTTTGGATTTAGGTCTTAAAAATGAGACAAATTCCAAATAAAAATGCTCAATCATTTTAAAAATTAAACACTTTCAAAGCCTTCAAAATGGAATTACAATTTTAAATTACAAGTATTTTAAATTGATCAGTTTTTAATTAAATGCACTAAAATTTGTATAATTGTAGATCAATGTATTGAACATTATTTAGCATTAAATTTAAATTGTTAAAAAATTTATAATTCAAATTGAAACCTTTGAAATATAATAGTTGAGAACTAAATCACAATAAAATATAAAATGCAAATATTAATAATAAAAAAATATATAGCTGAAAACCAAAACTGAAAATAATTATAAAAGGAATAATTTGAAATTAAAATTTTGATGATTGAATATTCTTAAATTTACAATATTTAGTTGAAAATATTTAACAATCTGAGATTTAAGTTTCATGATAAAGAAGTTGAAGAATTTTAAATTTTAATGCGTTTTAAAGCCTATAAAATGCAATAATTTTACATTGCGAGCATTCTAAATTGAACAATTTGCAATTAAATGAGTTGAAAATTAAATAATTTGTAATCCATATGTTGAACATTATTTGGCTTTAAATTTAAATCGTTAGAAAATTAATAATTTAAATTTAAACCTTTAAAAAAGAAAAGTTTAGAACAAAAACACAATAAAAAAAAATCCAGACATTAAAAATAAAAAAAATTACTACCAAAAACCCAAGACTGAAAACGATTATGAAGTGAATAATTTGAAATTTAAACTCTGATAATTAAAATATTCTCAAATTGAGAACCTAAAACTTAAAATATTTATTAAATTTAAATTGAAAAATTAAACGAATATTTTAAAAACTTAAAACGTCAGAAAATCGATTAAAGTATGATTTTGTTATTTAAAAAATTCCCTTTCTATTAAAGATAACAGATTTTTTTACCAGGAAGAGGTCTCAATTCTTAATTCCTAGCCGTCATTAACACATGCATTCATCTTTTAATGACAAACTGTTTATTAATTCAACTTTCTGAATTCAACAGTAAATTTACTTTTTTTATTATTCACAAAGTAGCCACTAAAATCGAAGAAAAATTTGGAATTATTTCCTGATTAAAAAATGTACACAGAATAGAGGAACATAATAAAATTAAAAATTTAAGTTTTCAAATCTGAAGCTTTTTTATTTAAAGGATTTAAGACTAAATTGCAAATTAAACCATTCGAAGTGGAAGTTTTCTGAACACTTAGCATTTTAAATGCACAATTAAAACATTTGAAATCAGCTATTTTGAGTTCAAAACTTCAGAATGTATGTAAAAATTACAAGCTGTCTGGGCACTTCTTCTGAATAAAGCATTCAGAATTGTACATTATGGATTCAGAAGCCTATATCTTTTTATATTTTAAATTTATGCCATGCGAAACTGAAGTAATGAAAAATGTACATTTTTTTATTTTGTTGCGATTTGATTTGAATAAGTACAAATTCAGACTTAACAAAAAAAAACTTATTAAAATTCGGGCTTCTGAGCTTCTTAATTTTAAACTTAACCTTTTTTAAGTTTTAATCATTTAAACTCAGTTTAAAAAATTTTTAAATATAAAATCAAACTCTTATTCTTTGACATGCGCGAGCTTCAAAATATTGGCGCCATCCTGCGTCCTATAATGATTTCAATCGTTTTCAATTGGTTATCTCTTATTCTGAGTTAGAGGTTAATATTGTCAGTAACTTGTTTTGATATTGCTATGAGTATTTACAAGCGATTTTTCACTCTTTAAACAAACAAATGTCTACCATATGAATATAAAAAGAAGAAAATAAACATTTTACAACAATCTACCCGCTAAATCAAACTACTACTATCTAAACTTTCAAATATTTTTCAAAATTTATATTTTTAATGATTTCAGATTTAAAATTTAGGAGCTTAAAAATTATTTCAAAAGCTTTTAAGAAAATATAAAAATTTTCTTAAAATTTCTGAGAAAATTTTCGAGTTTCTCGAAAATTTCGAGTCTTTTTAAAAGGACTCGAATTTTTCATAATATTTTTAAAAACACTACAAAATAAAAAAATGTCCTTAAAATCTTCTAGATTTTTTTCTGGCACGTCTAAAATATTATTTAATTGTTATAACACTTTAAAAAATAATTTTAAATTCATTTGAATGTTGCCAAAGATAACAAATATTCGTCAATCGTCTTATTTAAGAGTAACTATACAAAGGTTAAAATATTGTAGCTTCATTAGAAAGTCTATTTCATTTAAAAATATTTCATTTAAGAGTTTTTTATTTATTTGTAATGAAAAACAATATCATATGATTGATCATATTCCTTGTTTGTAATATATAGATTATTTGATTATCGGCTTGCTGGTTCGATTCCCGCCTCGCTCTCTAAAAGAGCCTCGGTGGCTAAAGTGATGAACACAAGCCTAGCAAGGGGGTTGTTCATCACCGGACAGTCTTGGGACGGGTACCTCTAGAGAAAAAGGTTCTCTAAGTACAAAGCTGTTGCTCTTAGTGGTTCGGAACCCACTAATTAAATTGTTTTCCTTATTTATAATGTCATTAATAGCTCATAAATTAATAATCAATTAACTATGTTAAACGGTTCCAAATTTGGGAAAATTGAAATAATTGTGTGGAATTCAATCACTCCTTTATTTTATAATTCTGCCTCGAAGTCGGTGAATTTTAGTTTCGAATATTTCTAAATTTAGGATTTTATTTTTTGTTGATTGAAAATCTTATCGATATTTGAAATTTGCGAAATTTTAGAAATCGATAATAATATACTTTTTCGGCCATTTTTTTATTTATTTGTGTATTCGTGATTTATTTTTTATTACATTCTATAAATTCTGAATATTCATGCATTTTTTCAATTATGTCAATTATGCCGCCTTTCCCTACATTAAACAAAATAGTGAGTAAGTGCATAAGCCTCATTTACTACTTGAGTATACGCTGTAAAGAACTAATGATTTTTAAGATTTTTTCATATTTTTTTGCAATTTGTATACATGATTTTATAGAATAAAGTTACTAATAGCGACGCCACACGGTGGTTTTCAACTCTCATGACACATTTTTCACATTGGGAAGTACAGTGGAAGCACTCCTCTATGCAGCATGAGTACATGTACCGCCAGACGACTCCACTTTACTGGGTAATGCCTTATGAATATTTGTTTACTCAAATTACCTTAGAATCACTGCAAGAATTAAATGACAACCGGTGATAACCAGCGGCTGCATCCGAGTTTATTAGAAATACTCTCATTTATCTTAACATTTGGCCAAGCGAGAGGAAAACTGCTGAAAAATACATGTCAATTTAGGTGGCTTGTCGCCGAGAATGAGCGTGTTCAATTACTCGTTGTGATTGAAGTTATAGAGTGATCCTGAAGCCCTCTTAGTAAAAGAAAATTTGCACATGGTCATATCCAGTGAACTAGCCCCATCTTACGGTACATCACAAAAATAGATTTTCCGAAAGTTCCAAAAAATTTTCAAGCATGAATTTTTGTTTCGAGAATAGATTTACCAAACAGAACATTTATTCTTAGGATTCATCTTGGCATCTGCAGAGCAGTTAAAGTCTTTCGAAAATTCGGGCCTGTTGGAGAATGGGCCTTGGACTCTGAATTCTGATGGACTGTGAAGATTAGTTATGATGATTCGTTTCAAAATCTCTGGTCTGTATTTGCTACACCAAGCTTGAGCTGCACTGATCCAAAATTCATACGTAATTATGAATTCCAAACTCTATAAATTTAATCAGTAGATATTTGTTAATTAATTTGTGTATAAGTAATTTTTTTTATAATAAACATTGCAGCTAATCATTAATAACAAATAACTAATTCACTACTACTGTTTGGATTAAAATAGTACCTAGAATTTCAGGTAATTGAAACCTACGTTCAAACCTACTTCTTCAGCAGTATAATTTCCATACTGTTCAATGATACACTTAGCTTTTTCAAGGTATTTCGTTTTGGTTGCTGGTTCCCACCAATCTACGAGGTTTCCATCCTTGTCAAACTGACGACCCCTATCATCGAAACCGTGAGTTAATTCGTGTCCAATAAAAAAGCCAATCGCACCGTAGTTCATGTATCGAGGTCTGTCATTATTGAAGAAAGCGGCCTGTAAAATTCCGGCCGGCAATTCTAAAGAAATTTAATTATCAATGAAACATTCACAAACTAATACGATCCCAATTTTTAATGAAATAGAAAGTTAATCCCATTTTTTATTAGTTTCAATGTGCTTTGAGGCTGAAAATTTAAAATGGAATTCAATCAAAAGTGGTAAATTTAACAGACTTGCATAACCCCTGATTGTATATTTTAGGGTAAACTAGTTTAATCGGTTGAATTACAAAAAAAAATGGAAAAAATTATACTTACGAATACTATTCTCGAATGGAGAATAGTAGGCATTCACGATGGCAGCTTTAGCATGAGTGATCCAGTCCGATTTGTTTACAGGTTTCCGTAACTGCCCGAAGGTATATTCAGTTTCGAAAAGAGTCAGATTCAAAATGGCTTGAAGATAATCATCCGGATTAATTTCCAAATTTTCGTAGAATTTTTCAAGTTTCTTGTCGTCTAGAAGTTCATCTGGATAGGCAATATGAATGCCCATGGAGTCAGCTTTTTCTAAAGCACTCTCCTTTGTTTTCTCGTCCATCCACTCTACCTGCAAATCATCATCAATTCTTTGAAAGATGGTTCAGATGCATCAGAGGCTGATATTTTTGGTTATAATATAAGGAATTTTTCTTTCTTCAGGAACTTCTTAATCAAAGGGAACCAACAAGATGATCATCTACCATTCAAGAGCATACTTTGTATCATTGGTGGTTCTTAACAGAGCAGTCCGGATGTCGTAGCCTTGCTTACAACATGTTTGGTATATACCATACTGATTGTTAGATTCAAAGTATTTAATCAATTGTTCTGATATCATTTTCTTAAAAACATTAAAGGGCACGCATAATAGAAATAGAGGCCTAGAATCAGTTAGAAAAACCGTGTTTAATCCAAAAATATAGGCCGAATAATCGATTTTTTTTAAAGGCAGGAAATGTACAGTATTCGATCAAATGATTGGAAATTTTAACTGAGTAAGCAAGTAGAGCTGACCTTAATACCGCTTCCAACCTGGCTAATAAATATACCATCAAGGTTACCAAATTTGTTGTGGTAGTCACAATAGCCTTACAACATTCATCTAAAAAAAGAGATAAAATTAGGAGACAGATGACAATATCAAGAGGATATATTTAAGACAGAATGGCAATAGACATTGAAGTCTTCTACAGAAATTTGCTAAGAACCTTAATTCTGTTTAAAGTTGGTGAGGATTGTTTTACGGAATACACTCCTAAGGCAAGTAAGGACATTGATTTTCGCCAAGATGCGAGACTTCGACATAAAATAATCAGAATTAATTGCGCGTAGCAGCTTTATACAGGGTATCACAACAATCTCAGAATGGCTGAATATTTCCTCAGGTACTTTTTTCAGGGAGGTCAAGGTCATTCTTGAAGGAACTTCCAACGAAGAATTAACTGGTGATCTCCATTTTTAGCAAGATTCTTTCAAGGTCAACTTTTTTATTAATGGAAACCCCCTTCTTACATCGGAAATCGACAGAGCAGGACAGTTCACGTTCAAATATGTACCCAGGTCACAGGTACGTTGCAACCTTAATAGTCACTCTAAGAACATTTAAACTTGAACAAGGTCTGCCTACCAGTAGGTCAAGGTCAAATTAAACGTATGACCTGAATACATATTCAAACATAAAATATACAGCTCTATCTATTACCGATGTAAAAAAGGAGATTTCCATTTTTTTGACCTTGAAAAAATCTTAAATGTCACTCTAAGTTCATTAAAACATGAGCAAGGTCAGCACACCCCTGGAAATAAAAGCTTTGAACCATTTTTTTCGTATCGAGCAAAGTTAATGATTCTAAAAAGGCGTACTTACTAGTGAACTTGAGCATGACCTTGTCGATGACCTTCAAGATCATTTTAAAGTCAAATTTTACCATTGGAAACCCCTGTTATACATCGGCTATCGACAAAGATCTAAATTTTACGTTCGTATATCTATTCAGATCATAGACTTAATTTGACCATGAACTAGAGGTATGCAAACCTTATTTTAGTTTAAATGTCCTTCAAGTTTACAATGAAACTATGACTTGGGTGAATATTTGAACATGAAATGTCCCGCTTTATCAATCTACGATTTAAAAAAAGGAAGTTTCCATTTTTGTTAAAGTTGACCTTGCAGAAACTTTGAAGGGCATCGTCAAGAGCAAAATAAAGGTCATTATTAAATTCTTCGTTGAAAGCTTACTTTAAGAATGACCTTGACCTCCCTGAAAAATGTATATTTCCTGAGGAAATATTTAACCGTCCCGGGACTGCTACGACAATCTATATAGCCTATCCCTCTCTGTAATAACTGATTTTAGTTCCTGAGTTATCAGCGGCGCATTTAATCTTTTAGATTAGTACAGACCAAACCTAGAAAAACTTTTATCAGAATCAATTATAATTGAATTTAATACAGAATTTTTACCCTCTATTTTATCGATTTAAATTCAGACCGATTGAAGAACTTTAGACGTCCTTTAGAAATCGCCAGCATACCTAATTCAAGAATCACGGAATAATAAAAATCTATTTTCGTTCTTATGAAACCGACACCGGTACTTGAAATAAATGAAGACATGTTTATATCGAAAGAGTTCCACTCTTTGGCCATATTCTGTTTGATATCTCATCCTCATTATTACATTACAAATATCTAAGTCTGAAAGGATTCAGTTTGGTATTATAAAAGAAAGGCGTGATGTGAAAGTTATGGGAAAATAGAAATCTTTTGATTTGTTTAACGTAATGGGCACGTTTAGAAAGATCCAGAGCAAAGTTCATAAGAATGATAGGATTCTTATACAGATTAGTGTCTCTCCTTCTTCAGCATCTTCTTATCGTATGAGAAGTTTGACGTTTGCGGATGATGAGATTGTAGCGATAGAATTACATAATGGTTTGCAGAGAATAATGACTAAACTGAAAGGGACGAATAAGATAGAAAGGAATCGACTGACATTAGCTGACAGTTAGTGGAAGAATTTCACAATTGGTGAAAGAATTATTTGCGTTATCGTCTAATTAGCCAAGACTTAACCAATGATTGACTCACCTTCTTTATGATTTTTTTTTAACTCCTGGCGAATATCGGTGACCATCTCGACTACACTTTTCTTGGAATCTTCAATGAAATATTTCCTGACATAGAGTGCACCGACGCTCAATCCTAGAGTTCCATAGGTTAGATCTTTTTGATCTATGCACTCCCTCCATCTAGTTTTCCTTTCAGCTTTGCCACTGATCTCGGTTAAGTACTTTAATTCTCGCCTACGAATATCATCGCTGAGATAATTGATCATTTCACTAGCGACTCTCCACATAATATAATTGGCTTGAACCCTCTTTGGGATTTTCTTTATCAGCTTTTCGAATTCCTTCAAGTAGGATGGTACATTTAGTGTCACCAATTCGTCTTCACCAACCTCGACGTTTGGCTTAAGAATATTGTTAATGTATTCCTTCCAAGGAATAGACATATAATTCTCAGTGAGCTCTTTCACAGTTATTGGATTGTAGAGAGCAGTATGGTTTCGTCGTTCTTCCTTTGGAAGAGATATCTGGAAATTGTAAGAAGTTTTATTAGACATTGTAAAATTGATATTTTAGTTCAGACGTTTCTTATATAATCGGATACTTGCATTGGCGAGTTTCATTTCGAATTCGAGTGATTCAGTCAATTCAGTTTCGGCATCTGTTCGGTTAGCACCAAAAATAACCGCTATATCGACCATGTAACTATAGTACGCACTGACGATCTTATCACTTAAACCTTTTATTAAATATTCACGAGGCAGGCCGAGAGATGCTTGGTCAATCTGGAAAAATGTTCTGGTAGAATAACATCTAAATTTGAACCAATAAAATCCAAATTGAAATAAATGACTACTTACTTCAATTATTCGTTTCGTACTGTTCTTCGGATCTTCCACAACATCAAAGTGAATGAAGTAATTAACTGAAAATCCTACTTTTCTGAATTTGTAGACTGATACTTTCCATTCAAAGTCTTCATCTAGCCAGTTCTCACCTTCGATGACTGGCCAACCTCCTAATTGCTTTAAGGTGTCGATCGCTGGGCTTAAACCCTTGGCATTAATGGTAGCTAGAAAAAATTAATAATAAGTATATTCAAGCTCCAGAACTTAACACAAGAGGCTTATTTGTTAAAACTCGTAGAGATAAATATTTTCATATATAGGGTACAGTTTTTTCATCTTTCCTGATATAATATGTACATAAAAACTAGAAGACCTAATTAAGGCGTGTCTTATAAATAACATCTTGTATTTGATTAATGTATTTGATATTATTTATTAATATTTTCTTAAAATGTCTCACCTTTGTTCATACAAGCTTGATAAAAGTTCTTTGCAACTACAAATGCTTTTGGTTCATTGTCTTTAATTTCCTCTCCGATAACATTCCTTAATTTCGGTTCAAGTTCTTTAATCACCAGATTGAATTTGTCTGCAATTGCATCATCTTTAGGAATTACTGTAGTCTTCAAAAAGTTTCCACAGGCGAATTCATAAAAGTTATCGCATGGTGATACCGTGGGGTCCATATCTTTCTGGATCTGAATGGCTTACAAATAAAATAATCTCTATTTCTAAGTTCCGATTCAAAATCACATGTAAATTTTATTAATCTAATGTGTGTAAAGTTCAGTTTTTCTTGTTATTTGTACTCTTCTATAATTTATATTCTATTAACTTTAATTAATTTAATTAGCTATACTTGAGATGTAATACACACAATTAAATTTAGGATAATTGACGAACCTGCTTCTTGGCATGATGGAGTTATGCAGATGTCATTGGAAATTGGTTCTGTTTCTACTCCTGTAATATTTGAAATATAAAATTAATAAAAATGATACATTTTATTCACAAATGAGCATCACTTACATAGTATTAAATTTAGGGGTGAGAGAATAGTTTTATGCTAGGTATATCAGGCAAAATATTTCGAATTTTTTTTCCTGTTACGGTATGTTTTTCCGGATTTTATTTTTGCTTTACTGTTATCTCCGACAAAATATGCCGCAATAGAAAACTAAATTTTGATCTTTGTGACAGATGGAAGTTTAATCTAGTTTTGTAAGACACAGAAAAAAATTGGGTTTTCTTTTAGAACCAATTTTTGTTACAGTGAAGCTGCAACAAGAATGAAACTCTCTTTTTAAAAAGGAACCAAAAATGATAAATGGTTTTAAAAGGAACCTGTAGTATGAGTTAAATAGAGACTTTTTATACAGAACTCACTTTTTGTCTCGAAACATCTAAAAGGTTTGACTATTATAATTAATGAAGATCTTTTATATTATAACGTGATAACGGTTGCATACTGTAAATATTTTTCATTTCGCCATCAATCGGGAACTGATCAAATCTTTATTTTGTTTTATCGCGGATTCTAATTCATTTTCTTAAATTTTTGCAGATTTTCTTAACTGATTTTCACAAATTCTTTTTATTTTAGCAACATTAAAAAAAAATGTTAATTAAGTTTTGAAAATGCAGTTAACGGTGTTGAATGCAATGCTGAAATTCTGAAAAATGCCGTAACTAGTAATTACGGTTCTCTTCAAATTACGGACCTTAAAAACAGGCCTGTCGTAATTTGAGAAAATGTCATGCATGGCAGAAAAACGTAAAATATTGAAATTATTAGAAATTATTTTTCCACGATAAAACTTAATTATTATTAAGTATTACATATTGTCAATATCGAAATAACTTGTCCCTGAATTCAGAATGAGTAATCAAATAGTTTTCATAAACTTGGCTAGTTGGTACGAATTTTCTGGACGACTAGACACAGCCTTTTAATATTTCTAGCAATCATTTTTTTATTTTTCAATTGTAGATTTTGAAAATTAAGAACTTCTTAATTTTTAAAGATTTGCAATTCAAAGTTTTACAAATTTGAAGAGTTACAACATTTTTAAAATATTGAACTGTTTAATTTTAAATACTTACAATGTAGAATTCTTTAATTTTAACGATTTGCAATTTAATACTTTCCAATTTTGAAGTTTTATAGTAAGAAGCTCATTAATTCTGAAAGATGTATTAATAAAAGTTCATAAATTGTGATAATTTTTAGTATCAAAAGTCAAGAGTTTTTCATTTTAAATTTTATAAATTGATAAAATTTGTATCTTAAATCCACGATAATGTAAAATAACGTAAAGCCTAAAATTTGCATAATTTTATAAGTTATTATATTTATTATTATATTATATTTTAAATTCAAAGTTCTACAAATTTGTAGAACGAAACTGAAAATTCTTGACTATCAAAAATTTGCAATTAAAATTTATTCAACTTAAAATAATAATATTTTTAAGGTATTTAATTTAAAATTGGTTTACAATCATTCAATTTTGATTACTTATAATTGAAAATTATTTAGTTGTCAAGATTTGAATTTTACACTCTTCAATTCTGAAGATGTACAATTTAAAACTCTTGAAGTCCATGTGACCAGTGAGTCAGGTATACCAGATTCTTACCTTACCGACACTTTTTTTATTTGCTAATTTATTTTCAGACGAAGCCTAACATCGAGTATAAAATTTTAGATAATAAATAGAAGCACTAAAAATGGTTGGACTGGTCCTATATTTTAATATTTATGAGAACAAAAATTGTAAACAAAAAAGAAACTTTTTTTATAATTTACATAATTAAGAAACTTTTGGGCCAGTTACACCTTTCTTAGTGCTTCTTATTTATTATCGCAATTTTTTTATCCCGATGGAGCGCTTTGTGTAAAAACAAGTAAGGAAATAAAAAAAGTGTCTGTAAGGTACGATCTGCTCACGTGACCCACATAACATTGCCTCGATTTTGAAAGTTTTATAAATAAAAATTCTTGAATTGTGATGATTTTAAAGATCAGAAGTCAAGAAACTTCAATTCTAAATCTCCCAAATTGATGAAATTTCAAATGTTAATGATCATAATTGCAGAATTTTCAATTGTAAATCATTCAACTTTTAACATTTTTAATTATAAATATTTAATTCAATGTTTTTAACTCTAAATGTTTTATATGAGGAAATATTTCACTTTGAAGATCGGCAATTCAAATTTTTACCAATTTAAAGAGTTACAATAAAAAATTCTTGAATTAAAATAAAAATCTAAATTATTCCATTATTAAGGCATGTAATTCAAAGGAATGTAATTTGAAACGATTTTTCTAATTGATTAATTTTGTAGATTTGAATATTAGCAATACAGGACTCTTTAATATATTATTATCATTATTATTATTGCAAATAACAATAATTCTTTTATGTTTTCTGAACTGATCATTAAAATAGCCAAGTAGATTCTGAATATATAAATTTTAATAAATTGGAAGTTAAACGCGACGTTGAAGTTCGCCACAGATATGGATTTCAAAGTTGTGTAATTAATATAAAAAAAACTAAGAGTCACATCAAAAAAGTAAAAACACCTCTCGATTCGTCTCGGAAATATCTCGATGTGCATTTTTTGTTTTTTTGTTTAAACATTTTTTTAAACATTTACGCTATTTGTTATATTTCTGCAATTGTTATAAACAAAGTATGCATCGGATCGAAAAACAAAGTGCACCGATGCATTCTTCTCGAAAAAATCTAGATGTGCGTTTTTTTGTTTTTTCGTAAACCCATTTTTTAAACAATTAGAGCATTTGTTGTTCAGCGCTGTGTTGCTGCGTGCCTGTAGATATGGATTTCAAAGTTTTGTAATTAATATAAAAAAAATGAGAGTCACATCGAAAAAGTAAAAACACCTCTCAATTCGTCTCGGAAAAATCTCGATGTGCATTTTTTGTTTTTTTGTTTAAACAATTTTTTAAACATTTACGCTATTTGTTATTTTTCTGCAATTGTTATAAACAAAGTATGCATCGGATCGAAAAACAGAGTCCACCAATGCATTTCTCTCGAAAAAATCTAGATGTGCATTTTTTTGTTTTTTCGTAAACCCAATTTTTAAACAATTAGAGCATTTGTTGTTCAGCGCTGTGTTGCTGCGTGCCTGTAGATATGGATTTCAAAGTTTTGTAATTAATATAAAAAAAAAATGAGAGTCACATCGAAAAAGTAAAAACACCTCTCAATTCGTCTCGGAAAAATCTCGATGTGCATTTTTTGTTTTTTTGTTTAAACAATTTTTTAAACATTTACGCTATTTGTTATTTTTCTGCAATTGTTATAAACAAAGTATGCATCGGATCGAAAAAAAGAGTCCACCAATGCATTTCTCTCGAAAAAATCTAGATGTGCATTTTTTTGTTTTTTCGTAAACGCATTTTTTAAACAATTAGAGCATTTGTTGTTCAGCGCTGTGTTGCTGCGTGCCTGTAGATATGGATTTCAAAGTTGTGTAATTAATATAAAAAAAACTAAGAGTCACATCGAAAAAGTAAAAACACCTCTTAATTCGTATGGGAAAAATCTCGATGTGCATTTTTTGTTTTTTTGTTTAAACAATTTTTTAAACATTTACGCTACTTGTTATTTTTCTGCAATTGTTATAAACAAAGTATGCATCGGATCGAAAAACAGAGTCCACCAATGCATTCCTCTCGAAAAAATCTAGAAGTGCATTTTTTTGTTTTTTCGTAAACGCATTTTTTAAACAATTAGAGCATTTGTTGTTCAGCGCTGTGTTGCTCCGTGCCTGTAGATATAGATTTCAAAGTTGTGTAATTAATATAAAAAAAACTAAGAGTCACATCGAAAAAGTAAAAACACCTCTCGATTCGTCTCGGAAATATCTCGATGTGCATTTTTTGTTTTTTTGTTTAAACAACTTTTTAAACAATTACGCTATTTGTTATCTTTCTGCAATTGTTATAAACAAAGTATGCATCGGATCGAGAAACAAAGTACACCGATGCATTTCTCTCGAAAAAATCTAGATGTGCATTTTTTTTGTTTAAACAATTTTTTAAACAATTACGCTATTTGTTATCTTTCTGCAATTGTTATAAACAAAGTATGCATCGGATCGAGAAACAAAGTACACCGATGCATTTCTCTCGAAAAAATCTAGAAGTGCATTTTTTTGTTTTTTCGTAAACGCATTTTTGAAACAATTAGAGCATTTGTTGTTCAGCGCTGTGCTGCTCCGTGCCTGTAGATATGGATTTCAAAGTTGTGTAATTAATATAAAAAAAAACTAAGAGTCACATCGAAAAAGTAAAAACACCTCTCGATTCTTCTCGGAAATATCTCGATGTGCATTTTTTGTTTTTTTGTTTAAACAACTTTTTAAACAATTACGCTATTTGTTATATTTCTGCAATTATTATAAACAAAGTATGCATCGGATCGAGAAACAAAGTGCACCAATGCATTCCTCTCGAAAAAATCTAGATGTGTATTTTTTTGTTTTTTCGTAAACCCATTTTTTTAACTATTAGAGCATTTGTTGTTCAGCGCTGTGTTGCTCGGTGCCTGTAGATATGGATAGATATGGATAGATATATATATAACCTTCTATCTTCAATATAGGTGCTCAGTTAATATCTTTCAAAGTGACAAGATTTTTTCAATTGATTGAAAAATCAAATTCTAAAGTTTACATCTGTACTTTGGAACCTGTTAATTCTACGAAAAAAAGTTCGGAATATTGATTAAAGTAGACGTAATTTCCAGAAATTTTCCACCCGTTTGTCAGAGCCAATGACCATGAAACTTTAACCTATTCCATTCAGAAGAATATGTCTGTACAAAAAAATTTATAACAATTATTTAATCAAATAATAATTGTTTCAGTATGAGAAATAACAAAAAGTGTTTGACCTTTTTTAATAAATCAATAGATTCATTAAAAAGAACTAATTACATAAAAACAAGCGACGTTCTGAAAATATTTGTCAACAACTATTCTTGTGTACCTTATCTACTTACCGTGCCGAGAAAGAAATAAAGGACTTTAGAAATCTTTATTTGTCTATTTATTTGTTTACTATCAACATTTAGCAATCATTATTTTGTCCTTGAAGAATACACTGCCGTGCAAAAGTTTTAGGCCACCTCTTTTTTTATGGCGGAATAAATATATACTTATGAATATAAATCGTGGAAATTTTCTTGTTGAATTACAAGACCTTGAAGGTGTAACAAAAAAGTTGGAGAAATTTGAAAACATCTTATCTGTAGGCAAATTATAATGAAAGTTAAATAAATATATATTTTGAGGAAATTACATAGAAACTTCATGATTATATGTTCCATATATTTTACAAAAATATTTTTGTTAACAAAAATAATATTGCAATTTTTGCAACTTTTTGTTACAACTTTAAGTTCTTGCGATTCAAAAAGAAAATTTTTACGATACATGCTCATAAGCTTTTCTGATACGGTGAAAAAAAGCTTCAAAATGATCCCAATGACATTGAAAAATGTTGGCTATTTCGGACGTTACTGAAGATTTAAGAAAACGTTGAAATTTGCACTATTTTTTTAATATCTACTTAAAACGAAACAAATTGGCTTCACGCTAAGCTTGTTTTATACAGAATTTCGAAAACAATCAACCTTTAAGAGAGAATATTTTTAGCTCTTGTATAATTAAAATTTAGAGAATTTGTTTAGTCAGAAAAAAGAGATGGCCTAAAACTTTTGCATTTCAGTGTAGCTCTTAGATGTCTTAAATGTTAAACATAAAATAATAAAATTTCGAAATACTAATACACTAATAATGAATAGACAATGTAAAATCGGTTAATTGATCATTTTTCCTTCATTTACTGTCAACCACGAATATTGTGGAAGTAAACTTCACTAAAAATTCCATAATATGTACACAAGAATAATATTTTTTAAGATATTATTTAAGCATTTCTTGAACAATTTAATTTGTTAACGCAAAGTATAAGATGTGCATTTCTAAAGAATAACAAGAGCATTTTATCATTGTTTTTTGTGGAACTAATGAAAAATATTTCTGCTTTAATTAATATTTAGAAAATTTTATTGATAAATTAATAGGTTCTAAAGTACGGATACAAAGTTCCGCATTTTATTTGAAGTGACCTTGAAAAAAAATCCTATTACTCTTGAAAGATTATAACTTGAATAGAATATTTTGTTTCTTTAAATTTCTCAGAATTTTTTCTGCTTTAACTTTTTTGCTGGAAATTTTGCTCTTAAATGCAATGATAAGGTCCAATGCACGCACATCTTTTAAAATATTTTTCAAAAATATTATCGGGACACGCAACATTCAATTCTGGCGAATTAGAAATTTGCATCCGTACGTTGATGCTGTTGGAAAAGGGTTTGGGGTTGGACCCAAGGAGAGTTTTTGAATGAAATGAGGTCAAGTATATACTACACTATGTCTCTTGAAGAGAAAAATATGCCAAAATAGAAAAGTGAAACTGGGACAAATATGACGGAAAATAATTAAGAACTGGCAATTATGCCGGCGAAAAATAAACAAATCTTACGTTTTCCAATAAAGAAAAGAGAAAGAAATAAGAATATGTTTTTTTAATGGCAAGAGATTTAAAATAAGCGGCAAATTGTGGAAAAGATTTATTTTGTAATCTAGCTTGATAAGAACTAATATAGATAAAAATAATAAGTATTAATAAAAACTTACCTGTTGAAACTTGCAAAGTATCCTCACGTGTGGCATTGAGATTTTCGCAATTATAAAAACTATAGAAGAGAAGATGAAAAATTAAAACTAGCATTTTAATCATTTTTTTCGAATATTACTGAACTGATAGAACGGCGAACTTCACTGAGCATTAAATTGGGTACTATTATTTGTGATAATATCTGCCAAATCATCGAGTCAAATTTTTACAGACTTGAAAAAAACAAGTATAATTTAAACGATTCATTTAAAAAATAGGTACAATTGACTTTATCTTAACAAATACAGCCTCTTTCTTACACAGTCACTTAAGCTGCCATGTCGGACTACAGAGTAAGTAAATTCGTATGTTAAGGCGACATACAGCAGCTTTAATAACTTAAGATAACCTTGACATTTATTTGAGGCTCCACCATGTTAACTGATTTTGAAAAAATATTTAAACATGTATCTTGTTTTTAAAACTTGCCACTGTTTCGAGTATGTAGAAAAATTAAATTACTTTACGACTATAGAGGTACTGATGATTCCTCAATAAATTCTCTTTACGTAATTTGTGGATAACTCCTTACTATATTTGTATATGACTATTATTCATACATAAAAAAATTTCGTAAGTTTTAAATCACATTCGTTTGTACTATGAAGTCAGCGTAGAGGAGATGAAAATAATATTTTTAATAAATTTTATACAATATTTGAAGGTTCTTTTAATTCTATGGTATTCAGATAAAATAGGTTCAAAATTTGTTTGAATAGGTTTTTAGGTGATAATTCATTTTCCTAAAACTATTTACCCTCCAATCTTAACTAGTTTTTTGCGGAAATGTCTACTAGAATATAGAATATTTTAATTTTCCAAACGTTACCTACTGAATTTATTTTTTTTGTGCCACAATGCTGTCATCAATTTTTTTCTCTTCAAAACATTCTACAGAGGTTCCACTAAGCCGTTTTCAAGAAATCCATATTTTTATAATATAACGATTCCTCTACGTTTTTTATAAGTTTTGATACGATTTTTTCTTCGGAATTTCATTAAATTTTTAATTTCTGCAAATATGGTTTGATATCCACAAGAACGTAACCAGAGATTTGTGTAATGGGGTGAATTCATATACATTGAACGAGAAAATGAAAAATGTTTTCAAAATAATACAAACAAAAAATTCCTAATTCTTTCCTTTTTTCTTGTACTCTTGAGATATATCGAGAAAAAATTAGCTACAATATCACAGCAAGTTGTTTTATATACTATTAATAGTCACCGAAAAACTGATCAAAACAAAATTTGCATCCATTTTAATTAAACCTATTGAAGCTCGCTGGAAACATGTACTGTTTTGTACAAAAATATAATTAAATAAAAATAGTTTGTTTTATCTTTTATTTTTTTGTAGAAAAATATAGAAATGAACAATTAAGTTTAAATAATAAATTAGTAAAAATCTAAGAATTAACAAATTTGCTATATGAGTGTTTGATATCATAAAAACACTTTTAATTTTTACTAAATTATTTTAGAAAATTACAAATATTTACCGAAAATACCAAATTTAAAAAATGTTGAAGCATTAGGAAATTTAAAATAAAATTAAGATGTGAATACTGATAGGTTATCGCAGAAATATACAAGCTTAAACTCAAATGTCTGTCTGCTGACTAGAGCGCGCGTGTGTTGGTTCTCGCGCTTCGCGCTCAACCTTTGTACTTCGCTCGAATTTGTGCACAGATATTTAAGCATGAAGGTCAAATTATTGACAACTGTGATTTGCTGATTGTGAATTCTCTTTTGTTACAGCTCTTTCCACTTTGACGAACATATTCTTATAATTTGCAATTATAATATGTTATGGTATTAAAGCAGACCTACTTTCATTATCTTGTATTTATAATTTAAAAAGTGCACATTCCATACAAAACAATTTTTTTATTAGACGTTTCACAGCAACTTGCGTCGATTGCCCTAGAAGTTAATTTTTAATTTCTAATGTATCCTTATAACAATAGTTGATACCAAAATTTGTTGACCCTTTCTGGTAGCACAACTTTTGTCAAATCATTTTTGCCGTATCTTTTGTTGGTATTCTAAGACTTAAATCTCTTTATTTCTAGTCTACTTTTTTAGGTCTTAAAGAAAATATACATGTCCTCTCTGAAAATGATTAATAACGAATTTGTAGATGCGTTTTGGTTGAATAACTTTCGTCTATTAATTTTTTTCGAAGCTTGTGTCATTTAAAAAAAACTCGTCATTCTTTATTTTCAATTTTACTTAATTCAAAATTGTTATTTGTTTAATTCAAAATTTCATTATTAAAAAAATTTATTGTTCTTACTTTTAATGTTATTTTGTGTGAATAAAATAAAAACCATGCACCCTGTCAAAAAGTGATTTTTAAGAAATTTTTCAATCTTATTTTTATGCAAACAAAATTTAAATTTTCGATTTTCCAATATAAAATTCAAAAATTTGTTATAAAAATCTTGTAGGGTGTTCAGGAAGCAACTATTTTCTTTTCTCAGAATTATTCCATGTCGTGCGTTGCTTGGTTTCATATTTGGAATTTTATCTGTTTAAAAAAATTTAATACTGCAAAGCTGGTAATTTGTTTTATCAAAAGAAGTCATAAGAATTAATTCTTCATCCTTCTACATACTGCGAAAAACCGAACATAGATTCCTTAAATCTTGAAACAACGGATCTCAAACATCTTGTTTTAAAGAATAAAACATAAAATTTTTTTAAATGCAACACAGTAGAAAAAAATTGTTGGCATAAAGTTTTTCATTCAAAAAGGATCTACTAATTTGTTATTTATCATTTCTAGATAGAACGATTAGGTTCTCTTATAGACGGAAATAATAAGAATAAAAATAAGAAATTATATTTTTGAAAAAATGACACAAGAGATGAAAAAAATGAAAAGACGAAAGCTGTTTAACCAAAAAAGGTATCTACACATCTTTTTACACTAATTTACGCTAGGATATATATTTTTTGTTAAAATCGTCAAAATTAAATATATATTTAAGTAATCATGATAAATACAATTTGTACTTTATTTTGCGATATCTAAATGAGGAGTCATAGGCCGAGGTACAGAAATAAATGTAATATAAATTTGACATAATATTTTTGAACATAATGTAGAAGAAAGTAGACCTCAAATGTCGATTTTATTTCGTAAAATGTATATGTACTAAGTTTTTCTAGTAATATTGCGTATTTTTATACTTTTCGACTTTACTTTACAGTTTAGGGAGAAAATAAGATGCAGCTTTCAAAAATGTTCACACTAATAGAAATTCCACATCGTACAAGGAGAAGCTGAAGTGTACTTTGGAGAATATTATTCAACAGAGTTCTTGTAGCATTGATTTTCACAAAAATACTTTGTTACTTGGCGTTTAGACTAGCTAAAACTTTTTTTGACAACTGCTTCTGGTAATTTCGCGTTTTTACTAGTTAAAACTGGTTTTAAGAAAGTTGTATAAATCCGACTTTGAATTTTTGTTTAACAGGTACGGCACTGATTTAATATATATTTTTTACAAGTATTTGAGAACGAAAGAGAAAAAATTTACCAAAAAAAAGGGAAATCAACACTTTTGTCAGGGAAATCATTATTTTTACGGAAAATATTATTTTGCGAAAGAGAGTTACCTGCAAATAGCAGACGACAGCATTTGAACCGCAAAAACCTTTCGCAAATTAATGTTTTTACTCACAATTCTGACCTCGGTGGTTGTAATCAACAAACAAGGAAATAAAAATAAAAAATGTTAAAAAATGAATCCCTCCTGTAAATTTATTTATAAATTTCAAATTTATCAAGTTGCCCAATTATTATTTCCGATATTATAAAATTTTCCACATTGATGATTCCAATTATGCAAAACTGGCGAGCGTTCACTTTTTATTATAAGTTATAAGTGTATCAATTTACCCAGCAAAACATTTAAAAACCATCCAATTACAAATTTTAAAATTTCGAATTAGCTGTTCTGCACATTTATTAATAAGTTCCAAACTTATCAACTCGCCCAAATATAAATATCGATACTAAAAAATTTGCACATTGATAACTCCATATTAAAAAACTGGCGAATGTTCACTTTGTAAATTAAAAACTTGTCAAGTCACTCAGAAATAAATTTAAAAACCATCAGATTTCGAATACTGACATCTCAAAATTAGGTCTTTTGCAAATGTATTAAGTTACCCAATTATAATTTCGACATTATAAAATTTTCCCCATTAATAATTACAATATAAAAAACTAGCAAGTGTTTACTTTTTTTATTAATTATAAATTTATCAAGTCGCCCAACTATTATTTTCGACATGACAAAATTTTCCACATTGATTCCACATTGTCAAAAGATTGAAGCTGTTACCCAATGCCTACGAAGTTTTGATCCCACCTCGGATCACAAACAATCTCGTATGTTAGCTTTACATTTTTAACATTTTCTTCCTTTAGTTTAATGTTAAATTTCAGACAATCGTAGTTGGAAGATTGAAAAAAATTTATTAAATATTGTAGATGGTAATGGTAATTAGATTATACGATTAAATGATGTGGTCTGAGTGGTTTGCCTACTGGCCAATAATCCATTTCTTCTTTGGTAATAAACTTAACAACCTGAGTTATCATGTTCACTGTCACTCGTCTTTGGCGATTATTATATATTCCACGACAAACACCCTTTTCGTCCACTAGGCCAAGGACTTTTCCATCGAATGTTGCTATTACAGTATAAACTTTGTTTGGCATAATAGTCTCAAAGACTTTATGTGATTTCTTCGTTCGAAGCGTTTTATTGGCAGGAAAATAGTACATTTTTAGTCCTATTTTTGATAGTTGGTGCTGACTGGGAGATCCAGAAGGAGGATGAAGTCCGAAAAAAGGATGAAGTCTGAAGGGTGCATTAAGTTTGCAGGGTTGATTAAGTCTGAAAGGTGGACTAAGTTCTACAGGGGCATGAATTTTGGAGGTGGAAGGAAGTTCGGCAGAAAGATGAAGTTCAAATGGTGTAGGATGCCCGACACTAGAATGAGGTCTAACAAGAGAATTAGAGCTCTCAGGAGAATGAGGTCTTTTAGAAGAAGTTCGGCCAATAAAAGTAGATACACCTGTTCTATGATCACTATCGATTTGTGAACTTAATTCTGCAAATAGAAATAGAAATAAATGCATTTCAATAGTTTAAATATTAAGTAAAGCGACTAAATTAAATCAAGCAATACGTTCTAAAGCAATTGACTAACTGTAAAGTCTAATCACATATATAGAGCAAATGCACCAATTTATCTAGGAGAACATATTATTCGAGGTCTAAGGTAAAATTTATTCCTTTTAGATATTTTGACATATAGGTACACATAATTTGAATGATTTATAAGCTAATATGAGGCTTCTTTATTGAATTCAACTAAAATTATCACATTGAAGCATTAGATTAGAAGAAATAAAGTGTTTCGTAGACAAATTTTTACTCTCGTTAATTGGTGCCCTTAAATAATAAAAAGCCGATCCTGAGAAGTATGACAATTTCACGCATTAATTTTTTCAATAAGACCACGAACAAACTTTTGTCTTTTCGTTTTTCTAAAAAATTATTTTTTTATTTTTAGTCTTATTTTTTTACGAATCAAAGAAAATCTACTCGTCCTATCTAAAAATTATTTAGAACAAAGTTAAAGACACATTTCTCGCTTATTAATTGTTTCACGTACTTTGTATCGTTAATAAGAAAATTAAATTTGTTTTTTTTTTATACTTTTATTACGATTTAAATCAAAAATTAGGCGTCCTATTAAAAAGTAATTTATGAAAAATCTGTAGCTCTTTTTTGCGAGAGGAACTTTTGTCTATTCATTTTTTTTTCATAACTTGTGTTGTTTGTCCAAAAATTTAATTAGAAAATTTAAATGTTTGATTTTTGCGAATAAAACAAAAGCTACTTTTGCTATCAATAAGTAGTTTACAACAAATTTGTAGCTTTTTTCTTAGATAAAGAAACTTTTATCTTGTTATTCTTTTTTGTTGTTTATATTGTTTTACAGAATTTTAACTGCTTTATGATTAATATTGTTTTTTTGAAATAAAACAAAAATTACATGTCCTATACAAAATTTTTATTTTCGTTTGTTTTTTCGAAATTTGTAACTGCTATAATTTTCGTGATTATTTTCTTTTTAATACAAAAATCATTAGGATAAGTTGTTTGTTTTTTAGCACTACGAACAGCCGTACTTACAATTTATAAATTAAAAGAAGAGCAGTCTTAAAATTTTTTAAATGCTCTTTTGGAATTTTTATCCAAAATAGCTGCTGAACGAACTTGACCTTTATTTTTAGACACTAAAAGCGTGTACCAGAGGCCAATTTAGTAAAATAATTTTTGAAAAGATTCTCTTACTCCCAGGCAGGCAAGCATACAGACATACATACAGACATTCATACAGTTATACAGCTATAAATACAGTTATACAGTTATTCTCGGATGCGAATATAAAAATTGAGAAAGGGAGTTAACTAATTGATTAATAACTAAAATCTCTAAGAAATTTGTCAATATTTTTAGAAAAAGACTTTAGTGAAACAAACTGATGATTTTTTTAATGTTCCAGTCATTACTGAAATTCGTTACAAATAAAAAATATCAGTCTAATTAAAAAAAATGTATGGAAAAAATCTCTTCACCTTCTTGAGATTAACAATTTTGCTTGCATACATTTTTTTAATGTTTCTTATAGTTTTACAAGAATATTGAATTTTTGAAAGCATTCTCGATGAATAAAACCAAAACCGTTGCTGCAAAATAATGACAATAACAGACAGATACCGAAGGAAAATCCAATTTTTCTCAATTTGTGAAGTCAAAAACTTGTAGATCTGATGTAATGCGCTAAAATCAATTTTAACAATTAACAAGAAAACTGTACCTTTCAGAGGTTTTTCATCTTCCACGGGCTTATCCAGATTTTGGAGAAAGTCTCTTGTTTTCGGCGACGAACCCGATGATATATCTGGAACTTGTCAGGAATATTTCTTTTAAAATGTTGATTCTGAAGTACAATTTACTCGCATAAAATATAACATAATTCCTACTGGGGGTTTGCAAAAATTGCGAAATCCCATACTAGACCATTTCAAGTTCTCATAGAATTTCGGGTTTTTATCTATTAGAAAAAATTTACATTTCGGCAAACTCAAACAATCGTAATAAGCGCTAAAAACTCTCAAAACTCATATTTAAAAAGTGATATTTTATTCATAGTCTATGGCTGATTATCAAGAGAAATGTGGAGTTTCAACTCAATTGAGCTGTTATTGATAACTCTGAATAAAATTTACTAAAGCATCTTTCTTTCTAATGAAAATACTTATTGAACTTCATTGGGCGTGGGCCACCTCTAGATAGTAATTTTCTTCGAGTACCCTAAAAACTTTAAGTACCAAACATGATTCGAGTACTTGAAAATTTCGAGAACCAACCGTCTTGGATTCTCAAAACCGGTCCGATCTTGCGAGCTTCCCGATTTTGAAAGAATTTTAAAATTTTTAGATTTTTTATTGATTGAAAACTAAATATTTTCTGAAGGTCGCCCACCCACAGGAATTCAAAAAAATGTTCAAGTGTTCGTTTTAAAAACGACACAGTCTCATCTCACACACGTCGAGTCTTCAAAAAGTATAGAAGTGGACAAGGACAAAAAATTATCCATTTGCAATCCTTTTTTTTTTGTATCTTATGTAGATGCACCCAAAAAAAGTTTTTAAAGTTATTTTTACAATCAAAACAAAGCAAATAAAGGAAGTCCTTCCTAATTAGGCCTTGCAATAATGTGCAAAAGAGAAATCCTATCCGATGATTCCCACGCAAGAGACAGAATTAAACTCCATTAATTTTTTCTTAATTAGTGAGTCCGAAAACTTCAAGATCTGATAAAATGCACGAAAGTGAATTTTCAAAAAGAACGAGTACCATTCTCATGATTTGGATCTTCCGCAGGCTTTTCCAGATATTGCAGAAAATCTCTTGTTATCCGTGACGTACCTGTTGATATTTCTGCAAAATACAAAAAGAAATTATAAATTTGTAATGTTGAAAAGTGATTCAAAATAGCAAAAGCGTAATACGATCATTCTAATTCATTTCGTCTGACCCTTTTAAGGCATGTCGCGAATATTCCTTCATAATATGGTTTTCAAAGTACGAAGTAAATTTTTTTATAGGGTTCCAAAAAAACACTATAATTATGATTTTTAGCGCTTTTATTAATGCAAGGTGTTTCTAATATTTAACATATATTTTATGCTGATAATTAGATATGTAGATCAATTATTTTTTAAAATCACTGTTTTGTGCAATTTTTCCTTAGAACAGAGTTAGAAAGTCGCGATTTTCTTTAAAAAATCTCAACTTTTAGTCCTATTTTCAAGTAGAGTGAGGAAATACTTACATAATATTATTTAAAAAATGTTTTAAAAATCTGTAATATTAAAGTAAATAATTAATTAGATTTAACAGATCAATTGTTTAAACAACATATGGTTACTAGCAATAATATTCAATTAGAATAATTGAGGAAAATTTCGGGTTTTTCCCGAAATTTTCAACTATTTGTCTTCTTTTTACTAGGAGTCAATTGACAATGAATTTAGTCTAGAAAAAATAATTATTTAAACAAATTATTATTTTTCATAGCTATGTTATTTTTTAATGCGAAATAGGTGCGGTTTGTTTTGAAATTTTTGACTTCTTATCCGAATTTTTACTTAGCAAAGTGGTAAATAAGGCAAGTTAAAAAACATGCTCGGTCAAACAATCATTGTTTATAAATACCTTCTCTTAGATTAATGCGAAAAAGTTTTTTTCTGAAATTTAAGTTTTGCCGTAACTTTTTCTTTACAAAAAAATAATTGGTAAACCTCGACAAAAATCAGTTTTTAATGGTATTATATTTGTCGAGTGAATTATTTATGCTTTTTTCTCAATGCCACTTGTAGTAAATATTGTATCAATTAATTTTACAAATATCTATTTTATTTTATAAAAATGCATTCACGGTAAAAAAAGAGATTTTTCGAAATACGATGTAAAAAGTGGACAAAATGTTTAGAAAAAAACCGTAACTTTTTAAAAATTATCAAAGAGAAGATTGTTATAATCAATAATCTATGCTCTATGCTCTCAATAATCTATAATCACTTTGCCTTAATAAGAAACCGTACGAAAATCATAATTAGCGCTAAAATATCGCAAAATTCATTTAATCACTTCTGGGAATTTTTGGGATACATGTTAGGATTTAACTTCATCTAGCTAATATTGACAACTCTGAATCAAATGTACAAAAACGATTTTTTTTCTTATGGAAAATAAGTGTTAATGGGGCTTACGGCATTTCTAAATATCTTTTTTTTAACAAACAAAAAATAAATTAAATTTTTTGTGAATTTGAGCAAATTTCCGAGCAATAGGCACGATGAAATTACAACGACAGGCCGGCGAAACCCTCTTGTGTCTTGAGGACAAGAAGCGACCCAAGTTTGGCACCCATCCATTATGAAACCAAAATAGAAAAAATAAGAATCAATACATTTTTTTAGACTTGAAATTTTTTAGAAATTATGGAAGTTCTTAATCACAGTTTCCATAGGTTTTCAAAATGTTGTCAGAATTTCAGAAATCATCAGAATTATCAAAAATTTTGACAGTTTTCAACAATTTTCAAAACTTTGATGAATTTCAAAATTTATTCAAGTTTAAAAAAAAATAAAAACTTTTTAAAAATATTCAAACTTTGGAAAAATTTCCAAAACTTGTCTAAAATGTCAAGATTTCAATTGTCAAGATCAATTTTAAGTATAAAAAACTTCAACGTAATCATTGTTTTCGGTCTCTCGAGCCCGGACCGAAAAAGTCGAGTAAGGCCGGGTCCGAGCTTTCGAGCATTTTCCTACAATATGTTAAATTTAATTTAATCAAGTCAGCTAGGATGGGTTTTTCATAAGGTAAGTCTAATCCAAATTACGTTAACTATGTTTTTTCGAGACTGTAACCCTGAACATTATGAAATATTTTTTAATTTGGAGAAGTCCTCTTTAAAAAACGTATAAATGTGTTTAGTGTTTTCAGATCTGAAATGCTTCTTATCTGAAATTATTTAACTTTAACCACTTCTTTTTACATACTAAATAGTTTAATCTCACTAATTATTCGAGATAATAAAATGTTACGAACGCAAATATTTAATACAAGAAGGCAATTGTGTAACATTTTTACCACAATTGGAACAATAAGAAAGACAGTATTGTGAAACGTTCAAATTATTCACGTCACCTCCACCAACATCACGGATTCATAAATGGTTGCTTTAAAATGTAAGAACATTTTACCAATGATACATCTCTTGATTTAAGATTGTAATGAGTTTATTATAAAGATTGCGCGACATTCAATTGCGCTTTTTCTCTAGATTCAAATTAAAAAATAAAGTCTTCTTTTACGCCAGCATATGGAAGCAAAATAAAACAGATGTTAATACTTCCGATTCTATTATCAAACTTGAAATTAAAGATAAGGTAATTCAATGAATTTGTGTGGTAAGTAAGTCCTGAAAATTTTACTATTATATTATTTTATTCTTACCAATAAAATTAAATATAGCTACCAAAGTGAACTCCCTAGTACAAAGCATCCCCATTATAATAAAGTTCACGCAAAACTGATCAATGTCCCATTTTTATAACACCGTAACTGATGAACATTCTGCTTTATCGTGTACATATACTATTCTGAGATATTGGAATTTTCCCCTTCCCAAGCATAGATCGCAAAGTGCTCACTTTTGGTGGTTGGTTACATCATAACTGTTATTTCGCATTACCTTCATTATTCAGGCATATATAATTTTTCGCTCACATGTAGGTATACTGAATGGTTAAAGTACATAAATAGATAACCAATGAAACCAGAATTAAAATACAATTAGCCTTTAAAGAAATATCGATAATTACAACAAATTTAATTTCGAAATTTAACATGACGCAACTTCCGTCATTTTGGAAATTAAAAAAAGTCCTTTGGTGAGAAAGTTTCTCTTTTATATGATCATACTTTTAGGAAGTCTTATTTAAATCGAACAACCACCTGATGATCCTGATATTTCTTACGTCATTTTGCCTAACGCAAAATTAACTTCCGTAAAGTCTTTATTACCATTTAAAGACAAAAACAAATTTAATCTTGAGCTGAAGTATATCTAGATTAAAGCCAAAAGAGTATGATTAAAAAAAATATTTCCAATTCTGAGAAACAGTATTTGGAAGTTAAAAATATCAAAGTGCTAGGAGCGTCAATTTGAAATAGGATCGGTTATAGATGACGATAAAGTATAATATATATTGTGTTTGAAAAAAAAATTACACCCGGGATTTTACGTTGCTTAATTATAAGAACAGGGATTTTATTGAATAAGAACAAAACTAATAGTTTTTGATCGAATAAAAAAATAATGTTTAGTTAATAACAAAACTTTTGCTAACGCAATGCAAAATAATTCAGGAAACAGGTTTTTTGCGTTCACTAAAAGTTGTTTCCTAGTAAATGCAGAAAATCGAGAGCGAAACTTCAATATTGGGTTCAGAATCAGTTTAAAGAAAATAGAGCTTTATTTGAGATTATTTCCTTTACAATTCAACATCACAAACAAAATAAACTGTCTCTTTAAAGTTACGATTTTTGACTCGGTTTGACCCGACCAGAAGAAGGTTTCTGGCCAGAATCTGACCAGGTGAAACCGGGATACTATTTTGTTAATTGCCCGTCACGGATCTCACCGAGTTCCCAACGGGACCCAGTCGGGCCAAAAATGGCGCATAAAAGAAGTATCATAACCTTAAAAACATCTTAAGAAACATCCACAAAAGACTGCCGTAAGTGGGTCGTTTGTAAATATCTGACAGGCGAAAGACCAATTATTTGTGATTTAAGTTGTTTTTTTTATCAATTATGAAATAAAAATGAAACTAATTTTAATGATATGGTTTCCCACTTTTGGTTCTGCGGTTGCCAGACTTGCCATGAGTGCGAAATCGTTGATCAACTTCTTTTTTATTTTCATCCATAGTTTCCCAGTAAAATTATACTTATTTTTTTTAAAGGTAAGTGAATTATTTTGTTAATAAATAAGCATTATTAATATTCTTCAATGTTAATGTTAAATCAATTTTCTAAACCGGTTTCATAGGTTAGGATGTCACGTAAAACCCCTGAAATTTATTGTATCTCTTGTAAAAAAAAACATATGCAAACTAAGTTATGCTTAAGGTAAATTTGTTATGCAATTTAACTTTAATTTCTTACAATGCAATTTCTTATTGAAACTTAAGAATCATAACCTATATTTTAATACTTACATTGAATCAATGTTTGTAGTTAATATATTTATTATTATGAATGCAGTTCTTAAATTGAAATTCCAACATCTTTTTACGGGTGGAAATAAGTGCTGACAAAGATTCTTATCTCTACCAATTAGTAGAATATGTTCTCTGTGGTAAAAAGACAACATTAAAATATGATCGAGGAGCCCAGTAAAAAACCGTTCGGATTCCGACCGGTTTACCTTATTTGTATCCGGGATCGGATCGGGTAATCCGGCCGGGATCCGACCAGCGCAGCGTGACGAAACCAACCAGAATCCGACCGGGCAGCCTGACCAGATCCCGAATACAAGCAGGGCAACTCTGCCGGAATCCGGCCCGAACCCGGTCATAATTTCTACACGGGTACTCAGCAAACTTAAATAAATACATAGCATACGAAAAAGCGTGGTCTCAGTTTAAAATCTTTCTTCAAACTCATGTTTTTTAGGCGAGACTTTTACGTAATTACATTAAGACTATTGCAAAAAAAGCATTGATTTTTCAATTTTAGTATAAAATATAAAAAATAATATCCATTTTTACAGTAAAGAAACTAATTTTTGTGAACTCTCTTGTTTTATTTTATTTAAATTCAACAAATCAAGGCCATTTTAATATTACAAATATTGCTTATTTAATAATAGACTTTATGCTTTCCCGATGATTAGTAATAATGATAAAGGATCTGTTTCGGATATAAATTTTGTGCAAAACTGCGAATGTTGCCGAAGTCTCATGCACATTGAAGTTCACTTCTTCCGGGATAACATGATACTAAGCTTTTAGATTATGTTCTTATTATATATACGCTCTACCGTGCCTGTGATTGGCCAGAATGCCATACCGTGTAAAATGGTTGCACCAGATTGGGCAATCCAGTCCTTTTTTAAGAAACGCGGAAGGACGAAAAGTCAAATTGAATTGGTATTATATCCATTGTGCCTATTGATCTTATTAGGGCGTTTTAAGATTTCGATTGATTTTCTATGTTTTCTTGGAAAAATGTTATGTGTTTTTGCGATGAAGATTTTTTTTGTCATATGAAATGACCCTTTTCGATATGCTGTTCAGTTAGTGCTGATTGCGTGAAATTTTTTATTCTGACTTCACTCTTACGATTCCATATATACTCCCGGATCGCTGAGAGTTCTTTGTTGCCTTTAGCGTTGTTAGGTGTTGTCCTATTTTCGATGGTGGTTTAAATATTGTTTAAATGTTGTTTTTGTCAAGAGTTCTTATTGTTTATTAGGTAAAAACTTGAATATAGAGTAGGATGGTGGTCTTTTTTTCTCTTTCTTATGTAGGTTGTTTTTAATTGTTTCTTTAAATTACTTTTATCTGTTATAGAAACAGCTCTGTATACAAGGTAGTTCTTGACTGATTTTTTTTTTAATTTGGGGTAGTGGGAGTAGACATGCATGTATCTGTTTGTAAGGATGAGTTTTCTGTAAACTTCATACCCTAATATGTTATGTTTTTGGTTGCAAACTAGCGTCCAAGAAAGACAATTTTCCGTTTTGTTACATCGCCATTGTTAACTCGATATTAAGATGTAATCGATTGATGAAATCGGAAAGCTTGTGTAGTTGATCTAGTTGAAAAAATGAGTTCCTGGAGATTCCATAAAGATTTTGCCTATTATAGGTGAAACTAGAGATCCTGTTGTCGCTCCTGAGTTTTGTTCATATAACTGGTCATTAAAAGTAATATACGAAGAAACTCACTGGAATATCTGGTGCTTGAGTGTGAATCTGCTGTATTTTTTGATAAAGTCAAAAGTGTTTTGGACGTAAGTGACAGAGTTTCCTGTAACAGGATTCAAGACTTTTATGAGAAAGGCTGCTAGGTTTTAAGTTGGTGAGTTTATTGCTGTGACGATTGTTCTCAGTGGCTTATTGTTTTTATGGATTTTTGGGTGTCCATAAAGTCCTGGAGATATGGTATTAGTAGAAAATAATTTAGATATCGTCTTGCTGTCAAGTTTAGAGTATTTTAGAAGGGTGTTTTGTTGTGCTGAACTTTTGTTTTTGGGGAGTATTTTTTATGTTTTTTATATTTGTCATCAGTTAGAAGGTCCATGATTTTGTTGTTATAGTCTTCTTTATTCATTATTACTGTTATGTTGCCTTTGTTTGTGGGAAATATTATGATGTCTTTATTCCAAAAGAGTTCTTTAACTGTGGTTTTTTTTTTTTTTGTTTTTCAAGGTTGAGAAAGGAAGTTGGGCTTGGCGTGAGATGTTGGCAGTCCAACATCGTACGTCACAACCAATTCTGCGAACAAATCTCAGGAGTAGCAATAGGACCTCCAATCTCACCTTTAATGGCCAACATCTTTACGGGACATCTAAAAAGTAAAATCTTCAGTCAATCCAAAGTTAAACCGGAATGTCGGTTATGTTACCTTGATGACAGTTTTGTCATATGAAGACATGGACTAGATGAACTACACCATGGAAATTGCCTTTCTTGAATATACTCTTCTACAAAAGATCTGATAATACATTACGATATGAATTTTACCGAAAACCACCCATACAAACAGATACCTACACGCCTCTTCCCGCCACCAACTATCCCAAAAACAATCAGTCATTAACTACCTTGTATACACAGCTGTCTCGATAATAGATAAAGATAACTTGAAACAGGAATTACAGAACATTAAACATATCTTAATATAATACTATTACAGACAAAAATTGATAAAACAAGAAGAAAATATATGTACTAAAAAATATCAAGTCAACACAACCTACGAAAGAAAGAGAGAAAAACGTCCAACATTCTACAATACATCCATTGTTTCACAGTACAAATAGTGGCAGGGTCTATATTGGAGAAACCGGGAAAGCGGTGAGCCAACGTATAAAGCAATATAAGAGTAAAGTCAGACTAAAGCATATCATGCAATCAGCATTAGCTGAGAACCATATCGAAACAGTAAATATCTTTTTATTTGACTAAACACATCTTGCACATCTTAAAACACCCTAATAACATCAAAAGGGACAATGAATATAACACCAATCCAATTTGGCTTTCCATCCTCACAGGTTTTTTATCAAAATACTTGTTTGGCCAATCAGGTGCGAACAGTCTGCACAAAGGGGCGCTCTGACCAATCACATATTCTTACTTTTGCACGCGATTGAAATATCGAAACACCTCGTTTTTTATTATTACTAATTTATTTTTCAATTTTCTTCAGTACAAAGTATCAATGTTATTGTTGTGAAACATGCAATGACTATATTCGTCCAAGGTCGTAGATAAAACCTTTTTCCTAGAAAATATTAATAATGTGTGACGTTCATTTCAAATACTAAAGAAATTTTTTTTTAAGCTTTCTTAGCTTTTTCATTCATATTCAATCTTTTTTTTGTGTGTAAATCGAAATTAGTTTAATTTCATTAGAATTTCCAGAGAAAATCTACTACATAATTTAATTCGAAAAAAATTAGCTTTTACAGTTTCGTTAAAAATTACTGATGTTATTAGTCAAAATATTACCTCTAATTTAGTCTTGCAAAACTAATTATTGATGGCTAAGTGAAAATATATATCCTTATGCCAGAAATCCTTCTGGCAGTCGTCCTGTTGTTTTATGACAGAATTTCAATCATGTATGAATTAATTTAGGTCTATATTAATTTTTAAAAATTTCTATAAATGTAAAGCGGGTCAGACTGAATAGTTTAATAAAGAAACACGATTGTGTCAGATGTATAAAGTTATTGAAAGAATTATACAGAATGCGGCATTCTAAATATTGTAATTAGGCAGAAGCAAGTTCACTAGCATTCATGTTTTACCATATTATTTCTTCCAAGAGAAAATATAATGATTGGGTATTCCTTAACCCCTTTCACTTTAATTCATCAGAAAATTCGATCACAAATGATAAGAGCCCAAGCTGAAAATCAGTTAATATTCTCTCTTATTGACTTTTCGTTAAAATATTTTGATCTTTTTGGGACGTTATTGGAATTTTATATTTTTTTCTCTTAATTAGGAAGCATTAGGTTGTGCATGATTTTAATTTTTTAGGCACACTTTGAAAGGTATGTACGCAACATTTTAGAAAAAAAGTTTAAGTAACCATATTAAATTATTCTTATATTTACCTCTGTTATTTTAAGCAGTCTTGGAGTGCCTCAATGTACGTCTAATAAAAAACAGATATTATTTAAAAAGTCCGATCTCATTTCCACGGCTCTGTATTTATGTTAATCACACAGAACCACAAAAAAATGTCTGCAACTCGATCTAAACCACCATACCCATACGTTTTTGTCGTCGGTCAATCTGAATCCAAGGTCAATTTAACCCCATCAGGTCAGGATCAAAGTCAATTAAAGGTCAAAATGGAGAAACTTATTGGATCGGAGAAAACCTTTACTCTCAGAAGTTTTTAGGGTCGCTGAATCCGAATTCGGAGTCAGATTTATTTAATCAGGTCAGGATCAAGGTCAAGTAAAGGGTGAAATTAGAAAACAAAACCCATTGAATAGGCGTGAACCATTACTTTAAGGCGTTTTTGTGATCGCTAAACACGAATTAGGGCTCATTTTAACCCCATCAGGTCGGGGTGAATTTCATTCCAAGATCAAAATTTAGAAAACGAGGGAATTGAACAAAATCTCTTCTCGGAGACGTTTTTGGGGTCGCTGAATCCGAATTCGCGGTTAGTTCAAAACCATAAGTTCGATTTCATGGTTTTCTTAATTTTTACCTTGGTATGAAAATGATGATGGCTAAGAAATTTTTCAACTTTTTAAAATTTTATACTAAAAATTAAAATTTTATATAATGAAAAGGAGACACTCAATAGCAAAATAATATTTTCTTAAGATTTTTGTATTGAACACATGTACGTTTTACTCTTTTATCGGACACAATTCATTTGAATTTATGATGTTTGATCGTTAAGAATAAAAACACTTGTAGAAATTTATAAGCTTACATTATTATAGTGATGTTAAACACTGCATTTTCATTAGAGAAGTATAATGTTTCTAGTGCATGTAACAGTTTGTCACGTGACTAATTATTACATTTTATTATATTTAGCGACATTGTAATGAGAAAAATAAAATATTAGGTTTAAATTTTAAGAAATGTTTCAAAATCTATATATGCATGTCAGCATGATCTATCTAAGTTTTTATTTTGTTTAAATAATGCAGTTTTAATCATTATTTTTCAACTATGGCTTTTAAATCTTTCAGTAATCATTTAAAGACTATCGGTGAATGGGAACACATACCGGGTAAAAAAGTTGTCTTCTATTTTAATACAAGAGTAACTTGATCTTATGGTGAAGGACCCAACTTTATTAAACTTGACGATTAGAATATCAAGCAATATGATTCAGTAATATATTTACCTAGGTGAAAATTTGATAAAAAATTGGTTTTTAAAACAAATTTTAAGGTATGCTAAAATAATTTAGCCCAGATAAATTTTGCAAACTAAGGTAAAAAGGTAAATGTGAAATATGCGACAGTAATTATAATAAAATTGGTGTTTATTTATAAATATTTGAAAATAAAAAGGTTAGATTGTATATTCTCGTGAATAAAACACTACCTTTGTTAACACAAGAATAAAATCTGTTTATTTGAAAGTATAAATTAGAGAACAGGTTTTCGCTACGGAGGCTAAGACGTATCTGACTCGCTGTGATTGCTATTTATAAAAAGAGTGGTGTACCGCAGATTTACAATAAAAATAAACCTAATCCCTGGCACAGATTCCAGTGGACGTCCGGCCAGTAAAAAAATAATTCAAGGGGTAAGTTTTGCAGTAGAACTTTTAGAAAATACGAATACGGTTAAAATTTTATTTCTAAATTGCTCTTTAATAATAACCTGCTTTAAGTTATAATTTGAAGGGCAAAGAGGGATTTAACGGCTTCTCTCAAATATTGCAAAACTGATAGATAAATAAAAACATAAAAAATTTTTAAAACGTAAGAAATAACTAATTTAAATTTGGGCTTCAATCGATTAGTCTCACTTACGGAGATAAAAAGTCTTTTTCACAAACTGCGAAATTTTAACATTTTTCTCATAGTATTTTGTCAAGGAAAGGGGCACTTAGGAGCAAAAAATGTTTTTAAGATGTTTTTGTTGATAAGATATACATTTGTGCATATTTACATATGAAAAACCCATTTTCCCTATTTATACCCTACCGTCTGCAGCCGGATTTCTTAAGTAAGCGCTCGCATTTGCTAAGATCTTTAGCCAAGGGGCAGGAAAACTGCAGAAAACCTTTCTCGAGAGCCGCTGGAACAAATGCGTTAAGGGTGTGGTGGGGGGTGAGTGCCTAGTTTTAGGCCTAATCGTCTACTATAATAATCATCCATTAGCTTTATCTTCCCATTGTCTATTACAATCATTTTATGATGTTGATTATACAATACAGGTTTTAATCCCTGATTACACCATGCAAAAACCACATTGTCCTTTATCCATACTTTTATACCTTTTTTTATTTTAATTATGCGATTATGTTTTCCTGCTTGGTAGTAGACACCCTTGAGCTGTTCCTTTGAACGGTAAACTACAGTGGCAGGTGGTAGATGTGGACCGTGCTGGACTCCGGCAAGTGGCGTGGCCTGTTGGACTCCGGGAAGTGGTGTGGCTTTGATGTTAGCTGTACTGGCAGGAAGTGATGCTAGCGATGAAGCTTGTTGTCCTCCAGAATTAGGTGTTTTGACGATACCTGTACTGGCAGGAGTTATTGACGGTAATGAAGCCGGCTGGAATCCGAAATCTGGTGTGGCTTTGACGCAAACTGAAACATCAGGATAAAGACTTAATTGTAAAAAAATTTTGCAGTTATTTAATTTAGTTTTGCAGAGTTGGAGGAAAATAGAACTTTAGAGAACGACAGCAACGTGTATCGTCTAACTTCCCTTTTCATTAAATTTAGAAGAAAATCTTACAAAACAAAAATTTAAACCAAATTCGAGGTCTGTAACAAAATTTTGCGAAAAACTGGTATTCTTTCTGCTTTTTCTTTGTTGTATAAATGTCTTTAATGAGCCGATTACGTTGATTTTTGAAACATACTTATGTCGCTTGAATTTTTTATAATTCCGTTACACGAGATTTTTTTCTTTGAGACTATGTTATTAAAAATCTTATCCAAATTCTTCCTATTTTTACTATGTTAACGTTTGAAATGTTTAAGTTGAAATAAACCATTCCCAGTTAATTTTAATGTATAATCAAGTCTAATTATATTTTTTTCACGAGTATAAAAACTAAAACTAAATTGTGTTACTGATAAATCTTCCGCTGATAAAGTTTTCTTGCTATTTGGCGAAAGTTTATCTTACGGTGGAATAAAAGTAGTCATCTACTACATCCTTGGATGCAATTGCAAAATGACAAAGTATGAGTGAATTCGAGCTACAAATCAGGACACCAGATTTGAAACAAATTTTTGGTAACTTAATTATTATTTTTAAAATAATGTGACTGATCGATAACGAATTGAAATATATTATTCGTGAATGAAAATAAAGAACTTAGCACAACAAAAACCATCGTTTGTTTTGAAATAAAAACCAAATAGGAATCAAAATCACTTTGAGATTGAAGCATTAGCAAGACTTCTGATATGATAAATAATTTATTTCAATATAAAATTAAGTTTGACTTAAATAATTAGAAATCAATTACATTGTATGAGTCTGTTAAAAAAATTTATTTTAAAAATGATAAAATATTTTTATATTGAAATATTTATGCAATGAAATATGTATTCATTCGTCTGTGATAAGTGCAATTATTTTTTTAATGAAAATATAATGAATGCAATGTTTTTAAAAATGTGGTGTCCTGATTTTCAAAACGATTTAATTCGTACTTTCATGTTCTTCGCAGTGGTGTCAAACAAATTATAACAGACGACACTTTTTCGATGAAAAATTACTCCAAAACAGTTTAAAACCACGAGATTATCTAAGTTTCGTGCAAAGTTTATTCAATAAGATTAATTTATGTTGCAGCGAATCTTGTAACTAAAATCTATATACATTTTATCTTCAGTTTCTTCTGTGTTAAGATTCTCTGACGAAAACAAAGTAACATATATAACCTCAGGCGACCTATGTTATAGACATAAAAAATTGCGTTTTTTGTGTCAAAAAATTCTTTATTATTCAGGTCCAGTTTAATATGTCGAAGTTTCGGTCCCTCTTCAAGGCTTTAAGGAGCGATACTGTGGATAGAAACGTGTACATTTTTTTTGAAAGCGAAAGAACAAATATAAACTTAACATATTGGAACAAAGTAGAAAATAATTCCAAATAAATTAGAGTAAATTTAGATTTAGAATAATTGCATATTGGAAATTGATATCTATTCCGGAAATAGTAGACGATTCTATATAGGTTATTTCGTTAGTACAATGATACCTCGAGTGCTCACAAGTACATTTTTAAGTGTATTTCTTTTTTTTAATGTTCTATAAACTATGAATGGTATGGCTTTTTTTTTAATTTTTAGAAAATTTTTCTTCCGAAATCCATGTTATTAAAATAAAGTTGAAATTTATGTAAAATTAAAACAACGACCAAAGCGATGAAACGCGTGACCTTGTAGTTTTAAGGTTATGTACCAGTTATGTGAACAAATAATTTTTTCACAATTATGATATTCAATTAAAATAGCTGTAAGTTCGATATTGGGTGTTTTAATTTTGTATTTAATAATGTATGATATTCATTGAATGAGAATTTTTCTTACTTATTTATTAATAATTAGCTAATCTATTAAATTTATCATAGAAGAAGCATTTAAAACTTTTTATAAATATTTAAAATTGACAATGAAAATATTCAAAAATATTAATGGGCCTTTTCCCTTTTTTCTCATTAAACATTTTTCCCTCAATTCAGCAACATTTTAGCCCAAAAATGTATTTTTGTTTTATTTTTCAATCTTGATTTTTATTTTCCAGAATGATTTTATCCTATCCAAAAAATGCAGATTAGTTTTTTATCTAGTTCTGTATTGCCAGATTTCATTAGAATTTTTCTTAAAAATTTCCTTTTCGAAATTAGAATCATAATTCTTTTGGAAAATTCCCTGAACCAACTAACAAATATCGTTCTTTCCAAAACTTCACTGTTAAAAATCAGAATTATAATCATTTTAGAAAATTGCCCCTGTCCAAGTTACAATTGTAATTATTTGGAAAGACTCACTTTTTGGAGTCAGAATTATTTTAGAAAATTCCTAGTTCGAAATCTGAATTATAATTTTTTTCAAAAATTTTCTTATCCAATTCATAATTACATATAATTTCTGAGGAAAATTTCCTGCTCGAACTCAAAAAGATCATTTTTCTTAAAACTATAAATTACAGTGGAAATAATGAATGTTAATTGAAGCTTGTATTTATTTTGAATACGCTTAGTACATTCAAGTCAGGACTTCACTGGTAAGCAATTTTTCGAAACAAAATTGAAAGTCTTCAGTGAAATTTGATAATTATCACCGTTAATATATAAGGTATACCCCCGAAGGAATAATAAGGAGACCCAACTGCCAGTGGGAAACCATTTGGAACTGGCAATAGAAACATTACCGTAAGTGGTAGGCACAATACAGAATGATCTTAAATTTTCGTGCGCAGGTGCGCAGGTCCTCCTGTACATGGAAAAGTGTGCGAGTGAGAAAGTTTGTCAAATTGACGTAAGTTAGAGGTTGTGTTCTTTTGTTAATCAGCATATTCTCAAGGCTCTGAGAAACTCTGAGAAATTCTCCGCAGGCACTCAGGTCCAGGTAGCTCGTTTAAATGTTTTAAAGACTTTAAAATGTACTTTCCGAAATTGAAATAAAAATACGATCATAAATAACAAGCAGAGAGGCTGAAATTGAAATAAGAATTCGATCATAAATAACAGAGATGCTATATCAATAGAGTAGCCGACACTTAAAGGTCCTTTGTTAAGCTTTCGGATTGCAATTTGCAAATAGGTTTTTTTAAATTTCATAGTTAACAGGTGGGGCTTTAAAAAGGCGAAGCGTATTCGCACCTGCATCAAAACAAACGAACAGAATCTCTAACTTACATCAATTTGAGAAACTTTTTCACTCGCACACTTTTCCATGTATAGGAAGAGGACAACTGCGCATCTGCGCAAGAAAATTTCAAATCTTCCTGTAATGTGCATGCCACTTACGGTAATGTTTCTATTGCCAAGTGGGGAAACGGAGTTAGGTCTCCTTATTATTCCTTCGTGGGTATACCTTCTATATTCACAACAAACAACTTTACTACTTTTTTATTGATATCAGCCTGTGCATATAATTGGCTATTTATATATTATACATTGCAAACTGAGCGGGATGGAGCCAAGTCTGGTGAGTAAGCGGGGTGGGGTAGCGGTTGCCAGCTGTACGACTCAACCAATTCCCGAGTCAGTTTTGTCCGGTGTGATGGTGCAT